>NC_134217.1:28291752-28596930 GCF_965140235.1 Caretta caretta | reverse complement strand
ATTTTCTACCCAAATTTTCTTATAGGAGTCAATCCTACATCATTCCTATGAAATCAATGGGAGTGTAGGGTGTTCAAACTATGCCAGATCAGGCCCCATGGATTAGTGTCACTTTTTCATTCAGTCTGGAGTTTTTTCCAAGTCATCTCTGTTTGATTCTTGTTCTTCAGCTCAGAATAAATTGGGCAAATTTAAGGGGTATAGGACCCCTTACTCACGAGCATCTGAGGAAGAAATTGTTGGTACTATCAACATGAGAAAGAAGAGAAACTGAATGGAAATTTCATATGAAAGACATTGAATCAGATTCTTTCCTTTAATCAGTCTTTTTTGCCACTCCAGATCTCCCTCCTCATCTGAATGAATGTAGAAAATTAATAAGTAGTTATATTTAAAGTCCAATATTCCAATATTATTTTTAAGATTTATTACAGTAAAAATTTGTTTAATCTATTAACTCTTCAGAGTTGTTAGTAAAGATCTTAGAAAAGCATCAGGAATACTTGCTCTGTGTAAGGGCTGAGTAGGCCACCAATATAAATTTCCAATACAAATTTTGATAAGCTGAATTTGATATGTAGTTGTGATTTAGGCATATGATATTTACCCTCCAATAACACCAAAAATATATATTAAGGGAAAGAAAACTGGACTCTTTCACAAATAAATAATATTATCAATATAAGCCAAAGCATCAGGATATGGCTGCCAATGGCCCAACAATACCAGCTATACACATGAAAACCAACCTTTGTGAAGGCAGAATTGCACACAGCTAGAAGTTTCAAATTGACACCAGGTCCTCACCATGGAAACTATGGAAGATGCCTCTCAGGATTCAGCAGGTACAAGGGAACAGACAGATGTGTGAGACACATACATATGAATGGCAGGTTAGCCCAACCTATAAGAAAATCAAGCTTGTCTGCAAAGACATCTCCAATCGTCCAAGGAAGACAGATGATCCTTGTTGGAAATCCAATATTTGGAAGAATCAACCCATAGTAGGGGGATGAATGAGAGCAAATTTAGTTTATTCCAATACAGAGCTGTCACGGATTGGGATGGCAGCATTTGTCTCTCTTTCCACCTCCATAAAACAGACCACAAGGACTAAACTTAAACTCCACTGACACTGGAGATACGGAAGGCCAGAACCATTCATGGAGAGATACTCTGTTTTCAGAGGCCTCCCTTCATACTCTGTATCTGCATAGTTCAAATGGAGTCATACTGACAAGGCCTCCACAACTGGCATCTGCCTCAAGGAACACACTGGAAGGGGTTTAGAGTTACAATAGTACAGTTTCTGGCGCAGAGAAGGACAATGTTCATCTCCCAGCCTGTAGATGGGTTTGGCTGGGGCTCGTCCCTCTCCGGGGTGGCGGGAAACCACACAGCCTTGCTACTTCCTTTCAGTTGTTGATGGGGAATTAGACTGGCCATGGGAGTCTCTTGCCACGGCAGCAGTAGAAGCAAACACAGACAGTTATTTGTGCCCGGCCCGAGTTCGGCGGGCAAAAGACAATCAATGGCTCAGGCCCTCAGGCAGGGGCTGAGCAAACAGTTATATAATTAGCAGGCCCAGGCCCTGGGTCAGGGCAGGACAGCAGAGAGTCAGTGGCTCATGCCCTCAGGCAGGGGCTAAACAAAGGCAGGTAAATAACCAGAACAGGCTCTCGGCTCAGAGGTGCCTGGGAGAGGGGGAGATTGCCACCCACGAGTTGGGTGGCAGGGGGGGACACAGGCCCACACACTCCACTGCGTCCCAGCCCGGGGCCCTAGCAGTGGCAGAAAGCCCACTGCTGAGTCAGTGGGGATCCTGGCTGCAACACACTGACATAGGCTCTGGCAATGCTGCAGCCAGACTAGGGTTGGCTGCCCCCAGGCTACTTCTGAACCCCCCTCTGCCCCAGAGGTACCTGGGTCCGGATGGTGTCCTCAGGGGCGTCGAGCACCATGGGGTCCTCTGCATAACTGGCGAGGGGCAGGCAGGGCAACTCCTCCGGGCTCTGGTCGGCATCAGACGTCAGCAGGTCAGGCCAGTCCTCAGGTCTGCCATAGGTCACTAGGGTCTCCCAACCAGGAGGTAGGCCGGAGGCAGCTGGTTTCTGAGTGAGCTCTGAGGTCAGGCTTTTATACTTCCTGTCCTGCGCCTTGACCTGTGGGGGGCAAGTGTGGGACTCGCTGGCTCTGCCCACTCTGGTATTGGGAGGGGTTTGTCCCGCTCTGGGGTGGCAGGGAACCACACTGCCTTGCTACACAGCCCTACCTCTCCTCTCCTAGCCCACCCACATAGATCTCTGAAGAAGCCTCCATGAGTTCCAGGCAATGGGAGGCCACTGTTGCAATGGTGATTAAGGCTTTTTTGCATGGGAAGAGTGGGATTTGAAGACAGAAGCCTCCTTCAAGAGGGTACAATCTGGCGATGTGAATTTACTACAAGAAATGTGCATGACTTCTGTATTTTTTTTAAATTGTATTCAAATACTTCGCTAATTTATAAAAAGGAAAAGATATTTTAAAAGCAGTTTAACTGCTACTGTGGAACAGTTTTGGCTCAATAATGTTACTGGATTGAGGTTACTTCCACTGAACCCACAGATTTCTACAATATGTTTTATGGAGATACTCCATTGAAATTATTAGAGAATTTTAAATGCCACTGCAAGAGGTATGGAAAACCTGTCTACCTATGTATATGTATTTTTTCACTACCAGGGATCTCTACCATACAAGAATATTAAAAGAACCATATCATTTTGTTACAATATACCCTGTCACTTTTTGTCTTCCCTAGCTAGGGACAGTGAAGTGATGGACAACTTGAACACCAGAATCTGCAAACAAATGACTGAAATGCCACTCAATATCTCTAACTTTTGTGTAAAAAGAAACTACCAAAATTAGTTTTTCTCCCTCAGGCCTTGCCACATCATCTTCCCATCTCTCATCTTCCCACATTATTGTGCAAAGAGAAGGAATCTTTATGAAAATCAGAAATACATGGCATGGGTCTTAATCCTTGATCTGTCATAGATTTTCTGTGTCATCTTGGATAAGTCACCTGCCATTTCTGTGACTCAGTTTCACCTTCTGTAAAACAGAGGTTGTAATAGGTTCCTACCTCCCAAGTTAGGTACCTTCATTTGATACAGAAGAAATTTCAAACTCCATTTTGTCTTTCTTACCTCCATTTTGTGTATCTCTGGCTTCCCTCTGGAATAAACAGAAATCACTTCACCAACAATAAGCTGCAGGTCACTTACCATTAAATGCTGTAGATCAGCCTTTCTCTAACAGGGATCCCTGTGGGTACGCCAAGGGGTCTGCGGGCCACACTGATCAACCCCTCCCTGCCCTCCTTCAACTCCTCCCCCTTGCTCTATCTCCAGGAAGCTACTGAAGCCAAACCAGGAGATTTTAGGCCGTAAAAGTAGATTGCATGACCAGAGCTGAACGTTATCTGGACTGAGCATGTCCAGTAGTAAACCTGTATAAAATGAGATATATCCACAAAGTAAATAGATTTGGAGCATGAGCTAATAAGGTCAGATGAAGTAATCACGGCTCTGAGGCAAAACAATGTAAGTGAGCATGTGTTGAATGAAATAATCCTTAACGATGAGCATGTGTAGTAAGGGGTGAGGAAAAAGTCAGCTAGCCAACCAGCTGGCTGGTTGCAACCTGTTCATACTGATCACAATTTTTCTAAAGGTCAGATGAAGTAATCATAAACAACAGTACTGAGCATGTGCACACATGTGCAGTATATAGGGAAGGAAAAGATAGTGAGTATAAAAAAGTCAGCTGCCAGCAGTCAGCCAGCCAGGAGCCAATGAGAAGGACTACTGGAGAAAGATTGGCAGGCTGGCTAACAGGACAGATGAGCTACTGGAAAGATAGGAGAGCGTGGCTGAAGAAAGCAGCTGCAACATTCACACCACTGAAACAAAACAACCAAGGAATGAAAAAGGACAGAGCTAGAGAAGCTGCCAGGAGTGAGCTGCAACGGTGAATGGAGGGACAGAGCTGATGGAGAATGAACTACAACAATAGCAGCAGCAGCAGCAGGCAGAGGTGTTTATAGTAGCTGTAGGTAGCAGCAGCAACACTTGCAATAATGCACCCGAATCAATGGAAAGTGTACGCTTATTAGTTTTTTAACTACAGATTATTTCTGCAAAAGGTTAAGCAGTATAGTATGAATATATGTATGCTTGAGATGTGTGTGTTTTAATTGTATTTTACCTATGTAAAACATAGGGCACTTGTAGCAAAGCACACCACTTAGAACCATTTCAACCAATTAGAACCATTCCCTAGGGCTGCAGGTTGCCCACCATTGGTTTAAACTGTATGCTATGGCCATTTGGATGCTCTTTAACTTGCAATAAGGGATGTGTGTCTGATTTTTTACTTTTAGATTATACTATAGTAGTTAGTTATTATTGGTTATATTAATAAAAAAAATTGTTTTGCAAAAGAATACTGCCTGTGTCAGTCATTTTATAGGAAGATTATATCTGTGTCCTTTAGTGTTTCCTTAACAACCCTGGAAACTTATACCTTGGGAAGGACAGACAAAGGGGGCGATAGGCCCAAAATCCATTTTGGGGGTAATACGTTTCCTCTCTGGTCTGCAGTCTCCCTATTTAGAATCAAGTTAGGTGTTTTTCAGCACTTTGTTCTTGTACCAAACCAAGGATCCTCCCTTTGGGCAACCAAAAGGATCTAAAACAAAAGAATAGAGAACATCCATTCACCTTCCCTGGGATCAACAGTCTTCCACCTTGCTGACCCAGGGATGGACAGTTCTTTCACCCTCCATGGTCTAAATAGTTTCTTACCATTGATGCAGGAGAGTGAAGGGGGATTCCCCCCCATGCTTACGGGAAGCCCCAAGCTGGGGCTGCTTCATAAGGCCAGATTGCCATCTCAAGCTTACAGCCTTACCATATTGCCCTAAGCTTTTTTGTATGTCCTTAACCCCTTTCCCAGAGTTCATTTTTTTTTCTGCTGCCTTTGTAGGCCTCTTCACAAGCCTTTATCTGCAGCCCTTCCTGGGCTGTTTGCTATCTCTCTTGGCAGAGATCAAAAATTCAGATCTGTCCTCAACCTAATCTCTTTCTTTTCTGAGGGAAGACTGTTTCCTATACTCCCTAGAACTCCTTTTAAGGTGTGTCTGACAGCAGCCTACAGTCCAGGTTTCCTCTGGAAACAACATCGTCCAGAAATTTCATGTTTCCTAGTGAACTGGAATTAGACCATGCTTGGCCTACAATGTTCCTTAAAGGGCCATTGCACATCCTGCTACATGGATAACATACTTTCCCTATCTTACAGGAGTGAGGTCTATGCTTTGAGATCCTTGGATGGCAAGTACAATATATGAGCGAAGTAGGGATCGTTATACTTTACTATCTGTTGCATAAGGTCAGTGTAGGTGCGTTTTGCGTTTTTGGTTTTTTTGTAGCCCTCTGTTTGGCAAGGCCAGTGGAATTGGTTGGCTGAGAAGCAGAATTTCTGAAGCCTCATAACCACATTTAAAGGAGTCTTCAGACTAAAAGAAATGGAAAACCTTCCACTGGTCTTATTTGCAAGGCACATCATGTAGGCAAAGGCATGCGCTAATATTTTAATTTATTCCTTGCATTTAGATACCAGATGTGCCACGCAATAGCAATGACATAGAAGAATACTCAGGAAATAGCAAGTAAAGGACCAGGCTCTTATAATATCATTTCTTGATTATTGCGATATCCTTTTTCTTTGGCCTTGACAAATGCAATTTTTCCCCACTCATATCCATTCAGAATGCTGCTGCAAAGATTATTTTCTTAGCCCACCATTTTGACATTTTCACCTGCTTCTTTGCATCCCTCCACTGGTTCCCTTCTTGTTCATATCAACTGTAAACTGCTTTTATTCACTTTCAAGGCCCTTCTTGACCTGTACTCAGCCTATCATCTCTCATAGCTATCAAAATGTTGACTCCCACCTCCAATCGGCCCGTAATGCTAGCCTCCACTGCCTATGTATTAAATTGTCAAACAAGCACTTTTGTGCTTTCTCCCTTACTGCGCCTCACACTTGGGAAGGAACTCCTGTAAACATACAAAAAGCAACCTCATTTCTCATTTCAAAGAGGGAAGGGTCCCAGACCCCTGGCTCCAGCCTGAGCCCAAATATCTTCATCAGAATTTTGCAGCCTGAGCAGCATGAATCTAAATGAGCTGACATGGGCCAGCTGTGGCTGTTTAATTGCAGTGTAGACATATCACTAGACACTATGCTAATGCAAATAAATAATAATAGAACTACATCTACAAACTCACTTTTCTCTAGAACCTTCTATTCCTGTAATACCACACCGGCCAGCTTGCTGAATTGGAGCACAACAATGATAATTTCTAAAGTAACATTATCTATTTTTTTATTATTATTATTTTAATTCATTGGTAAATTCTAATGTTTCTAAACTCTTTAGAAACCTGACATGAGAACAAACGGACAGTTTCTAACGGATCAGTGTCCTGAAGAAATTCACCCCAATCAAATATGTCAAGGCTGGAACTACTGCAGTTACAAATTATTTATTTCATCCACTGATTATTTAAACTAATAAAAGCATTGCCTGTGAGTAACAGAGTTTTAGAGGCAGAGCGTCTGCTGGTGTAAAACAGCGTATTCTTGTTGACATCAGTGGAACTCTGCCAATTCACACCAGCTGAGGATCAGGTCCTGAGATTTTGTGGTTTTGTTGGTGGTGCTGTTTTTAATGAGTAAGAATGCTCCCTGCTATTAATGATAACAAAATTCCACACCAGTTCAACACTCTGATTCTTTCTGAAAATACTGTTTAATATATTTTAGCAAGTTACAGCAAATTTTATTCTATTACACATGACGCTGGGGAAAAAAAACAGACTCCTTTCATATTTATTCAGCCATGATTAATCTAGTTGAATAATAATTTTTAATTTCCATTTCTTGAATATATTTATTAATTTACCTCCTGCCAATACAGTGCTCTAGATGCCACTATTTGGAATTTATTTCTGCACTTCTTAAGTATCATTTGCATAATGGAATTAAGAGGTCTGCTCATGAGTATTTGGTTGTGGTACGTTGGACAGAGTGGGTAGGTTGTAATTAGTGGCATCTGGCCTTCAGCTTCATTAATATGCAAATAGAACTACTACAGACTTTGAATGATTTGCAGTTTCACAACCGTCATGATCGTGTGCATCAGCTCTTTCAGTAGTGTCACTGGTTTTTTTCTTACTACATATATAATTGAATAAATATGTATAACCAGCTAAATGAATGTATAATCCCATTTGACATGTGTCAAAGTGTAGCCATTTCTGGGGGGTAACAAGATAGTCATTCTGAACCAGTACAACACAGGGAAACTTCCAGTAAGAGTGACATGGATTTCCTTTTAATTCTTTCCCCCATCCCTCCTGCAATGCAGATGAGCTAAAAATGTAGAGGTCATTAGAACTCTGATTACATAGGAATCCTTTGTTGAAATTAAATCTCAGTTTCAAATGTGAAAAGAAAGTGCTCTAAGATCCTGCTGCCCCAGAAACAAAGCAGGTAAATTTTGGAAAGTGTCTTCTGTAATGGAAGTCAGAGGGATTCTCTAGGAGCCTGTCCCTGTCCTTTTGACAGAAACATGATTACAGGGGTCTTTTAAAGAATTTCCAAGGAGGCCTCTGTGATGAGCTACCGGGGCCTATAATTGGTCTGGGGAAACAAAATGCCACAGTGTTTATGGAATGCTGCTGTTACACAGCATTGTGCTAAGGACAAAAAAAAATCACATCTCTTTTTGTACATATGAAATTAAACATAGAACAGAGATGTTAGAATTTTGAAATATTTAACCACACAAATGTTTGCACATTTACACACTATTTTCATAGGGAAACACACAGAATATGACCACTTAAGTGCCACTCATGCAGAGAGTATATCTCACCAGTGCTCATGGATATACTGTTATGCTTTTTTGGGACAAGATTGTTGTCTATTCTCCCTGATCATTTCAGAGATATCCCTCCAGAAAACTATTGAGGTTCTATTTTGACCACTGATCCACATCTCAGAAATGATAACACTTCATTTAAAATTTAAATCCCTATCTATAAAATTGTTGATAATACTGAAGAAAGTCTTATGTTTAAGAAGTTTCCCAAAATCAGTAGCACTAATCACAGAGAAACTGAATTTGAGAGTGTAATTAATCCTGTATCATTGCTGTAGTATTAAGCTTAATGTGCTTTAAAAAGTTTAGATGACATGGGAGAATGTATTTTACTTAACTATGTTTTTCTCCCTACAGTAAAAAAAAAGAGCCCCTGGATAGAAAGGAGTTGTGGATTACTCAACTTCTGAACTTCATTCTTTCTGTATTTTTTTCCCCCAGAGACTTCAGTGGCCCTTTTATTCTTGAACAAAGAGTTCACATCAAAATGAGATTGTCTACAAGTAATGCCTAAAAGCCCTTTTGGTCTTTTATCTGAAGAGCAGATGGTACGTTTTTTTGTTTTTTTTTTTTTGATGCTCAAAGAGGAGATACAATGGGTACATTACCTACATTAGTTCTGAAACTGATCTTTCTTAAGTTGATTTCCTACTTTCAAAAGAAATCAGTGAGTTACATATTGGACAAGCATAGCCAGTTCAGTCACAATATCAACAGCAAGACAGCAACAATGTCCTTCTAACTTGTCAGGTAAGGAAACTAAGGGCATATCTCTACTGTATTGTTAGCTGAAGGTATAACTCAAGTGTCACAGTAACCTGGCTCCTATCCACACACAAATATCTCCAGCTTGAGTTACATGGCTCTTTAAGCTTGAGCTAGCTGACCCATCAGGAAGTATGGGTTGAAGCTCCCATGTTTGAGATAGTAATGCAGTGAGGATGCTGCAGCTCTAGTTACAACAAAACATCAATTTCTAATCCAGTCACTCACTGTAGCTCTTATTATCTGAGTATTGCAAAAAAAGAAACTATGATTAAAACAGGTTTCAGAGGAACAGCCGTGTTAGTCTGTATTCGCAAAAAGAAAAGGAGTACTTGTGGCACCTTAGAGACTAACCAATTTATTTGAGCATGAGCTTTCGTGAGCCACAGCTCACTTCATCAGATGTTTACCGTGGAAACTGCAGCAGACTTTATATACACACAGAAATCATGAAACAATACCTCCTCCCACCCCACTGTCCTGCTGGTAATAGCTTATCTAAAGTGATCAACAGGTGGGCCATTTCCAGCACAAATCCAGGTTTTCTCACCCTCCACCCCCCCACACAAATTCACTCTCCTGCTGGTGCTAGCCCATCCAAAGTGACAACTCTTTACATAATCAAGTCGGGCTATTTCCTGCATAGATCAAGGTTTTCTCACATCCCCCCCACCCCCATACACACACAAACTCACTCTCCTGCTGGTAATAGCTCATCTAAACTGACCACTCTCCAGGTTTAAATCCAAGTTAAACCAGAACATCTGGGGGGGGGGGGGGGGGTAGGAAAAAACAAGAGGAAACAGGCTACCTTGCATAATGACTTAGCCACTCCCAGTCTCTATTTAAGCCTAAATTAATAGTATCCAATTTGCAAATGAATTCCAATTCAGCAGTTTCTCGCTGGAGTCTGGATTTGAAGTTTTTTTGTTTTAAGATAGCGACTTTCATGTCTGTGATTGCGTGACCAGAGAGATTGAAGTGTTCTCCGACTGGTTTATGAATGTTATAATTCTTGACATCTGATTTGTGTCCATTTATTCTTTTACGTAGAGACTGTCCAGTTTGACCAATGTACATGGCAGAGGGGCATTGCTGGCACATGATGGCATATATCACATTGGTGGATGTGCAGGTGAACGAGCCTCTGATAGTGTGGCTGATGTTATTAGGCCCTGTGATGGTGTCCCCTGAATAGATATGTGGGCACAATTGGCAACGGGCTTTGTTGCAAGGATAAGTTCCTGGGTTAGTGGTTCTGTTGTGTGGTATGTGGTTGTTGGTGAGTATTTGCTTCAGGTTGCGGGGCTGTCTGTAGGCAAGGACTGGCCTGTCTCCCAAGACTTGTGAGAGTGTTGGGTCATCCTTTAGGATAGGTTGTAGATCCTTAATAATGCGTTGGAGGGGTTTTAGTTGGGGGCTGAAGGTGACCGCTAGTGGCATTCTGTTATTTTCTTTGTTAGGCCTGTCCTGTAGTAGGTAACTTCTGGGAACTCTTCTGGCTCTATCAATCTGTTTCTTTACTTCTGCAGGTGGGTATTGTAGTTGTAAGAAAGCTTGACAGAGATCTTGTAGGTGTTTGTCTCTGTCTGAGGGGTTGGAGCAAATGCGGTTGTATCGCAGAGCTTGGCTGTAGACGATGGATCGTGTGGTGTGGTCAGGGTGAAAGCTGGAGGCATGCAGGTAGGAATAGCGGTCAGTAGGTTTCCGGTATAGGGTGGTGTTTATGTGGCCATTGTTTATTAGCACTGTAGTGTCCAGGAAGTGGATCTCTTGTGTGGACTGGACCAGGCTGAGGTTGGTGGTGGGATGGAAATTGTTGAAATCATGGTGGAATTCCTCAAGGGCTTCTTTTCCATGGGTCCAGATGATGAAGATGTCATCAATATAGCGCAAGTAGAGTAGGGGCTTTAGGGGACGAGAGCTGAGGAAGCGTTGTTCTAAATCAGCCATAAAAATGTTGGCATACTGTGGGGCCATGCGGGTACCCATAGCAGTGCCGCTGATCTGAAGGTATACATTGTCCCCAAATGTGAAATAGTTATGGGTAAGGACAAAGTCACAAAGTTCAGCCACCAGGTTAGCCGTGACATTATCGGGGATAGTGTTCTTGACGGCCTGTAGTCCATCTTTGTGTGGAATGTTGGTGTAGAGGGCTTCTACATCCATAGTAGCCAGGATGGTGTTATCAGGAAGATCACCGATGGATTGAAGTTTCCTCAGGAAGTCAGTGGTGTCTCGAAGGTAGCTGGGAGTGCTGGTAGCGTAGGGCCTGAGGAGGGAGTCTACATAGCCAGACAATCCTGCTGTCAGGGTGCCAATGCCTGAGATGATGGGGCGCCCAGGATTTCCAGGTTTATGGATCTTGGGTAGTAGATAGAATATCCCAGGTCGGGGTTCCAGGGGTGTGTCTGTGCGGATTTGATCTTGTGCTTTTTCAGGAAGTTTCTTGAGCAAATGCTGTAGTTGCTTTTGGTAACTCTCAGTGGGATCATAGGGTAATGGCTTGTAGAAACTCGTGTTGGAGAGCTGCCGAGCAGCCTCTTGTTCATATTCCGACCTATTCATGATGACAACAGCACCTCCTTTGTCAGCCTTTTTGATTATGATGTCAGAGTTGTTTCTGAGGCTGTGGATGGCATTGCGTTCCGCATGGCTGAGGTTATGGGGCAAGTGATGCTGCTTTTCCACAATTTCAGCCCGTGCACGACGGCGGAAGCACTCTATGTAGAAGTCCAGTCTGCTGTTTCGACCTTCAGGAGGAGTCCATCTAGAATCCCTCTTTCTGTAGTGTTGGCAGGGAGACCTCTGTGGATTAGTATGTTGTTCAGAGGTATTTTGGAAATATTCCTTGAGACGGAGACATCGAAAATAGGATTCTAGGTCACCACAGAACTGTATCATATAAACCTGGAAATCCTGGGCGCCCCATCATCTCAGGCATTGGCACCCTGACAGCAGGATTGTCTGGCTATGTAGACTCCCTCCTCAGGCCCTACGCTACCAGCACTCCCAGCTACCTTCGAGACACCACTGACTTCCTGAGGAAACTTCAATCCATCGGTGATCTTCCTGATAACACCATCCTGGCTACTATGGATGTAGAAGCCCTCTACACCAACATTCCACACAAAGATGGACTACAGGCCATCAAGAACACTATCCCCGATAATGTCACGGCTAACCTGGTGGCTGAACTTTGTGACTTTGTCCTTACCCATAACTATTTCACATTTGGGGACAATGTATACCTTCAGATCAGCAGCACTGCTATGGGTACCCGCATGGCCCCACAGTATGCCAACATTTTTATGGCTGATTTAGAACAACGCTTCCTCAGCTCTCGTCCCCTAAAGCCCCTACTCTACTTGCGCTATATTGATGACATCTTCATCATCTGGACCCATGGAAAAGAAGCCCTTGAGGAATTCCACCATGATTTCAACAATTTCCATCCCACCACCAACCTCAGCCTGGTCCAGTCCACACAAGAGATCCACTTCCTGGACACTACAGTGCTAATAAACAATGGCCACATAAACACCACCCTATACCGGAAACCTACTGACCGCTATTCCTACCTGCATGCCTCCAGCTTTCACCCTGACCACACCACACGATCCATCGTCTACAGCCAAGCTCTGCGATACAACCGCATTTGCTCCAACCCCTCAGACAGAGACAAACACCTACAAGATCTCTGTCAAGCTTTCTTACAACTACAATACCCACCTGCAGAAGTAAAGAAACAGATTGATAGAGCCAGAAGAGTTCCCAGAAGTTACCTACTACAGGACAGGCCTAACAAAGAAAATAACAGAACGCCACTAGCGGTCACCTTCAGCCCCCAACTAAAACCCCTCCAACGCATTATTAAGGATCTACAACCTATCCTAAAGGATGACCCAACACTCTCACAAGTCTTGGGAGACAGGCCAGTCCTTGCCTACAGACAGCCCCGCAACCTGAAGCAAATACTCACCAACAACCACATACCACACAACAGAACCACTAACCCAGGAACTTATCCTTGCAACAAAGCCCGTTGCCAATTGTGCCCACATATCTATTCAGGGGACACCATCACAGGGCCTAATAACATCAGCCACACTATCAGAGGCTCGTTCACCTGCACATCCACCAATGTGATATATGCCATCATGTGCCAGCAATGCCCCTCTGCCATGTACATTGGTCAAACTGGACAGTCTCTACGTAAAAGAATAAATGGACACAAATCAGATGTCAAGAATTATAACATTCATAAACCAGTCGGAGAACACTTCAATCTCTCTGGTCACGCAATCACAGACATGAAAGTCGCTATCTTAAAACAAAAAAACTTCAAATCCAGACTCCAGCGAGAAACTGCTGAATTGGAATTCATTTGCAAATTGGATACTATTAATTTAGGCTTAAATAGAGACTGGGAGTGGCTAAGTCATTATGCAAGGTAGCCTGTTTCCTCTTGTTTTTTCCTACCCCCCCCCCCCCCCCCAGATGTTCTGGTTTAACTTGGATTTAAACCTGGAGAGTGGTCAGTTTAGATGAGCTATTACCAGCAGGAGAGTGAGTTTGTGTGTGTATGGGGGTGGGGGGGATGTGAGAAAACCTTGATCTATGCAGGAAATAGCCCGACTTGATTATGTAAAGAGTTGTCACTTTGGATGGGCTAGCACCAGCAGGAGAGTGAATTTGTGTGGGGGGGTGGAGGGTGAGAAAACCTGGATTTGTGCTGGAAATGGCCCACCTGTTGATCACTTTAGATAAGCTATTACCAGCAGGACAGTGGGGTGGGAGGAGGTATTGTTTCATGATTTCTGTGTGTATATAAAGTCTGCTGCAGTTTCCACGGTAAACATCTGATGAAGTGAGCTGTGGCTCACGAAAGCTCATGCTCAAATAAATTGGTTAGTCTCTAAGGTGCCACAAGTACTCCTTTTCTTTTTATGATTAAAACGTGTTTTAAAGTGAAATTAAAGTCTGAGGCACAAAGCAGTATTTTAAGTCCAAATTACCTTTCAAGAATGTTAGAAAATCTCTCAAACATTAAAAACCTTGGAAATATAGTTAAAGTTTAATTTTTCATATAAAGCTTCCAACTGTCTCAGTTCTGTTCCATATATATAGTAGCCTACTATCTTCCATTCTTTGCACATAGACAATGGAAAATGAGACCATAGACCATTGTTTTTGGAAGTTATTTTATTCATACATATGTCAGCAAACAAAGTTTTGCTCTTTTCATGTCTGAACAGAACAACGATCTTTCATGGAGTTATATGTCATAATTTTCATTTACGTATATGGCATGAGTGTCTCTTTTATGGGGCACTAAAAATACATCAAGTGTAATTTTTGACCTATCTTCCTTTTATAAAATAATCTGATGTACAAAACATTCTAAATTTCACAGTGTAAATTCCAAAAAGTACTTTAAAAAATCCACCTATTTCTAAGAAATAATAATGAGCCAAATCCTGCAGTCTTTACTCAGTCATAACCCCCATTAAAGTCAAAGACTGAAGAAAAATAACTTTAGAATTAAGGGCAATAGTAGTAAAAATGTCCATGCATTACTTGGTCATATTTTGTCCCACTGCTTCAGAGACAGATGACACTGACATGTCCTTAAACAACATCACAGTATCCCTTTTTCACATTTACAGTGTCAGCAGCTATCAATTTAAAAGCCCTGATTTTTCTCCCAGTAACTGAATAAAGATAAGCCTTTTTTCTCTGGTGCACTGTGTAGATTTTGAATCCCTCATTCGTCCACGTTGGAGCCATTATGTCACATGGATGCTAAGTGCATAATACCAAAGAGAACTCTCCTATATAGCTCAGAGAGAAATATTTTGTCCATAAGCATTTCATGCTAGGGACGTCAGATTTTCCTTTTATGAAGTCAATTGCTTTGAATAGGTACAACAAAAGTCACTAGCACCAAAGAGTTAATGTTTAATAAAGTGGTGTTTAAATTTTATGCAAAAGTGCTATCTAGAATTATACATCATCAGATTTCCATTTTCTTTCTAGGAAAACAGATGAAAAACATAGATCTGATATTCCACTGCCATTAACACAATTGAATGGCCCTAATTTCTCAATAGAATCATTCAATATTCATTTTTTAATTTCTGCATTTACACATAATATCTCTCAGGAGACATTTAGCAGATTCTATTGCTGTAGTTTTAATGAGATCTATCAAAAGTTAGTAGGAGATGATGATCTATACTTAATTCATAGATATCCCAGGACATTTATGCAATTTAGAGCTGTTTATATTCTTTTAGAGGTTTTTTTATTGTCTTGTAACATTTCCCCCAATTTGAAATACATCTTTAGTCATTATTAGCATAACCCTTTCATTCTTGAAATTGGTGTCTGAATATACATAATTATAAATTTTAATCTTCTAAAATATCATGGCCTTCCAATGGGGATTCTATAACTTCCCAACTAGCGTTGAAACAGTTGAAAAGTTCCTTGTGTCCGTAAGTTACCACACAATAACTCATAGCAAAATAAAGAATTTAGCTTAGTCAGTTTAGAACAGTAAATCCCATTAAAATGCATAAAGATTTTCATCCTTTTCAATCAAGCAGTTAATGCTTTAATAAATAGGAATTAGAACAGACCCTTTGTTATGTGATTATTGAAAAATAATTGGTTTATTTCTGCTTTTCCCTTTGGATCCTATATAATCCCCGAACGGAGGACTGTGGAAACTTTAGGAATTTATATGTAGAGTGTTAAAATAAATGATACACACCTAGGAACTAATCCTACAATAATTCAGGTAAGATTTGCAGGACTGGGCTCATACTAAACTACCATATGGCACACCTTAAAAGTTTAAAGCAATGAAAAAGATGCTATATTGTTAAATCACTGTATAAGGGGGGGATATAGGGAATCATTTGAAACTTGATAATTGTCCACCAACCATTTTACATTTTTAATTACAAATTAAAAGTTACATAGTGAATTACAGCACCGCACCTAAAACGGCAGGGACGTTGTCCAGCCTTACTGGAGGAAGGCAGCAGTGTTTTATGGCAGGAAGGGGGAGGTGGAATGAGGCCCACTGATGGACACTGCAATCTTTCTATTAACTTCAGTGGGCTTTGGATCAGGCAAAAGGAGTATTTCTGTTAGAACAAATATAAAGTAACCAATTCCCTCCGGGGTTCCTCTACAATTTAAAGGTCTATCAAACCAAGACAAGCTAAAATGAAAGAATGAATAAAGTGTCAAAATCCAAACTTGATTCACAGTTTAGAACTGGAAAGTTCAATGATATATGAGGCTCTACAGCTGTTTCTTCAACACAAACATCCTTCTTTTTAATTGTGTCTCTCTCAACCTCTATAAAACTTTACAAAGCTGGGTTAAGCTGTTACTATCAGACAAAACCCATCTTCATTATTCAGCTATTATTTGAGTAGCTTCCAACTTTTTGTTTTTACACTAATAGTAATTACCCACACATAAATATACAGAGGAGCAAATTAAGCAGTGAACATCTGCTTAATTCTGACAATATTGAATTATAAACAAGATCAAATAATTGGCAAACTTTGAACATTACCAGTTTGAACAGGCTATTAACTATTGAGCATTAATAAATGGATAAAATCTCATCCACTCAGTATGTATATTTGAATAGTTGTTTGTAGGGGACTAGCCAGCTGCACCAACTGATGCCATCCATTACCTTATTCTAGGGCATCTGAGGGCCTAAACAATCCCTTGTGTAACTTAGAGCAGCCTAAAGTCTGCCTACTCACAGCTTCTCTCATTCTTGGTGGGCCTCATCCTCACACCCTACTCTGGTTTTATATCTGCCAAGCGGGAGCAGTGAAAAGTGGACCTCTGAAGGACCAAGGATATGACCCATTTACTTTGCTCAAAACGTGGGACTCAGCAGAAATTGTTATGGAACTCCATACATCAAATGCCAAATAATTCATTCTTCTCATCCTATTTACAGACAATGGCCTTGTTTCTATACTAAGAATAAAGCTTAGGTTACACACCTGGTTATTGCATTGCTATGAAAAATAGCTTCTTCTAATTAATATTAAATTATATTCCACTCACTAGGACTCAAACTATGCTCAACTGTTTATAAGTGTTGCACTTAAACTATGTTAGCATCTAAAAGTGTTGCACCAAATATTGGTGTATATTCCTAGAATATACCTGTGTTCTTACCTGTATATAACAATACCACACCTGATATATACTTACTCATGTATTTTGCATGTGTACTTGCTATAAATTTCCATATACAGCAGATTTCAAAAATTAAGTACTGGTTTACACGAAGTCAAGATATGGACGTATAACCTATGTTTTATTATTCCGTTTTTATTGACAGCCATATTATTCAAAATACTAAAGATATAAAACTAAATTCAATCTGCATTACAATATATTTTCCTATTATTATAGACTGCTGTACAGGAATGGTTTTGAGTATCCATGAGGAGTTCACAAAGAACAGAGTTAACCTGAATGCATTACTTGATACTTAATTTTATAGATAATGAGAAAACATTCACTTTCATATGTAATTATATTTACTGCATAGTGGTAAAGTGATGCATTAGACCATATTCCATGTGTGTTTTTGTTTTGCTCTGTGTTTAATTGGTGTAAGAATATTAGTCTCCCAAACAAACCAAAAAATAATATATTTAAACAGATTTTTTAAAATTTTCA
The DNA here is from genome assembly GCF_965140235.1 of Caretta caretta. Classification (NCBI taxonomy): domain Eukaryota; kingdom Metazoa; phylum Chordata; order Testudines; family Cheloniidae; genus Caretta; species Caretta caretta. Next base: position 28,579,436 of record NC_134217.1, on the reverse strand, counting down.
CAGATCACAAATTCCAAAGCTATTTTATTATCTCAATAAAAATCACATTACATTTCATAGGTGGTCTCTTGTGTTTTGAATTGCTGCATTATTATACAGGTATTTCAGGTAACATAATACAAGACGCCATGCAGCAAATGTAAGCAATGAAAAGAGATTAAAGTCCTAACATTTAGGGTTAAAAGTGTCCTTTTTTTACCATGTCTGGTAAATAATAGTTTGTTTCTCTGCAGAAATTTTTCAGTTTGGCCAGAATAGAAAATTGAGAATCTGTTTTCATTTGTGAGTGAATTAATGGGTAGAATAGGTCAAATTATTTATTTTATTTGACGGCAAATGCACTCAGATTTAGAGGAATAGTTACGGAAATTCTGTCAAACTGTTACTTTGTTGAATATATAGCTGTGCTGAATCTATACTACATACATTTTATCCTGCAAAAAATATCCATATTTCACATATACAAGCTTTGAAGATATGTCACAACATCCAACTTAGATGTGGTTAGGGAAATCAGAAATTCTTCCTGCAAATGAGATCTGTCCAAATGGTACCTTTATCTTTTGTGTCTGTCGTTTGGCAAGAGCAATGAGGTCATAGCTAGTTTTTCTTGCCCTCTTCATTTTCCTCTGAGTTTCAAAGTCTGTTTTTTCTACTGCTGAAACATTGATTCTATCACTGAATTGTTCATGCTTGTTTCAGACTTGGTGATTACACTTTCCAGTTAACCTATCCTTGGAGATCTCAGAATTAATATAGATTTTCCTGCTAACCCTTTCAGATGTTCCTTTTTAGACAACCTAGGGTCTTATTCCATATGCTACCCATTTTACTTACCTCAGTGGTCACATTTTAGAGTGAGTAATTTCTTTAGATTATACTGTACAGATTTCATTGTGTCACCTTTTCTTGTATGACTTTATCAATTAATTATTTGTTAATGGCATTGTATATTGTATTAGCTAGGTATAATTTTTTCCACACACATTATTTTCCTTAATGTATTATTTCCTCCTCTCATGCAGAAGAAGATATGAACAAGTCTGATAATGTCATCATTCATGAACTAATGAATTAAATTGGTTATGAAGATCTGAGTAGTTACCTAGCCTCAAGGTTGCCCTAGCTATCTTCCATTGAAAAAAAAAAAATATTTAATTTAAAAAGTGACAGGGCACACAATTGATACACCTAAATCTATGTGATAAAACTTTCACATATCTCTGGATTTAATCCATTTAAAGAAGGAGGGTGTTGGGTTTCCAGCAGCATGAAAGAGGTCTAAAAAATAGTAATCTAGTTTTCTAAGACACAGTAAAATTGGGCTGTTTTCATTGAGGCTTAATGGACATGGTTTGGCTGATGAAGAAATGTAACAATTTAGATCTTGAAAAGTTATTAAGGTCAGAGACTTGAAGACAGATGGTGATAATGTCACAGGCGCAAAACTATGTGTGTGATGGAGGTATTGATGCTTCCTCCTGTCTCTAACAATTTACAGAAATCTTAAATTAACTGAATAAATTAATCCTTCTAGGGTCCAATAATAAATAAATAAATGTGTGTGTGTGTGTGTATGTGTGTTCAAAAGTTTGTTTTGGAGTAGGCTGAAAGCAGAGGATAGAGATGTAAGGCCGTGATCCTGTACACACTTTACATACATGAGTAACTTTACATGTTACTAGCCTCATTGAACTCCATAGGATTATTCACAGACCTAAAGTTACTCATGGGTGTAAGTGTTTACAGGATCAGGATCATAGTATAGTACTTTAGGCCAATTTTCATCCAGCAAGATAAGATTAGGTTCTTAGAGACATTTATTCAGTACAGCCGGCAGATTAGTATACAGGTATTTACTGAGCCAACTGTAACAATTGCCAAGCAAATGAGGTTTGGCTCCAGACCTAGAACAAGCCTTCTAAGGGTTACAAGATGATTTCTGTATTTTAAATGGGGTTGAGCTGCCACAAATCGGTCAGGATTCAAGATGCTACGCTCTGCTTATTGAATTCTTGTGGAAAACAGCTCTGCTTGACAACAGAAATTACTAATAGACCCTCTTGAACTCCATGCAGTTACTTATGACTATCCCTTCGATAGCTCAGCTGGTAGAGCAGAGAACTGTAGAGGAGCTGCCTGCGGGAATCCTTAGTTCGCTGGTTCAATTCCGGCTCAAAGAAGATTGAGTTTTCTTTAAAAAAGGGAAGAAGGAGGATCTGGGGAACTACAGGCCAGTGTGCCTCACCTCAGTCCCTGGAAAAATCATGCAGCAGGTCCTCCAGGAATCAATTCTGAAGAATTTAGAGGAGAGGAAAGTGATCAGGAACAGTCAGCATGGATTCACCAAGGGCAAGTCATGCCTGACTAACCTAATTGCCTTCTATGACGAGATAACTGGCTCTGTGGATGAGGGGAAAGCAGTGGACGTGTTATTCCTTGACTTTAGCAAAGCTTTTGATACGGTCTCCCACAGTATTCTTGCCAGCAAGTTAAAGAAGTATGGGCTGGATGAATGAACTATAAAGTGGATAGAAAGCTGCCTAGATCATCGGGCTCAACGGGTAGTGATCAATGGCTCCATGTATAGTTGGCAGCCGGCATCAAGTGGAGTGCCCCAAGGGTCGGTCCTGGGGCCAGTTTTGTTCAATATCTTCATTAATGATCTGGAGCACCACGTGGACTGCACCATCAGCAAGTTTGCAGATGACATTAAACTGAGAGGAGTGGTAGATATGCTGGAGGGTAGGGATAGGATACAGAGGGACCTAGACAAATTAGAGGATTGGGCCAAAAGAAATCTGATGAGGTTCAACAAGGACAAGTGCAGAGTCCTGCACTTAGGACAGAAGAATCTCATGCACTGCTACAGACTGGGGACTGAATGGCTAGGCAGCAGTTCTGCAGAAAAGGACCTAGGGGTTACAGTGGACGAGATGCTGGGTATGAGTCAACAGTGTGCCATTGTTACCAAGAAGGCTAACGGCATTTTGGGATGTATAAGTAGGGGCATTGCCAGCAGATCGAGGGACGTGATCATTCCCCTCTATTTGACATTGGTGAGGCGTCATCTGGAGTACTGTGTCCAGTTTTGGACCCCACACTACAAGAAGGATGTGGAAAAATTGGAAAGAGTCCAGCGGAGGGCAACAAAAATTATTAGGGGACTGGAATACATGATTATGAGGAGAGGCTGAGGGAACTAGGATTGTTTAGTCTGCAGAAGAGAAGTCTGAGGGGGGATTTGATAGCTGCTTTCAACTACCTGAAAGGGGGTTCCAAAGAGGATGACAAAACAAGGAGTAATGGTCTCAAGTGGCAGTGGGGGATGTTTAGGTTGGAGGTTAGGAAGAACTTTTTCACTAGGAGGGTGGTGAAGCACTGGAATGGGTTACCTAGGGAGGTGGTGAAATCTCCTTCCTTGGAGGTTTTCAAGATCAGGCTTGACAAAGCCCTGGCTGGGATGACTTAGTTGAGGATTAGTCCTGCTTTTAGCAGGGGGTTGCACTAGATGACCTCCTGAGGTCCCTTCCAACTCTGATATTCTATGATTCTAGTGACAAAAGAATTTAAATTTTGGAGGTCTGGACCTAAATTTATAATAGATGTGTTGGCAGTTACAGTTACAAAAACTATTAAACTGAGTTTGAATGCTGGAATTTTACACACCTATTTGCAACACAAGTATCCACTCATAAGCTTAAAATTAGGAACACAATAGTGTTCAAAAACAGATATCCAGCTTACATGTCAGTATTCACTTATGATATCCAGCATACACTTGTTAAAATGAATTAACAAAAACACTGTGCTTAAATCAAATCCTCAAATCAAATTTCTTAAATCAAATTCCTTAATCACTTGTCCAGTAAAGCCTATTCATTTATTTCTCAGCCAGCCTCTTATTTTGTCAAGACACTTTGTGGCTACAGTACAGATATTTTCTGTAATAGAAGACTATACAGTTTGGACACGTCTTTCCCCCCAAAATCCTCCCAACCCTTGCACCCCACTTCCTGGGAAAGGTTTGGTAAAAATCCTCACCAATTTGCATAGGTGACCACAGACCCAAACCCTTGGATCTGAGAACAATGAAAAAGCATTTAGTTTTCTTACAAGAAGACTTTTAATAGAAATAGAAGTAAATAGGAGTAAAGGAATCACCCCTGTAAAATCAGGATGGTAGGTACCTTACAGGGTAATTAGTTTCAAAACATAGAGAATCCCTCTAGGCAAAACCTTAAGTTACAAAAAAGACACACAGACAGAAATAGTTATTCTATTCAGCACAATTCTTTTCTCAGCCATTTAAAGAAATCATAATCTAATGCATACCTAGCTAGATTACTTACTAAAAGTTCTAAGACTCCGTTCCTGTTCTATCCCCGGCAAAGCAGCATACCGACAGACCCAGACCCTTTGTTTTTCTCCCTCCTCCCAGCTTTTGAAAGTATCTTGTCTCCTCATTGGTCATTTTGGTCAGGTGCCAGCGAGGTTACCTTTAGCTTCTTAACCCTTTACAGGTGAGAGGATTTTTCCTCTGGCCAGGAGGGATTTTAAAGGGGTTCACCCTTCCCTTTACATTTATAACAGCTACCTTCTCTGATAAATGTTAGAATGCCTTTAAATTACTTGCGTCTATGCAAAAAGAAGAAAAAGAAGCCAAAAGGCTGAAAGATCTGGAGGTGAAAATTTGAAAGGGCAGATTGTCTGTCTGCTGTTATTGTTTTGTTATTCCATGAAAGCTACAAAAGAATCTACATAGAGTCTTCAGGGGCTTTGAACTGCATAGGTAAGAAGGGAATAGTTCTAGTGCCAAACCCACAAGATTCATTCCACTGGTAATATTTGGTTGAGCCTTTCAACGTTAACAAACCCTCTTCTCCTCCCGTCAATGGAGCTGGCCCTAAATGCGGGTGCTGTTGGAGCAGTGGGAATCGAAGAAAAGCACAGTATCTGCAAATAAGGACGGTTGTGGAAACTAGTGCAGAGGCACTGGGCCTCCTTGAAAAAAGCACGGGCCTTCTCGGATGTTGAAGAACTGCTGATTTTGGGAGCTGAGCCCCAATTTTCTTCCATGTGTGACAAACCATTGACTCACCATTGATGAGAAGAATTTTAGTAAATGCCATAAATGGAAATCTGCAGTCTTCTTTCCTTGTGGAAGACAAGACTGCATACAGGACATTAAAACTCTAAACTAGAATGCAATCATCCACTTATTATGTAGAGGATTGCATAAAAATCCTCCATGGTTCATGCTTCTGCATTGGCTGGCAGTTAGTTTCCAGGGGTTGTTCAAAATATTGTTCTTAACCATCATAGCGCTAGATAGCTTGGGACCCAGTTACACAGCAGTCCTGGTGTAGTTCTTAAGTGATACTTTAGGTTTGCAATAAGGACAGGCACTCAAGCTGGAGTTCTTTTCATTACGACATGAGGGAACTGCTAACAGGGCATTCTTCAGGAACACCCTTCAGCTCTGGAACTTGCTCTCTCCCTTAGGGCTCCTTACAATAGTATCTATCCTGAGAAAGAGCTAAAGCAGCAGAGGAGAGAGAATGTGACTGTCTGAGTCACCAGGTTCCTCCTGGTTCCACTGCTGCTCTGAGGAGAGGGTGAACTTTACTATGTCTATTGCAAGGTCAGTCAAGGTCAGTCAATTGCAATTCCCTCCCTGACCATTCACTTTTGTAGGGGAGGCATGGGTGTAACAGCTCTGTGGAGACTGCTCTCTCTCTCTCATCCCACAAGGATGGTAACCAGCACAAAAGATGCAGGGGGCATCCTTTCCCCCTTTGCTCTTTTGCACAAGAGCTGGGGCAGTATTAGGTCCTCGGTTCATTAGCCTTTGTGCAACTTCGAAGCCAACTCCTCCCTCCTCATCTGGTAGGATCTGGGGTAATGGGCTAGATGTGGGGTTTACTTTGGTGGGTGGGGGAGATAATAAGATAGTTCAGTTCATATACTAATGATTGGAGCTTCCCTGTTGAATATGGTTATTTTAAAGTTTTATAAAAAGTTAGAGACCTTGCGCCATAAAAATCTAAATAAATAATGTAATCAATGTGTATAATTCAGTCCAAATTGTTGATTGTTCATGTATAAGCCAAATTGAACACTGATCTGATACAAAGTATTGTGTCAGTATACACGGGTGTATAATTTTCCACAGAAACTGATTCCTTTGAGAATGTTTCTCCTACAGATCAAATTTGCAAAACCTCTGTCTTTACTTGCTACTTCCTTTTCTTTTATACCTGCCTACAGAAATAATTCAGAGTCCACAGTGCTTCCAGTATAAAAATTGCATTTGCTTTAACCCGAGTATTTGTTAATCAAGAAGTAGTAGTAGTAAAATTGAATGAATGCATTTTAGTCAATGCCTTTTGGTTTATGCATTTATTTCAATGCCAGTTCTTTCATAGGAACTTTTCAGGGTAATTAGCTTAGCGTGCTGGCTTTTTAAATACACTGATCCATAATACAGAAGATTGGGAGGGGGTACATCAGAAAAAATACTAGGAAAATAGAGGCAATTCCTGATACTGATTGCCCAACACATAGTGCTGTACTTGCAGGAAGAGTACAATCATATTAAGAAACCCAGAGATTATCAAGTATTTGACAGCAGACTTGTGTGAAACACTATACTGCTTGAGAAGTTTTTCGGATAATGCTTTAAAATTGTGGCTAAAGTCTTCAGTGTAAGAGAGGGGTCTGAGAGTAAGACAGGTGATCTTCCAAGGAAATACTCTTGAAATAGCCAGCATAGGAGGAAGCTCTGGCTACGGCTGTGTGCTTTTTCTCACATTCATAATAAAGGAAAAATCTAGGAAAGTATTTTAGATGCTAACTCACTGTGTATACTTTGTTCAGAGTGGAGTTGGGATGCTGCCCTTTCAGATGACATTTCCCTTTTCAATGGTTCTGTGTATGACTATAATAATGTGGGCTCTCACCCCCAGAATAGCCCCAGCTATCATTGTTGACATTGCCCCACTTACCCCCTGGTAGTGCAGCGCACAGCAGAGTATGCCTGCCTCAATTTCCCCTAATGGGCTGTCATTAAGGGTTTTATGTAGCCAACAGTGCCCCTTCAGAGCTCTAATTTATTTACCCAGCGGCTGAATAGACTGCAAGCAAGTCTTTGCTCCAGTGTCTTAGTTGGGAGGTGCAGGGGAGCAAGTTAATACTAATCTGTCTGCCTCACGTGAGTCCATCCATCAATCCCTTCCATCCAGGGTCATCACCAGGAAGGCCCTCTTGACCCAGGACCCTCTTCTAGAATCATGCCTCCTGCGTTCACCTAGGGAAGGTTTCCTTCTCTGGGCTCAGAGATGTTAAAATGCTGCAGCTCTCTCTGGAACTCCCCAGCAACCTGGGCCTCTTGCTCTGTCTGGTAAGGTACTTTCACTAGGACAAGGGCTTCCTAGGGCTTTGCCACTCATAGTCCTTTCAGAACCTCTCCTTCCAGGAGCACCTTTCCTCGGTCCCCTTTTCTAGTGAGCTCTCTTAGCAGCTTCCCTAGAAAGTCCCTCTTCTCAGGCTTTTCTTTTGTGTGTTCTGGGTCCAAGTGTGGTGCTGCAGGTGGTCCCTACCTTAGGCCAGAAATTGTGGTCACCTACTCGGAGCAGGGGGTCCCATGCCATAAACTCAGGATCAGTCTCCAAATAGTTAACCAAGGATAACAAAACCCAGAATTTGGCTCTCTGCACCTTTAAATAAATGAACAAAACTCAAAAGCAAGCTCTCAATTGCAGTACTAGAGGGCTATGCCTTGGCTTTGCCCTGGCTTTACCAGCACTGAGGAGCTCCTCCTCTGTCCCAGACTCACCTCACACTGCCTTAAGAAACAGCAGGCAATCCTTCATAACTGACTTGCTGGATCCCAATTGGCCAGTGTCTCTTCCTGGCCTTTCTAGGGCTCTGGAGGACTAATTTTTGTTGGTAGCCTGGTCTGAGTGGTTTTCGTTGAGCAGGACATGTCAGGGCACTGCTGCCTCCAGCAGGAGCAGAGAAGGACTTATAAACCTTCTAGTTAATTTCTTAAAGCAATTAAAACATAAAAATAACCACTTCCTTTTTATGAATACAATCTGAAATATGCAATAAAAGTCGCTGATATAAACAAAAATCTGAGTTACAATAGTAAAAAATAAAGCGGCAGGTATAGGGCTCTTTACTCATGATATTTTTCACCACCTGAGATGTGGTCTATTTCTGTTTACAATTAAACATCCAAGTGACACCTTGGTACACAAATGAATGCCCTAGTTATTCTCTGTTGTCTCAGATCATTTTCTGCAAAACTTTTCAACAATCTCATAGCCAGGTTTAAATGAGATTTTAGTTGAAATCAATGGTCATCAATTGCAATTGAAATTGATCCAATTAAACAGTAGATTGCTTTGAATTAGTGTAATTGGACTTTTTGAATTAGAAGAGAGAAATTGTGGTCAAGAGGAGAGTAAAGTAAGCATGTCACATCTTAACTTATGGACCATATATGGCTCTTGAGCCATGACAAAATGCCAGTGAGCATACATATTGAGGGCAGTTTCCAGACTATGAAAGGCTTTCAAAATCACAAATACTTTAGGTAACACAGAGAAGAAAGTTTAAATTTAAAAAAAAAATGAAAAAAAAAAAAAAACCCAAGAAAGATATCTCTAACTTTCCAAATGATTTACACTCTGTTTTACTAAGTTAAAAAAAAAAAAAAAGGTACATCAACAACCTTAATGTGATAAGAGAGATGTTTTCATTGCATTTATTGTAATACAGTTCCATGAAACTGGTAAAGAACTATTAGTTTCCCTTTGCCATGCTATACTGAAATAACTGCTATGACAGAAAGAAGTATTGTAATGCAGCTTGCATTGATTTGCTGTCAAGTACCGTATCGCAGAGGGACCTGGAAAAATGTGATCGGTTATTAGCAACAAATGTACAGCTAGGGCCATGCATGCTGACATCTAGAATTAGGGTTTTGCTTAACCAGAGATCCCAATACAGCCGGAGTCAAAGGAGCAGAGAGGATGGCCACTAATAACAAGGAATATAAAAATAATGCTTGGCAATGACCAGTTTCTTACAAATAAAGAACAAATAAGATGACACCTGTTAACATGGTCTGAAATCGCAGAGGATTTGTGGGACTGATGATGATAGAAGGAGCACTCATTTTGTAGTTTAAGGACTTCAGTGTGAAGGTTGACAGGTTCTATATTCTCTGAGTGGTGCTATTTTGCCCTCCTTGTGCCTAAAAAGAGCAGCTATCCTATTTTGGGACACCAGTGTAGCTAGGCCCACTGAAGCCAATGCAAAGGTTCTGATTAGCTTCAGTGGGGTCTGAATCAAACCCTTAGCTCCACACACACAGGGTGGAGTGTGTGTGTGTGTGTGTGTGTAGGTTTAGGGGGAGGACACCAGGTGCCTCCCTCATCTGTTTCCTTATTCACCCTGTGCTAGAAGAGTCGAAATTGCAATCACTGCACTCAAAGGAGTGTGGGGATGACTCCTCTGCACTGCTAGAGGCCCACACCACCCAAAGGAAGGCAAGGGAGAGGTGCAACCATGGCCCTCATTTCTTCCCCTCTGTTAACCAGCACAACGAAGGAGTATTTGTGGAAGTGAGTCTTGCTTCACTCTCTAGCTGAGAGCAGAGCTGGTCTTTGGCACCTGTACCCTTTTTGACTTTAAGGTACCCCATTGCAGAGGGAGCTCTCAATGGATATAGGTCTTCAAATGAGTTTAGCCTGATACAGGGTATTAGTGCTCCGGTTTCTGGCCTAAGGTATTTATGTGTCTAACTTTAAGTATGTAAATAGCCTCATTGATTTCAGAAGGCATGTGCTTAAGCCCCTTGTTGAATCAGGTCCGTAGTAGCCTCTGAGCCCCATATAACCTTGTGTGAACTCTGGTATGAAGGCATCTTTCAATACTGTCCTTTTATAGCATATCAGAGCAAGTCAGGATGAGTTTATTATTTGACCTTTTATTGGCCTGCGGTAGTTACGGGGTTTTTTTCAGCTTTACCAGTGAAAGCGTATGGAAATATACTTTGCAAGCAGAAAGTATGAAATGACATTTATTTATAGTAATAATTTGGCATATTCCATGCAGCTTATTGCAAAGCACTTAAAAGAATTAAGTACATTGTTAGAGGGCACATAAACAAAATTAAAACAGAGGTATAAACCAGATTACAGTAAAGGGCTCAATAGAACAGAAGAAAAAAAAACAACCTTAACATTTTTAATTCACTGTACTCCATATAAAGAATTCCAGGTTCTAAAATAATTAGAATTGCACATTGCCTTGAAAAAACAATCTGTTGTCTGTAAAGTTGTCCATGATGTATTATGAAAGAATATTTCAGCATATGTATTTTAATTTAAAGTGTCCATTATACTCAATAAGTAATGAAATTTAATATTCAGACATGCAGGTTGTTTTTAATCATAAGTAGTATATACACTCAACCAGTAAATGCTTATTACAAGCCATTTCTAAATGCCATGACATCCTTCTAATATTAGAGTGCATTCCAGATCTTACCGTAAATGCTAGAGGAATGTCAGCAGGTGTTTTGGTTTTCACCTTGGCTATATTCATTTCTGTTGGTGAAAAAACATGTCTATATTCCTTCCAGGCATGAACATCAATCATCCATATAAATAACATTGGCAATAGCTCTCCCTTATTTCTATGCACAGTTGAGTCACATTGAGGTTGAAGTGCAATATTGTTCTCCTGGATCAATGAGCAATTTCTCCCACCACAAGTAATAGTTTGCTACTGAAGTCAGAATGGTCCTGATACTGCAGGGTGGCAAGGTTGGCCTGCTTGGATGCTGTACTCATGGCAAGGGACCCAAGGCAGGACAAACAAGCCTAATGGTAAGAAAGAGGCTGAGCAAAGCTATGCTACCTCAGGCAGAGCCTGGGGAGGGTTTTCAAATTCTGTACTTACTCTTTAGAGTAAGTTACCACCAGGGATTGTCCTCTTTGTACAGTGCTCAGTGCGATGGAGCCCATATCCTGACCAGAAATTCTTGGTGCCACAATAATAAATAATAAACAATAATAATTAATTAATAACCACCATCATCAAGTGATGCAGAGGGGCTGCTATTCCAGACAAGAGGTTGGAGAAGCAGTTGTGACTGGGCATTGTGCAACACAGTTCTCTAACCCCTTGTTAAAGGGATCGAGTTTTACATCTTCAGCTCCTTTATTTGTCACATATATAAAAACCAGTTACTTGGATTTTATGCTGGTAAAGTGGAAAGGCTGCAAAGTCCAGCCGTACATTTTCAATGCAATTACTTAATGCTTCATGGCACAAAGGGCAGACAAAATTCTTTAAAACTCTTTCTTTTATTTGGTTCTTTTCTTCCATTTCTGCAGCTATTCAAATAATGAAAAATATAGAGGATATGTGATAAATGTATAATCTGCATGAGCCCTCTCTCTATATATACATAGCCTTTGTGTTTTATACATGATATACCTTTTTAAATGATGTATTTAACATCAATACATGTGAGAAACAATAAAATTATGAAATCAAGTAGTTTTAAAATTTCATTTAAAAACATTTCAAAATGTCTGATTAGCCTAAATAGTTAATAAATCTGAAAAATATGATAGAGAAAAATAGTTTACACATGGAATTATCTGACAGATAATCTGTTTTCTACAGAAATCCCTCTTTATGCAGTATAACCTCTGGCATGATGAACAATTTATCAACTCTAAAGTCTACGTGCCTTCTTAGTAGCAGATGGCAGGATAGAGCATCAGTTGAGACAATTTCTGAATGTTCTAGTGGTATTTACAAAAATAATTGCAATTGTTTATTAGGCAACTGCAGCATTTCTTATTTAAAAGTAACTCAACAATGTGAGTATACAAACAGGGTACAAAAAACAGTTGTTTTTTATTACCTGTATACATCATGTGATGTCTCAGGTTTTCACTTTTACAGACTATGGGTGAAATCCTGGCTCCACTGAAATCCATGGGAGTTTTGCCGTGGACGTCAGTGGAGCCAGGATTTCACTAGTCTGTAAAATAGTGAAAAAAAGTGTGACAGTGTAACACTACTGGACCCCAGTTGTTGGGATTGAACCTGGGGCCTCTGGAGCTCAGTGCATAAGCCTCTACTGTCTACTGCATGAGCTAAAAACCAACTGTCTCTTAGCTAAGGCTGTACAGAAGACTTTTTGTAACTCTCTCTAAGTGGATCTGCTGCCACTAGATGGAACAGAGCACCACACCCAGAAGGTGTGTGGGTCACAACAGCACATAAATAATTAAAGTGTTTTTTTTACAAATAAACTTAATATTTTGCATCCTAAGGATCTCTCAGTTGGCTGTACATCTCTCAGTTGGTTATATAACTTCCACATGGTTACAGGCATGGTTAAAGCCCATTGTTTTTGCACTTTCAGCATCTCACATCTTTGTTATCTTGGTGAAGTCTGAAATATCTCCATTGTCTTCAGTGGAGTTACTGGATTTTCATAGATGATATCCTGATCACCAGGTATCTTGATGCCTTCAGTACCTGCACATACATGCAGTATTCCACAATCCAGAGTGGCTCATTTCTAGTGGACTATGTATCATTTTTTTTTTAAATTTAATTTAAAACAAATGTGTGATGGTTTATTGAACATTAGCAGCTCTTCGTAAAAAGTGAAAAAAAAATACCAACACTCTATTTGGAGTATATTGGTAATTTGTAATTTTAATGGTCTCTTTCAAAAGATTTGGACCTCATCCCATGCCTTATGCCCCCCCTTATTACCCAGGTGGTGCTTGAACAGCAAGTCATGACTGGGCCCTAATATAGACAGATAGATAACCAAGTGGAGCAGTTTTATTTCATGATCCTTTACTTCATTCACTAGAGTGGGTTGAAAAAAATTGTTGAAGGGGAAGGGGGAATTAACAAAAGAGTTTGCAGAAAATATTTTTATTTATAGCGTTTTTCATCAGTATATTGAAACTCTGCGAGGCAGCTCTGCCTTTTGCTCATCTAAAATTGCTGCAGAAATTGAGCACCTATAAATCCTTGCAACAGTAAACATCCTTTTGCAGGCAAAGCTTCCATTGAAGCCTGAGACAGGATGGGAGGAGTAGGCACTTGGATAAGAGAGTAGAATATAGAGCTTTTCTCATTAATATTTTGTTGTTGTACACATTGCATAGCCGGGTCTTCTTTCTAGAGATAATGCACTGCCATATCTGATCCCTCTAGCAAGGCTGTTTCCTCTCCTGGGTCAATCAATCAGAGATGTTAGAGATGGAAAAGACCTAATGGGTTGTCTAGTGCAGCTCCCTGGGAATGTACCATTATGTAAAAAAAGAGAGAGAGAATGTGAGTGAAATAAATTGGGTTGTGCTTTTTTGAGGGTCAGAGGGAGTGGGGTTATGTCTTTGATTAAATTAGCATATTCACCCATTAGAATACTCAAAATTCATTTAACATCACTAACTCCCTAATATTGCAGTTTGTTTCATTAATGAGAGTTGCAATGGATTTTTTTTGTGTTCATTACAAGGGCCATTTCCTGCCTTCGATTTTTTTCCCCACAGAACTCCCCATTGATTTCAATGGGAAGTTCAGCACATACAGATCAATGTTAGGATATGGCCCAAAGGTGGTAGTTGCTAAAAGCAACAATTAAGTAATGGATAGCTGATTGCACACACAAGCAAAGGTGAGGGGAAGCGCATGCCGTCTAGGATTTCAGAGGTTTTAAAGTACTGTTTTGATTTGAGCCATGTGTGCTGGGTAAATGGGTAGGGAGAAGAGCAATATAGTTTGGAGAGAGAGATGAATATGGAGATGTAATCAGTTCCTTGAAATGTTAAAGTAGTAAAGGTTTCTTTGTGAGTATTATTTTTAAAGGGACATGCTGTAACCAAGTCGTGTTTGGTGTTATCCAACAGTTACCTATGCAGTTCTGGTTATGGGGAATTTTACAGTACAAGGCTGCCATAAATCCCTCTACTATTCAGTAAAACATTTTCTACGTCATTAAGCGATTTCTGTATGTATCAGACCATCTCAGAAAAATTGGTCATTACAGAACTGGTAGCCAAACTGAGTGAGCTGTAAAATGATTGATGCTCTGTGTATCTGAAACAATATAATTATCCACATAGCCATTCCTTTTTACTATTATCCTTTCTATACCTTTATCTAAGAAACCCAAGACAACCCTAGAAACAAGATTTTGCATCTATCCTATTGAGACCTTTTGTATTTCCTCTTTTTAATTATTATTAAAAAGAAGGCAAAGTAAAGATCACATTTGATTACTTTATATAACACCCTCTCACTGGTACTTTAACACAAAGAGTTATACTAGATTGAGCTGTGAAAATCTAAAAAATAGATTCTCATATCAACACAATCTTTAAAGAAAAATGATATATATATATATATATAAGAATATATATATATATATATATATATATATATATATATATATATATATATAAGAATAGATACTTAGATAGATAGATAGATCGATCTTGACCAGGGAATTAATTTTCTTTTCAATGTTAAACATTTAAGAATGTTCAGTAACTTGGATTACAATATATTTTAAATTTATTTTCATTATATTCATTTCATGAAGGTGTTCATAATCACATAGAGCTTACCTAGGAATTTTGCTTAGGTAAGGTTTATGTGATTATGAACATCTTCATGAAATGAATATGATGGAGTGAGAGAGAGAGTATATACACACCTATGTTCAACAGATGAACATTATCATCTAATCGGTTCATTAGTCCCCAAATTTTTGGGTTCAACAGTTTGTCATCCATGGTCTTCTTGCTAAGGGAAAGAGCTGGGCAGCAAGCACAATTTATTCCTTTCCTTTTTCTTCTCTCCCCCTCCCACCTCAACCCCACATGGAATGCTGTTCTATTTATCAAGGCTAGATATCCTCACAATGTCAGTGTTACACCACTCAGGAAATAGAAAATAAACTTCAGTTGTGGTGATTTTGTTTTCTATTTGGAATTGTTCAGTGAGTGAGCAATTTTCCACCTCTGAGTTATTTACAAGCTATTTACTTCACCAACAGCTGTGACTGTTTCTGATTCTCAGTGTGTAACTGTCACCTATGCCACATGGTGTTGTTTTCACCTGTAATTGGATGAACCAATCTCTTTTTAGGCAGGCAGGAAATTAAAGAGGTTTCAAAATAACAACATGATTTTTTAATCAAATGTTTACATGAGCACATGCTTGCATGAATATTCAGACACTTTCACTTTCTGCAAAAGTTATTCTGAACAATACTAACAAAAAATGCATGGTTTGTGTTCATGACCTTGAGTCACACTGAAGCAAATCAAGAACTTCTTCATGAAGGAATGTTCACAAATACATTTCTTCCCCCACTATTGGCCTGCATCCAATGAGGAGACTATGATGTTCTGTGTTGTAATTAGGAAGTTGCAACACTACACTCTTATGATGTGTTAGGTATGATAGCAATGTAATACAGTGCTAGTATGAACACTTTGACTTGCACAACTAGGATGAAATCTGATGCCATTGAAGTAAATAAGAGTTTTACCTTTGATTTCAGAGGAGCCAGGATTTCTCCTCTGGGTTTTGGAACAGTTGAAATGGGAGTTGCACATATGTATTGTGTTGGAAAAGCAGATGACTGTATAATTTTTGCCAACATTTTAGAAGTTCCACACATTTTTTCTTTATTTCCAGCCTCATTTTTGGGATTCAGACCTCTCATATATATACTCAGTCATCAAAATTGTATAAACATCTGAGTTATACTCTGCGTAAGTGAAAGGAGAACAGAACTTTTTATATGTAACATAGATCCCAGATCAGGTCCCTGAACTGGCGGCATTAAAGAAATAAATAAAACACTTCCTAAACTTGATTGGGTTTTTAACTGGCAGCGGACGATGATTTACTATTCCATTCTATGAAGTAGTCCTAGTTCCGATTATATCCATTTCTTTGACAGCCTTTGGCCTACAATATTGTAAATCATGTTAACTTTAAATATTGAAATGCCAGTGCAATTTAACGGCTCATTAAAAAGGTGTTTATTTTAATATAATTGTTCATTCTTAATTTAATCCAAACAACACATGTTGAGTATTCAGCCATTATTTCTTGAATGAGCTATGGGAATGATTAATTTATGGATGACCATCATCTGCATGTGGTAAAAAAATCTCTGATACTGTTTGTAGTTTGTGCTGTCACTTCCATATTATGGAAATGTTGTGATCCCAAATCATAAAGGGACAAAGTGAAGGTGGGGAAGGTCTTGGAGGACAGTAAGCATAAACTATGGCATAAGTGTACCGTTAAAGATCATAACTACTTCATTTGAAAGCTTTCCGATTTTGGGAGGTCTGTTTCTTGGAGGTACAAGATTTTACAGAACTTATACACTGTCTGGATACATATTTCAATCTTGCCTATTTCCTCATGACATTTTTGGTTTAGTAATATATTTATGTTCTATTGGCTGTTATAGAATTAACTCTTTACCTCATACTAATACTGTTACAGGAGATGGCAGCCTCCAAAAATCCTGCTCTAACCATCCCCTTTGTCCTATACCCTCTAAGAAAAATCACTTGGTGATTTGAGATAGACAGTATTAAAATGTAGTTCACAGATAAGAGGGTGGCTTATATGCCACAGAGACAGGTGGCTTCATCACCTGCCATAGTGGCAGCATTAAAACAGGTGTCTGGGTATATAAGAAAGGGTTTGAAGTTAACCCTTTGCTTGCCCAACACAGTTTGGGATCCATCCTCCCTGTCATGCAATCCTCATAGAGGAAGAAAATCAGAGACAGGTAATTCTAGTTATCCAAAGTAGGCTTTTCATCAGTCCTTTCACTGGTTGAAAATAGAATTTCTAGTGCTTCTGGAAAAGGTTATAATAGAACTCCTATGTGAACAATTGCTAAGTGACACTATCATTGACATATAGTATTTCACCTTGACTGGATAACAGGGAATTCTTGATGCCAGAAGGTTTTCAAATATGCTTTATAGCTTTATCAGGCTATCTCACAGATAATTTTGTAGCCGAGCATATACTGGGATTTTGTCACTTGGATCAGATCTATAAGTAATGATGATAGCTAAAAGAGCACTAAATCCTCCATAATTGAATATCTAGGAAAGTAAATCCATTTAACATTGTTCATTTCTAGGGTCAAAACCATTTAACTTAGGTAGCCATCTTTCATTCAGATTTGCTCATATTTCATTCCACTTGGTGCCATCCCTGGGTGAATGAATGGTGACTATTGAAAAGTAAAACATTATGCAATTTCATTTTTGTGGCTAAGACAATAATCTAGTTTTATTCATATTTCAGATTGCAACAGGGGTTTAATTCTAAATGGATATCATGTTGGATACAATGAAGTACTAATCACACTGGCCCAAGTGAGACACCATTACACACGCTCTGCCAATGTACTTCAGTCCTGATCTGAAAGAGTTACACTATTCCACTGGAGCACACGTTTCCAATGGTGTCAAACTGTCTGGTGTTTCTACGATGTGGAGAAAGGAGAGTATGACGAGATCACCACTGCAATCTTTACACACAATCTGAGCCAGAATTTGAGTCTCCATCTTCAGGGAAGAAAAAAAAAATGGACTCAATTCACTCTCTCTTTCCAAAACTCAAATTCTGAGGGAGAAGAAAGAGAAAGAAAAGTTTAAGTTCTTTGATGTCTTACCCAGTGTAGTATCCTAACAATACTGCTGTACCTATGTAAGAAATTAATGGTTGTCTGTGCTGCATACTATGGCCATTCAGTGCTACATATCAACAATGAGAATAGGATACAGATCCTATTATTCAGAAGAGCACACACCTTTTCCCACCTGAGGAAAACCGAATCTGAGTGAGCTGTTTGCAGTATTGCACTTATGGCATATAGTGAACAGTTCTGAAAACCCTGATTAGAGTAGTAAGGTCTGTGAGATCACAGATTTAATAAGGCTGAATGGAGCAGCAAGCATCCCACTTCCTTTTAACAGCCTTCTTATAGATCTGGGAAATGAAGGCAAATGGGTTTCCTTGCAAGCCCCATGGCAGGAGAGTTTTAAAACTTTGGGGACAAAAGCCTGTTGGGGGTAAAACCATTTTTTTTTTAAAGCAGAGACTTTAATCATGATTTTCCTGATGTTCACATGACCCTGAGACAGTTAGAAAGGGAACTTTAGGGGACATGAATCCCCCTGAGCCAGCCGTCTTGTTAAATTTTGCTACAGCCAGGCAAACTGAAACTGCCATAAGAAAAGGAGTACTTGTGGCACCTTAGAGACTAACCAATTTATTTGAGCATGAGCTTTCGTGATCTGATGAAGTGAGCTGTAGCTCACGAAAGCTCATGCTCAAATAAATTGGTTAGTCTCTAAGGTGCCACAAGTACTCCTTTTCTTTTTGCAAATACAGACTAACACGGCTGTTCCTCTGAAACCTGAAACTGCCATGTTTCGCACAAACTTATGAAAGTTTAGCAACTGCAACTTATAGCTGCCTGAATGCAACTTGTTCACAGATGGAAGCTTCCTTAGATTTCCAGTGCTCCAAGCAGAAATATGCACTTTGAAAGTCCACACAAATTGTGGGGTGTGATTGATGCAACACACAAGCAGGATGCATTTTCAAGGTTATAGGGGGTTACTTTGAAGCTGGTAACTGCTTTGAACTTCATTTTGTAATTATGATTCTAAAATAGACAGAATATTTTCAGATAAAAAGATCGGGGAACTATTCTAGTTGTAAATGGGCTAGGAAAGAAAATATTTATAATTTAAGTATATAGATAAATGCAAACATGAAAATGTGAGCACCACAAACCTAAGTACCCTTTTCCCTATCTGAATGACTGTGCCTTTCACTGATTGTGTCATGTTTGCCATTAAGATCTGAGCAGCAAGGACTATGGGTCTCATTTACCATTTCTTTTCATATTGTATAGTCATTCACTGTAGTGCAAAGTAGGTAATTAAATCCAAAGCTGTCTCAAAGTGTTTCCGAGAGATCTTGCAAAACAGGATGACTGGGGAACAAAATGGCAGATGAAAATCAACATAGGTATGTGCGAAGTACTGCACATTGGAAAAATAATCTCAACTATATATATTGAGATATAGTTGATTTCAATATATGATATTGAAATCAATATATATAATGATTTCTAAATTAGCTGTTACTACTCAAAAAAGGATTTAGGAGTCACTGTGGATATTTCTCTGAAAAATTCAGTTCAACGTGCAGCAGCGGTCAAAAATGTTAACAGAATGTTAGGAACCATTAGGAAAAGGATAGAAAATAAAACAGACAATATCATGATGCCACTATGCAAATCCAAGGTGCACACGTACAAGGAATAATACTGTGTCCAGTTCTGGTCTCCCCAAATCAAAAAGGATATAATGGAACAGGAAAAGGATGAGAGAAAGGCAGCAAAGTTGATCAAGGGTGTGGCAGGGCTTCTATATGAGGAGAGACTAAAGATATTGATCTGTTCAGCTTAGAAAAGACCAAGTTAAGGGTGGTGGGGAGGTATGAGAGGTCGATAAAATCATGAATGGTGTGGAACAAGTGAATAGAGTAGTGTAATTTACCCTTTCCCTCAATACAAAAACCATCAGTCACCTGAATACATTCATAGTCAGCAGGTTTAATACAAACAAGAGGAAGCACTTTTTCTCACAACACAGAATTATTGGACCTTATTGCCATGAGATGTTGTGTTGGCTAAATGTGTAAGTAGGTTCAAAAAAGAACTAGATAAGTTCATGGATGATAGGTCCATCAGTTGTTATGGTTCTGAGTGACAGAAGCCAGGAGCAGATCATAGGGGTGGATCTCTCTGAAACTGCCCTGTTCTGTACGCATCCCATGAAGCTCTGGTACTGGCCACTGTTGGTGACAGGATACTGGGCTAGATGGATGACTGGTGTGATCTAGTATGTCAGCTGTTATGGGTACAAAACACTTTTCTAGTTTGCTAGCATTATACTGCACTTCATAGTACAGTAAATAACTAGGCAAGATGGAGGGTAACAGTGAGGTAAATCTTCCCCAGGTGTATTGCATTTGTCTATGGAACAACTAACACACTGTGTGCTAAGAACAAATAATAATTTGAGAAACTTTAGTGTCTATTGGAACATGGATATATGTAAATGACAAAATAAGGCAAATAAAACTGAGTTGGGTTCTCTTTTGTTATTGTTGTTCTTTTGTTATTGTTATTCTGCTTTTTTTTGAAATGTAGAACTTTAAAATCCTGGATGGTTTCTAAATAAATTGAACCCAGCTTGCTTCCCCCCCCTCCATCCCCCGCATGTGTAGCACTATCAATGTGCTGTGCTAGTGTGTATGTGGGAGAGAAGCAGAGGAGGTTGGAATTAATATGTGTGATAAAATGTAATTGATGATTTTCTATTTAGAGGAGAAATGTGAAATGTTTTCATCAAAGCTGAATAGATGATGATAGAGGGGGACAATGGAGGAGAGTAGGAAATCCTCTTGGCAGCAGTGGATGTAATTAAGAAAATCCCCCCCCCCCCACGTTTGATGGTGATTGAATATAAACTAGAGCACTCAGAGAATCAAACATAGTCTAAAAATGTTGGAATATTGGGAGTTGGTTCTGGCTACAGAGCCAGATCCTTGGCCAATGTAAATCAGCATAGCTCCATGAACTCATTTTGAGGTATGCTGATTTACAAAGCTGAGGAGGTGCCCCAGACGGTTGAATCCAGGATCAATATTGGTTGAGATTAGATCTCAAACCAACCCTGCATATAAATTAAACACAATCCTAAATACACTTAGGTCCCATCCAAGTCAATAGCAAAGCTCCCAGCAATTTCATTGGCAGAAGAATTAGACCCATAAAGATGCTATAGGATCCTGAAGAGGGATAATACACACTGTAGCTGGTGGCTTCCCCATGCTTAGTATTAGTTAAGTAGTTGAAGATATAATAAGAAAAGTGAAGTTGTTAAAAATGCAAGACAGAAGTCTTTAATAAATCGCCATCTCAGATTTGAATAATCATTGTAGCCTTTATTAATCAATTACATTTCCCACAATAACACTGTCATTTAAAGATCACATTTGGCTTTACAAGGTCTAACAGTGATGCCACATGACATAATTCTTAACTACTTTTATCCATCCTTCAGTTACCATTTAAGTACTCTGTTAATTCTTCGTCTTTCTTCCACTGACCTGACAATATAAGTTACTCACCTATTGCTTAACTGTTAAGTGTATTCCCCATACTAGAAATTATTTATAATAGTGACACATGGTGTATCATTTATTATGTCCAAATGAAAGAGTGATCTAACCAATGTGTCTCCTCTGCTCTTTAATCTTTTTGTTGAAAGCTCATACATCTCCCTTCAGATTACTAAGGAGAATGATTGATATGTTTCTTTTAAGCTGATGATCCCCCCACCCACCCCCTGCAACATGTTGAAGGCACAGGAGCATATCACTTGCATGCCATGACTGTATGTCATGCTGAAAGTTAATCACACAATATTTCCTCCAATATAATGGTAAAAGTGAGGATATCAGAGTTCAGTGACAGCCACTACTTGTAGATGGAACCAGCCATAATATAGATATTTTTAAGATGTATATTGGAATTGAAAAATCAGACTATTGCTAAAATAAGACATAATCCAGAGCCCACTGAAGCCAATGGAGGCAGTCTAGTGACTTCAATAAAGTTTGGATCACAATGAACATATCTGAACGGACTTAATAGATTGCTACAGTCCTCTGTCTTCACTACTCAGGGCTGTATCTGTATTTGCATATGTGAGGAGTCATGTTTTTTGTATGCAGATGAACAAAAGAGATTTCATAAACCTAAGAGGGAAGAAAGATTTATCAGCAGTCGAGATCTCCAAAGCCAGGAATACTGTGTATGCACATCATTAGATAAGGTCTTTCCTAAAAGAGAGGTTTCACTACCATCATTGTACAAAACCAAAGGTGTTTTCAGAAAACATTAAACAATAATGAGTATCCAAAAAAGAACCTTTTTAATCAAAGATCAGGAGCAAAAAGATAAATGTATATAGTTTCTATGCTTGCATTTCTCTATGGGCACCAGTTACTTTACAAGAATATTTTCTACCACTGGTTAAGTGAAGGTACTGTTAATGGTACACTGTTCTGTTTTCAAAAATACTTCAGAAAATCCAGAAAATGAAAACTGGACAATGACAGGACACAATGGAATGAAAACATGTTTCAAATTTGGTGAAATTTCTGCAGGTTTGTTTCTTCTCCATTTTTTGACAATCACAGCTATGCTACAGATCAATTACAGCATTTTTCCTTTAATGTACGAAACATGTATGTCTTCGCTTGGGAACCAGCAGACTGCAAATGATATTATGACCAGGTTATTGCCCTCCTGGTTGTAGGAAATGGGTGTCTTATAAGCAATTCAGCCTGAAGCATACCCAGTTTGTGATCTCTAGGTGGAAATGTGTGACTGCAATATTCATGACTGTTTCTACATTATTTAAGCATGCATTCTCCCTGATGTTGGTATCCCTAGTCACTAAATAACTGCACTAATTAGGTCCCATAAGCTCGTAATAACCAGATTACATATACATATTACAAAGGCTGTTTCAGCATTTTATCCTATAACAAATCATGATCTGTATTGCTTATGTATCTGAATTGAAATTATACAGTGAATCTGAACAAGCATCATACTCATCTGCAATCTGACAAATACAATAAACTGAAAATGTGGCAAAGGCCCACACCCACCTCTCCCGCTGAACAATTCTGGTGAGGTGTACACATTTCCACTGAATTTTCTGGTCACATTTTAAACACCTTTACCAGTTGGCATTTGCCTAGCATCAACACCTCAAACTTCAAAAGCTAGTATATTAAGACACACAAAGTACTTGTGTAGTAGGCAAGCATTCGCTCCATTTTACATATTGGGAAAAAGAGGGAGAGAGTGTCTTGACAAAAGTAACACAGGAAGCCAATGGCAGAGCCAGGAACAGAGTCCAGATCTCAAAACCATTCCTCTTGGACAGGCAGTGTATTCAAAACAGCTGCAGAGTTTGTGTCAGTGGGAGTTTTGCCTGAGTAAGGATTGCACTTTTGAACACTTTATTATTAGACTGTTCTGCTGGAATAGATTAGTTCCTCTCATTTGTATTCTGATTTCTGAAGCAGACACACATTTTGCCAGAACTGGATATTTTCATGGCTGAACATCTGGTTACTCAGTGAGAAAATAAAGCACTGAAGTTAGAACAACCCTAGGAGGATCAGCAACATCTGCTAAAGTGAGATGGATATGTGGCCCAGGTGAAAATTCACAAGATGTCCTATTATAAACAACAAGACAACTTCCTAAGCTAATTATTTACACTAGCCTATTATTTTCCTGATGATATTTTTGTACATGATGAAATGATAACACACTACACACAGCAAAACCACACAAAGGAAATAACAGGGCTCTTAAAAAAAAGCAGAAATCAGAGGAAAAGTGGCAAGAGCTGCATTAATCTATTTTGAGAAAACTGTTGTGAGGGAGACTGCAAACAGAAAGAAGACATACAATATTTGCATTGGATTCATATGATATTCTGACAATAATATAATCTTTCTATAGACACAATCAATTAAGCAAGTGTATTAACTCATGTCATGGCTCTTCAGAGAGGTAAATATGTGCAAAACAAATACTTCATACCATGATTCATCATCTGTGACCTCTGGTCACCATGACTGACAGCCCTCAGAGTGAAAATGTAATGCGACAGGGATAAAACATTTTCAACGGCGAGCAATAGGCCGTGGAACTCTGCTAGAAGAAATCAAGTTGAGATCTATTTGTATAATGGCTTTCTGTCAAAGGAGTGGCAGAAGATGTACAACAAACTGACCTTGGATAAACAGAAACTAGCAACAACAAAAAAAGGATATAGGAGAGGAGAGTGGGTCCCAGCTAGGCAGAATTAGAAGTTTGTGTTATATATGACAACATCACTATACTCTCTCTTGTTTTTCTTGCTGACACCATTATGCACATTGGCTGACCTGAGGTTTTGGGGAAGTGTTAGTGATATGGTTCCTTGGAATATACCCAAAATTTAACTATTTACAGAAAACGTTGTGGGAAGTTGTGGGAGGAGAAACCTTTAGATTCCCCAGCCTCCTACTGCAGAGGTGAATCCCATCAGCTCATTCATTCATTAGCAGTCAGGGTGCACCAGAGTATGTAGGTTTACATGTTCAAGGCTATTTTCATAAGGAAAGGGGGTACAGGATCACTTTGAAAACAAAGAAAACAAAAGGGGAGATTGTCTTCTATGGGAATGTGGGCTGGCTACATTAACAAAGGGATCACAGCCCCCTTCACCACATCTGAGACACTCTTCCATAGCAAATTTTATTGAAATTATAAGGAGATACAGACATTTTCAAAATCATAGATGTATAATACCTAATATGCATGCACAAGTCAGGGTTGCACAGGTTGCTGATTTGCATATGCTTGTTAGACTTTGTGACAGTTGGGTGCAGGCCCTTTGAAAATGTAGGTCATAATTCCTGTTTTTTTCCAGGAAAATGTACATTGCTGAATATTCTCCACACTGAAGGATATTATTCCAAGTACTGCATTTTATCATTACTATACTTCTTTCACATTGACATGGGTGCATCAGTTACTTGACCTACCAGCGGGCCCTGAGTGACAGTATAAAAGACAAGTGAAGATTTACTGAAGCAGTGAATAGTCTATACAGTAGTGGAGTAAATCTAGTCACATCTGAGAAAGATTTACATTTCTAGTAAATGTAAATTAACTGTCCAAAGAAAATGAAAAATATAGATGTCTCCATAATTTACTATTAGACCACCTTGAAAAGTTACAATGTACACTGGAGTGATTACCAAGATAACTCTGCTGATGACGAGTTTTAGATTTACTGATGATATTGCTTTCTATTTAAATGAGTGAAAGAATAAATAATGTAATCTAAGAGGCTGTTCTTGTTATATTAAAAATATGCAGGATCAGACAGACCTGACAAACTAAAGTAGGGTAGCCTTATAAGAAGGAGACAATTAACATGTAAATAGCAGAGTTGATTGCAGGAAAGGATATTGCATTAATTACTTACAGTACATGGTATCACTGCCCCAACCTCCAAAGTAAAAACATTCTAAAGAGGAAGACAGAAATGCATAATTAGAGTGATACCTGCAGATTGCTCTCTGTTGCACTCACCATTATATCCACTCTTCTTTGGAGATGTTCATAACTTTGCTAAAATTAAATTAATTCTTGCTGAAACTTATGACTATACACTTAGCTCAGCATATGCAACTCTCACAGACAACTTGGAATTTATCTGTGATAGAATATGGATTGCAGTATGAAAAGCTCAGCCACAGAACACATTTTTGAAGTTGAGGGAAATATGAACATTTTTGGCTCAGCCTTGATGGAATTATAAATGTATTATAAAGTAGGACACTAGTCCATGATAGTCATGTGTGGGGGAATCATGTCTGAAACTCATTAGTGCCCCTTTATTTTCACTGTTGAACATTTTTAGAGCATTTAGGAATTTTTATTCCTTCAATAAATCAACAAAATTCTGGGAACACAATTTTCAGTGGCTCCACAACCTGGCCTCCACGACTATTCTCATCTGTGCACACACCTGCAATTGAACTTTGGTGAACTAAAATCTGCACATGAAGTTGCAAGAATGTAATGCATGCACATGCAGACGACACTTGTTAGGGAGGTCTGCACTTCGAGCTGGAGGTGTAATTCCCCCAGCTGGAGGAAATCTACCCACACTATCTCTGATCAAACTAGCACACTAAAAATAGAGTGTAACCATTGTGGCATGAGATGTGGGAGGGGCTAGCTAGCCTGACTCTAGGCACGTACTCAGAGACAGCGTGGGTATATTCACCTCCAATTCTAGTGTAGCCGTTCCCTTAGCAAAACAATAATATTTCATTCCAATTGGTTCTGACATGAAAATTCTGAGTGAGTTGGCTTAAATCTATTTCCACTGAAGTCAATGAGAGTTATACCATTGACTTGAATGGGAATAGGAGTTAGATCAATACGGAGTGTTTTTCAAAATCTATCCTTCTCTCTTTTATTACTTAGGTATGGTAAACCCCTACAATACAATTCTGATTCAATGATAGCTGAGTATAGCCATTTGAAAGCATAATTTGGTCCCAATATATACAGTAACTAAAACATCTAGGAATACCATTTCATTTTGCTGCTATATATTTCTATTTCTAAAATAGATGCATTTTGTTCCATAAAAAGATCCCATTTTATTTTTAATTAACTATTAAAAACATATTAAAGAAAACAATCACTTTCAAATCAAAAGCTGAGAATTTTTGCCTTAGGGAAAATGGATTACCTTTCCTTGGTGGTGGATAAAAGCTAATGAAAGTTTAATAATCAAATAAATATTTTTCTCACTGGCTAATGTTTAATATGAGTATAAACCTTTGGGAATATTTTATTGATCAAGGTATCTGATAAGTTTGCTGTATTCCATTTGCTAATGTAAACATTTTATATTATTGAAATGCAATTTGTGTTTATTGCTTAGATAACTAGGAAGTCAAGATCTATATAATGCTGAAGAAACAAATAACCTACTGTTGAAAAATTAAAAGAAAATTTCAGTATAGCAATGTAAAACTAAACATCATGTCAATAATATATTACCATTGGTTAAGTTCTGGATGTTGTAAACATTCAAATACATACATAATGCAAAATACATGTGGATTTTAAATACTGTAAACTGTGTTGTTAACAGTTCCCTAAGATTTTAATGTTTAGGGAGTCTTTCTGAATATATCACTCATTTTGTCTAGTCCTTTGTTAAATAAGAATACTCTTATATACCATATAAGTGTATGTCTATATACTGTACTATATTCAACATGAATGAGGTTGCAGAATCATGTTCTTCTTCTTATAAATTATACAACGTCATTCTACCCTCCTTACCTATTTACTTTCATAGCAGTTTGCATCACTAGTATAAGAACTGGCCTACACTGTAATTGACTACATATAGATATATGAACGATTTAAATATTCAGTGGGGTCTAATGGACTTAAATGTAATGAAGTATTCAGCAAAGTGAAAAAAAAAACATGGTTATTACTGTCTTTTAACCTTCAACTACATTCTGGGCCATAATTTCTTAGCCAGAATATTTCTGTTTTCAGGTAATATATCTGAGCTATTAAATTGGAGTAGATCTCAGGTCTGCAGGCATCCAAACATGTCTGACTCCATTACATCTGCTAGCTACAGCCCTTAATAAATAAAATTGCACAGTAACTGTAGCACCACGTGTTGCGTTGTGCCTGTGAAAAACCCCATGCCATAGTGAGAGCACTCACTGCTACACACCTTAATTTAGTACAACATTCACTGCACAGTTGCCCCTGCACTCTCCTCCACTAGCAGGTGTGGGAGAAGTTGGGGACCTTTTTGCTTCTCCTCTGGTGTTAATGTTGTAGGAGGTACAATAGGGAATATGATTATATGATCCTGCTAAGCATATGGCACAAACAGTAAGCAGACTTCTAATACCTTCATGTCTTTCTGTACCTATACAGTAGCCAAACACCATCTGGCCCTTAGTAATTACCTGAACTAAACAATCTCTTTGGGTTTGTCTGGATTAAGATAAAAGGTGCGTTGCATTTTTCAGATGTGTTACAACATGTTCTAATTTACAGTTTAAAAGCCTAATGTAGACAGAGTAAATTGTATTTTAACATGTCTTAGCTGACCGAGGTGAACCCTACGTTTCATGACGAGTGCAGGGAGTTAAAAGGCATTTTGTCCTGTCTACACAATAGATTTTCAAATGCGTTAGTTGAAAAGTGTCAGCTACCACATTTTAAAAATGTAATGCACCTCTTATCCTATTTTAGACATACATTTAATATCCATCCATCACTAATTAGGTGATAGTTATACTGTTCCTATAGGGATTTACACAACTTTTAATCTCAATATCGCTTCTAAAATATTATTTAAGTTCCTAAAATGGCCCAGTCCACAATTGTGAAATACTACTTGCAAGAAATGCCATAAACCCATCTTTTTTTGTACATCATCAATGCAAATTAACGTATAGCATGTGCATGTTAAGTAGCTAATTATTTTTTTAAATGCCATGAACTATCTCGGGGTCTATTTAGCTTTTGATGCTATCTTCTGCATACCATTTTATTCATAAAGAATATTTACAGTTTAGCTTTCAGCCAAGGAAATAGTTAATTGGTTTGGATTTTTTCTACTGAAATCCCAGAGGTATCTTCAAACAGGGTAAAAAAACTCCACATTGTCTTTGACCTTTTATCTGACTTCTCTGTTTCCAGCAAGTTGTAATGACAGCTTCTATCATTTTCACAAGAAAAACTCAAATCCGAGTTCTGTTCTGAGCAAATCAGACCTAGATGGTTAAAATGTAAACCAAATAGTATTGGATTGCACTAAAATACTGCAGGTTGTATTTTCATTCAGTATAGCATATGTGGTAAATTAAGAGTTCAGTCAATGCTGAGGAATAAAATCAAAGTAATGTAATTTCACCTCACAGCCAAGAATCTTCCTATGCAAAAATTATCATACCCCACTTTTGCAACAAAGGTTGCTTAATGGAAAGAAAAAATACAAGTTTTATTCATACTTTTATTAAAAGGAGAAAACAACCTATTCTTAAAACAATACAGTAACTCTTCAGTGTATGAACATCAAACTTCATGATCCTGCTAGATTTTGTAAACAAAGTAAAATAATTAATGACAGTTCCAATTAGGTTAATGAAAAACTTTCAGAGAGAACTGTTATTACACAGAAGTCTTCAGTGTGTTGTGTTCAGCTGTTTGAAATGTGGCAAATATCTTAATAAAGGGGTCACCAAGAACATGGTTGCCAGTCATATAGACCCAAACTGTACAGTCAGATGCAGCCCAGAGGAAAAGGTGGGCTGTAAACTGCCCCAGCCAGGAGTAGCCCGGAAGGCAATGTGTCTCAGACATCTCTCTGAGACTCAGTTCATCCTTGCACCTGCCTATCAAGGATGTGTTTGTACAGAAATCCATTTTTGTTCTAGAAAACAATAGTGTGTTTCTCTTTTTGCACCACTGTGTTACTTTCCTAGCAATATCTAGTATAATTTAACTCATTTTTCACAACTGATCACCGGTCATCTTCTCTTCATCTCAGGCTACATTGCTTTTCAAACAGCCAGCATTAATCTTTCTTATATAAAGAATGGTATCCATTTGGGACTTGGTCATGCCCTTCAAGACGTGGGCACACATCTAGTAAAATGGTGTGGTAGCAGACATTCAAAGATACATAGTGATGGACATCTGCATGGCAAAGGAAAACACTGAGGTTTACATGGAACATGCGTGCCTTGCCAGACTAATTTTGATTATATTTTTAAATAGTTCTAAGAGCTGATTTTAACTAAATTCTGAAATTGAATATATAAACCTTAAAACTATTGCATTCACTTCTTTCAACTCGACCAAATCCCATTCAATGCCAGTTCAGAGTTGAATGTTCTCATTGGGTCCAAATCTCTGCTGGTCCAAATCGACAAAGCAGCCTATTTAAAGCAGAAGAGAGTTTTGCCCTACATTTTTTATTGTGTTGGAATATATATAGCTACACAGATGTGTACAAACATATGTAGAAAAAATATACAAGCACAAAACTCATTCAAAATATTTCATCAGCTTATTTTTCTGACTTTACCAATAATTTAGTGTGGGTTCAATTCTGCTCCATTTAAGTCAGTGGGAATTTTGCCAAAGGAGTCAATGGGAACAGGAGCAGTATTTGTGTGACTAACATACAGATCAACTACTCTCTGTCTCAGTTTCTCCATCTGTCAAACGGAGACTATAATTCCTATAGATCATCATGCTTTGAGATTCTTACATGAAAATTGCTATTATTTATTTGCATTGCAGTAGTACCTAGGAGGCCTAGTCATGGACCAGGACCCCTTTGTGCTTTGCAGTGTACTAACACAGAACAAAAGCACATTATTATGGGTAGCGTCCGAAGACTCTATTCCAAGATCTCTAGATGACAGAAATGTCCTTTTGTCTCTGCACTTCCTAAATAATTCAACGCAATTATTAGCACAAAACTGTCAACGGCTTCTATAGAAACTGCTGATTTTCATGCATTGTGCATGCTGAACACACCATGGGCTCTACACTAATAATCATCAATCATCATTATCTCTAACATCTAAAAGTGGGGATACCTTTACAGTCCCTCCTCTTGCACCATTTGGGGCATGAATACATTTTAGTGTCAAGAGAATTTTCTTAAAGGAATAGTTTTCATCCACTAACTTCCATCCTTCTGTATGAATGTAAAGTTTCACTTCTATAGCATTTAAATGGAAGAAATGTGTGTCATAAAAAGTCTTTTCTCTCACACTAGCAAGATTGAAGAAATCTTCCGAGACACAGGCAAGTGGGTGTCCTAATCTCAGAAGAGGCTGCCTAGAGATAGCCTATCTCAATTTAACTGTACAAAACCTTTTTCAAAGCAGAGTATTCATCTCTTGAAAAGGCTGTAACAAATTCAAGAGAAGAAGAAAAATTCCAAGCCAGAAAATCTTGTAAAGGTCAGTCAATAAACTGAAAATATTATAAAGTAGATTCATTGTTTGCAGGTAGAGAAAGCTTGGTTTAATTACCTTTAAACTGTATTTCTGGGGCAGTAAAAAGATTAGATTATTATGCTGAAGTCTGACTGAGTGATGCAAGATCCAGCCTGATATTCTAAAAATTACAATTGCATTTTCACTTTTGAATTTTTTTATTTATTCTTTTATATAGGTCACAAGTGATTAAATATACTATATCGTGGTTGGTATTTTTTAATGCATTACATAAAGATCTTCCCCTTTGCTACCCATAATACTGGCAGTGGCCAAATGACTGGATTTCTAGAAATTTTTATAAATAAGAATCCTGAAGAAGCCATAAAACATTTAATTTAATTGTCTTCACAAATCTTGCTTGATTGCTTTAATAATGGCTTTCCTAGGTACCAGGGTTTCAGGTCCTTCATGCCATGTAAGAAACAAAGTTTATGTAACAATACAACATGTGTTTTATCTTACTAAGAGAATACATCTTTCAGTTCATGCATGCATATATATGACAGTTGTATTAGGTATGGATGCAATATCATCACACATAAGGGGATACTATAAAAGGAATCTGAACCAATGTGATAGTTATGAACTGTTTCTTCAGGCTACAAGAAAAATACTGCAGTTATGATTATCATACCTTCAAAAAGTAAAATTTATGCAAAATAAGCAGTTAAGAGACAAACCAAATTCTTCAGAAATAAAGTTTGGATTGTGTAAATCCTGAATACATAACCCCAGTATCTAAATTTCAAGGTTGCCTGCCCACAAATCGAGATGTGTCTTGTATGTAACCGGGTGATTATTCAGGCAACTTATTCCACTAGGACCAAAACTTGACCCCACATAGCAATAAATAGTAAGTCTGAAGGTGGTCAATCCTAGTACAATATTTATATTCTGATTGATTTAGTTTATATTTATGTGGCAAAAATAAGAAAGTAGGCAATTTTTCAGTAATTGTGTGCTGCGACATTTGTGTATTTTCATGTCTGATTTTGTAAGCAAGTAGTTTTTAAGTGAGGTGAAACTTGCGGGTACACAAGATAAATCAAACTCCTGAAAGGTATACAGTAGTCTGGTAATCCATTCAGTAGTAATCCATTTTCCCTACAGTAGTCTGGAAAGGTTGAGAGCCACTGTGCTAAGTGGTACCTTACATAAGAAATAGTCCCATTGTTTTCAGCTCAACTGCTTAGGGACTGAGGCCTGGTCTACACACAGGTTTTGTCCTGGTATAACTAGTTTGGTTAGAGGTGTGATTTTTTTTTTTACTGATAAAGTTATACTATTGCCACCTCTAATGCGGAAGTAGCTCTATCAGTATAAAGGTGTTTATACCACTATAGCTCATTCCCCTTCTGTACTGGAATTTCTGTTCCATGAGGAGTTTTCTGACATCATGTTCCAGGAGTGGAATGAAATCAAGATGAAAACTGACCAATCTCTGCAGTCACAAGCATACCTTCACCACTGGCTAAATTAATTACCTTAACACCCCAACCATGTCAAGAGGGAAAGTATGGTGAGTCAGAGCACAATGCATGTTGCATGAGCAATTATCTGAAAAGGTTTTTCATGGAGTTCAGAAAAACAAAAATGGACATGCAATGGATATACTGTCACTGCTACATGAGACAAATACTGGCTAGCTAAAGAAGAATGCAACCTTAACAGGGCAAATGATCAGCAACCAATAACAGCCACAAAGACATTTACTATTTTTGCCACCACACAGACTTATTAGCACTATTAAATAGAACAATACTGTGTTATCCAAAGGACACATTGGTACCATTAACAAGCCATGAACAAGCAGCAATGTCTCAATGAACTTTAAGAATTCCTGCACATAAAAGGACTCACAAGCACTAGTATATGGGGCAATACCTTGTTAGCCAAGGTATACACCAAAAATATTATGTAGTCAATCTTGATATTAAAAAAAAGATTACTGGGGTTTTTTTAACTCATGCATGCTATGGAGTGTACCATGTAATATTCTTTTAATGATTTAATTGTATACTAAATATTAAGCAAAGAATGTTATGTTTACGTAGCTGTGGTTATTCCCCCCACACTTGGCATCCATCTTGGATATCTTGTAGGCGTGGTGGGAGCATGGTGGGAAAGGGGTGGAGGGCAAAGCCTTGTGGAAAGGTTCTCTCTGGGGGTTAACCAGCTGCCACACATGACAAACAACAATATTTTTTTCCTTTCTCGCTTGGCATCTGTTTTGGATAACTCACCTGGCAATGGGAGTATGGGGTGTTGTATGAAGGAAGGTACCATATGGGGGTCTGAAGTACACCCCACCACCCAAGGTAAGCACACAATCCCCTAGCATAAGCCCCCCTCCCCATCCAGGACAATTATGTTATTTGTTATAACACAGAAATTCTGCCTTAATAAACCCAGGATGAAGTACATACCCATGATAATAAAAATATATGATTGTTTGACTCTTACCAGGCTGTGAATAAGTGTCCTGTCCCTCCTCCAGAGTCTGTTCAGACTCCATCTCCACAGTCTGGTCTGTCTCTCCTTCCCTGAGAGAATCTGTCAGGAACATCCTCACATCCATCCTGCTGTGTGGCCTCTATGGTGGCATCAAGTTCTGAGGACAGCTTCTGGGAACGCAAGTCTCCTTTACTGCCACCTGATGCCATGGCTACCTCCTTCCTCCAGCCTCACAATAAGACCCTCATGGTTCAGGAGGATATTGTGGCTGATGATGGGACCCATGCTCGGGGTGGTGCTAAGCACCCTGTCAAGTTCCCTGTAGGAGGGGCATGTGCATCCTTTGCCTTTTGGTTCAGGGATTTGAGGTATTTAACCCTCTCTTTGCATTGCACCACTGTTCAGTGGAATCCCTGCTCAGCTAGCAAATTGCAAATATTCTAATAGAGATGAATGTTATGTGAGCTCGTTATGGGGTCTAGCACCTCCTCCTGGTTACCATGGGGATTAGCTCTTGAGGTCGATGCTGCATTCCATGGCTTGCATGTTGTTGTTCTGTCTCTCACACAGGTCTGCAGCTCCTCTCACATCCTCTCACCCTCTGTCTGGGTCATTCAGTGTTCCCCCCTCCTTGAGTAGCAAAATTCCTTCTCCCTATCAGTCCTAGGCAGTCTTACCTCTCACTGCCCAATGGTGCCATGCCCTCAATAGCTGGTAGGAGAACCCAAGTCCACCCTCAACTCTTGATTCCAGTCCAGGGACCCTCAGCTCAGCAGTTCTGGGCTTTCCTCTCTTAGGCCTCACTGCTCCTTCCCTGGACTGCTTCCTACCACATCTGGTTCCTTTTCTTTCTCTGGGTGTACCAGCTCCAAAAATCTCTTCCTGAGGAATGGGAGTGGCTGTGGTGGTGGTGCCTTCCTGCAGCCTTTCCCAGCAGCCCTGTCTGTTCATCTCCTGGACTTTATGGGCCCTTCCTATTCCTGCCCAGCTGAGCTGCCTTTAATCAACTCTGTACTCCCTGGCTACGCCTCCAGGTGCAGCCTTGGCAGCTAATTGGCCCACTTGGACACTTTAACCCCTTCTTGTCCTGTGTGGGGTGAACACCCCATCACATAGCTCCTTCCAAAATAATTTCTCTGCATATAGGCACACCAGATGGACATCAGCATACTGATGATGTTCTCCAGCCAAGTTGTAGCATTCCGGAGGACAGACATTGTTTTTTAAATGGCAGGAGTTAGGTGGCGTGAGTTGTCCCAGCAATCCACTTGCACAAGAGGACGGTCCAATATTATTCAAAGGAATGTGAACATTAGATAACTTCCAGTCCACAGAGAAAAAGGTGGTGACGAAGGAGTCTGAAAGGTAGGAAGAGAATGGGGGGCCAGCATGTCCCTGCAGCCCACCACTTCCCGCTCCCATTGGCTAGGAACGGCAAACTGTGGCCACTGGGAGCTGCAGGGGGCCATTCCTGTGGACGGTTAACACCAGAAAAATGTCTCACGGCCCGCAATCAGATTACCCTGATGGGCCGTGTGTAGCCTGTGGGCCACAGGTTGCCCACCACTGACATAGACTTAAGGGCAGTTCACAGCATCATTGCTACATTCACATCAAAAAGTGGGCAGGTGGGCAGTCAGATGGTGACAGATGGTATTAGCATGCCTGTCTGCAGAATGGGTACCTTGCTTTCTACACACCCCTAGACTCAGATCTAATAGCTTCCAGTAAGGATGCTAGGGGATACGGGTGACCACCCAAGGTTTGACACATATAAAACCACAAGTGTAGACACACCCTAAATTCTAACTCGACCAATGCAGCATATGTTAAAGTACACATTTCTTTGTTACACTGCACTTTTCAACTGGGTTAGCTAAAATGTTCTAATACCATATGTCTAAATCCTACTCTGGATGATGCCCAAGTGAGCTCCCTGCCTTAATCCCTCTTTCATGGAGGGCCAGGGGATCGTCTATCTAATGGCCCTGTTGTCTCTCCCTGTTTGACAACTCCATTTCAGGAATCAATTCACAATATCCTACCAAATATGACAATCTAGCTAAATGGAGTGAGACTCAATTCCTGGGTAGTCAATGGGGTTTTGGCCCTGTATGTGTATGATTTACAGCCTCTTTGGTTTCTACATCTGTGGAGCCTACACCACTTGCAGCTGTGGGGAGCTCATAACCGTGGACCCTGCAAATGCCAGATTTGATAACACTTCCAGCTATGTTTCCCTCTACCTTGCCCTCCATCCTCCATCTGTGCGCACCGGTGAGTAACACACACCACACGCACGAGAAAACGGAAACATTTTCAATCGTTTGAGGAAGGTCCTTTGTTTAATAGTAAACTATTGTCTTTCTGTGTATGTCATCCTGACAGCCCTCTTATTGTTGTCTTCTGCAGTGAGACAGATAATATCCCAGCATGCCATGAAGTCAAGGGATCAAGGGGGCAATACAGAAGCAAAAAAAAAATAGGAGTCAGGTTATAAATTTCTTTAGAAATCACTTTTTTTTTCCGTTTATTGTGAAGGTGAAATGATCAAGCTTCGGAGGAAGGTCTCTCTCTCTCTCTCTCTCACCCCCTCTACCCCGTTTTTAGATTCCAGTATACTGTGTTCTTTGGTAACTGTTAACAACAAAGTAAAAATAAAAGCATTAAAATACATCTCACTAAAAATAAAATGGCAAAGGGTGGTTCTTTCAGGGAAGCACCCAGGCATCAATTGCTGGGAACTTTTTGTTGTCTTTTTTGTTTTAAGGGAGCATTAGCACATTCCTAACTATGCACAACTACAGAATAAGGCATTTGTACAATACACACTTTGTGTGATGTTTCAGGGTTTTTTCATTGTAGTCAACAGTTTGCAAATTAGGGAGAGAAGTATCCTCCTACAAAATAACTTTGTGACTCCTTCTAGCCTTTGCCCCAACTCAGTTTAACTTAAATTGATCTTTTATCGAGATTACAAACTGTTTAGCTGTTTTGTATTATTCTAAGTTTTCACATACCTGGGCAAATTTACTCTGTAGGTAAAAGGCAAACTTCATGAGAAAATCTGTTCTCTTGGTACAATATTCCCAAGCCAACCAGAAGCAGGAAGAACTAGAAATCTAACAGAAATTTTAGGATTGCAAAAAGGAAAGAATTCAGGGGCACAGTCACAGATGCACATGGACGTAACTCTATTGAATTCAATGGAGTTACAGAACTGGAGGATCTGACCTTTAATGTTGTAAGAAAACTATTTATGAATAATTCAGAATTCCACACTTCCCTTCACTCCTTCACCGCCCTTCAATCCCAAAAGAGCAGCACATTTTTGACTATGTATTGCTATAACTTACATTTTCAATGGCCCTTGATGAAAAAAAATAGTTTTTCCTCATCTGACTTCTGAGTGTAAATTCAGCGGGTTTCAAGTAGCTATAGAATTAATTTGGCACTGCATGGCTTCTCTGGTCTGTCAGATTCCCTCTGATAGAAACCTGATGGGAAGAGTAGAATTTTGCTTAAATCAAATCATCAGCTTGATGGAGGCGCTCACCTCCTGCCACTCTGGTGTTCTCCATATTCAGCCCCACCCGCCATGTCAATGAAGGTCATTGAAGAGACACAGAAAGATAATATCCCACTTTCTTTGTGTTGTCAGAACTTTGGGTCTGAGAATAATAGATTATATATATTTCTAATCCATGTGTTCGTTTCCACATTTGTTTATGTTAATAAACAAGAAAACAGTGATATATCCCACCAATAAGAAGAGTAAAATGTATATCAGTGAAGTACTGTGGTGGAGCCTACAGTCTAAACGAATTTACAGATAGTGGGAAACTTGCAATCTACACCACCCAAGCCTGACTTATCTCTGTATATATTGAAGGGGCTAATGAAGAAATCAATCCAAAATTCTACTTCACCAATGGATAAAGGTGGAAAAGGACAAATGTTAAGGGCTTGACAGAGAAGGTGATGTATTAAATGCATTAAAACTAACACAAGCTCATGAAATCAAAGGTCTTAAGAGTTCCTGCTGACTAAATCTGTAGTTGCCATGGCTGACAAAGGTTATAAAAAAAGTCTTCAAAGACTACGTAGGAAGAAGGAAAATGTCATTATGGGCTTCACCTCTCACTCTTTGCTGTCAGTTGATTTATTGTATGGATGCATCAGCCATGCTTTATGTTCAACCAAATTATGCAGCTGGTTCAAAGTTCTGTTTTACTTTAAGCAAATAACAATCCCATGTAGTACATCAATAAATATTTAATTTCCTAGAAGAACACTGACTCAGGTTTGTTTATGTGGGTTTTTTTTAAGCATTGCCTTTTGATATACATAAAACAGACAGGTAGAATTTTTGGTGTATCAGAAAAAAAATCTTTCAGCATTATTCTGCTCTCATGTGTGCTGACATAAATCAGGAATGACCCCAGTGAAGTCAACAGAATTGCACAGGTATAAATTTGATAAGAGTGAAAACAAAATCAGGCTTTTCTGCCTATGTAAGGTTAATGTTAAGAGTTAGTCCAGCGACAGAAAGTTCAATGTATTATTCAATGTAACCATTAATAAATTAGCAGGAATACCAGTCAGGTATGACTATTTTTATTTAATCACAGTCCGCTTCTTGGACTCAACTTTTTAAAAATAAATAAATAAGATATAAAAATCATTTAGGGACAATTTGAGTGGCTAAGCCCCATTAATCTGTCTTGATCAGGGAATATCGAAACAACCCATTCTGAGTCATTTATTATTTATTCTTAAAAGATAGTATGTGTATGTCATTCCTTAAATCAACATATAGTAATGCAGCTACATGACTAAGAATACATTGTACTTGTAGATTGTCTTCCATCTACAGATGTCAAAGTTCTTTATAAACAATCTTAAACTAAGCTGAACCCTCTTATGGGCTACACAATAATTGTAACCTTCATTTTACAGATGGAGAAACTAAAGCACAGAGAGATTATATAATTTGTCAAAAGTTAATCTCCATTTCTACTTACTTTCACTGGTCATGGAGGGCAAAGAGAAGAGTCTCAGGCAGCTGTCTTGAGTGCTGTTAGAGCTTCCATCACTACTCCTTGTGTGAACAGACTAAAGTTCTCAGAAAGGAGGCAGTGGGTTTCTTGGTTTGTTGCTCCTGGAGATTTACCAGGCCATCTTGGCTGCAGTGATTCTACACAAAATATGACAGTGATTTCTGTCTAATTGACACATTGATTTTGCTCCATGATTGATGGCTGGCTAACTTAATGCAACATTCCAATGTGTCTAATGAGATGGGGACTATGAGAGAGGGACTGGGAGAGCATTCATATGGATAGCACACAAAGAAAGGCATAAGGAAAACCCTAAAGCCCTGGGCTGGGGAAATTGAGATGTCCTGTTTTGCCTGCATTTTACAGCCCAGTACAACAAGATAATGAGGATACAGATTAGGACTAATGCACAGAAACCTCCTATAAAGTCATTCACTTGGAAGCCACTTAGCCCAATATGCCCCACTCTGCTGCATCCTTCTCAACCCTTGCTTACTTCATCATGACCTAGAGCACCCAGCAGTCTGACACTGGGCCTCAGACAGCACTGGTGATGATGCATAACATAGTAATTAGAATGGTTAAAGGAACCAAAAAGAGAGAGACAGTAGACTCATTTACATTAAAAAACTAAACAGGGATTAGCTCCGTGTTGGTCCATTATTTCATTGTTACTGAATAAAACTCAGGAATGAAGCAGATCCAAAGCCCTTGGCCAGAAGATGCTGAAGGGAGAAATAACTGGCTGCATGATTGTTCAACGCTCCCTTTGGGGCATGCATGAAGTTCAATGGCAGGAGCTAGGTCCCTGTTCTGGCTGGAAGCAGAGAAGATTTAATAAACAAGGACAAAGCTATATACAGTAGATTAAAAATGGATAGGGCATACAGTTGGTGCAGATTCTGAGTAATTTCTTGCGGCACTCATGAATGCCTAATCCTATAGGGTAGAGCCAATGGGGATATTCTCAGATGTTAAGAAATCTGTTCATTATAATTTTGTTCCATAATGGCTCAGAAAACAAGAATTATTTTTTGTGAAAAACTTAGATGTTATACAATTTGTTTTAGTTTCAAAATAGAATGAAAATGAGACCTTCTGCATTTATTTTATTTTATTTTTGTGAAAAAAACATGAGGGAGATCCACCCCTGAAAGAAATCCCCCAGAAAAACCCATTTGTCTCCATATATCACAGCTAAGGGCCCTAATGACTAGACTGTTCTGGAGTGGGTCTCCTCTGGTTCTGAGAACCTTCTCACTAAACATTTCAAAATGATTTTTTTCTGCAAAATGTTGTCAGTTTTGACTTATTGTCATTTTCTGATTAAATCATGTGGTCAAAAAATTCCCGTAGCTGCCTCTTAACCACGTACATTGAAAGCATCAGGTTAATCAGAAGACTAATGGAAAGCATGCAGATTTAAACCATACCTACTTGGCATGGCACTCTGTCCCCTGCTAGGGGTAGTTGGGCCACCTAGAGATTGATGAGCCTGCTATAGCCTTGGCTAAAGGAGCAAAGTCTTTTAGCTCAGGCAGTAGAGGCTTATGCATTAAGCTCCAAAAGTATCAGGTTCAAACCCTGCTGCTGCTAACTGTCCAAGGGGTGTGGGCATCACACACGTGACCAAACAGAAGATTGAAATCTCTTATTTTCATACTCCTAATCATCATAGCTGGTGTTATTGAACTGCGATGGGGCACATCTCCACCCCAGTCAGGAAAGGGTTAAAGAATTCCTCTGGGCACAATCTGCCTCAACCTGATGTACATGTGAGGCTTATCAAGAGTAGAGATGGGTAGGTCCTTAAAAAGGAGGATCCCTGCTTAGTGCAAGGTGGAATCCTAAAGCTCCCTGGGAAGCAGGAGCTGCTGACAAGAGAAATGACTTGAGAGCTTTGGCCACCCAGGCCCCCTCAGAAAGGCGAAGTCCAGTCCCTTTCTCTTTTGTTTCCCCCTGCTCCTTTGGTTTTCCAAAGGCCAAGGACTCCTTTTTGTGGGCTATGGAAGCCTACTGAGTTTTGTATTGAACTACACTGACTTCCTCATGCAAGGGGGCCAAGTGGCCAACACCTTAAACAGCACATACAGAGGGCTGTATCCCAGTCTCCAAGACAGAAGTAGCACTCACCCTGTCCCCCAAGGGCCACTAGAGAGATAGGATATAAATGACACCTTGTCTTACACCTGGCTATTTCAGTTACTTCTCCCTTACTGCTTTCTGTCATGCCAGCTAATATACCCAGGTTTTATAGCTGGGGAAATATTTCATTCCAAGGAACATCGGGCTAATGAGCAGATAAAGTATCTTCTGCTAGCTTTACCTTGGCTGTGAAAAAGTCATACAAAAATACGTGTTATATACCTTGTTTTATTGATCTTCCTCTTAACACCCACAGTCAATTTTATATTGAACATTTTAAACATGCAGCCCTCTGGCTGGGGCTGTTAAGGTGTTAGCCCACATGTGGGGAGAGACATTTTATACACTGGTAAAAAA
Source organism: Caretta caretta (assembly GCF_965140235.1). Taxonomy (NCBI): domain Eukaryota; kingdom Metazoa; phylum Chordata; order Testudines; family Cheloniidae; genus Caretta; species Caretta caretta. Next base: position 28,538,571 of record NC_134217.1, on the reverse strand, counting down.
AAACTCTTGAGGCAAGCAAACAGAGGGAAAAATAAGAGTAAATTCAAAGGGAAGTTAATTAGTCACACTCAGTAAAGAAAGCCAGGCTGGCATTTTTATTTATTCATTTTTAACACAATTATTTCACAGCTGTAGATATAGGGGACTGAGGAATGGAATCCTGAGTACCCACCACAGGGTCTGGGAGCATCCAATCTACAGCTGCTACTGCAGTAGAAGTATAGGCCACAGTCCAGTGGACCTGCACTCTTCATGCTACCTCTTGCTCTGTGGAGTTCCCATGCATAGGTCTTGCTGTTGTAGTCCCAGTATGCAATGGAAACAAGTCTCTGCAATTGGGCCAACAGGGCCTATCTCGGTACCCTAGTTGGCCAGCTTACATGTGAAGGTACCTTCGCTGGGGTGGAGCAATCCACCCAAGGTTTCCTCCCAGAGTTACACCTCTGACCCCAGATCTCCAGCTGGGTCAGTCAAGATCAGCCCCCTTCTGGGTGGTGGTGGGGGGATGGTAATATTTCCACAGACAGTCTCTTCCTTGTGTCTGTCTACACTCCCTTGTTGGGGTGGGGGGAACCAGGCCCACCCACTACTCCAGGTCCTAGCCCAGGGACCATCTAAAGTAGCAGCCATGTGCCACATCCCTAACTGTATTTCCCTGGGCCATTTCCCCATAGCCTATCTTAAGTGAGTCCTAAAAAACAGCCAGAAGCTATTCCCTCACTTCCCATGTCCCTGCCAGCAACTTCCTGCCTTAGTCCTTGCAGCCAGCCAGGAGCACCTCTTGCCTCCCTGGTCCCTGATAGCAGACTGATCTGTCCAGACCCTTTCAGTTCCTGAATCCAGCCAAGAACACCTCTTGCTCCCCCAGTCCCCAGAAGCAGACTGTATTCACGCTGGGCCTGCACCTCCTTTTATATGAGCCTGCTGGGCTCTGACTGGCTGCACCCAGCAGCCTCTCTGATTGGTCGCTTCCCCTACAGCCACTCTATCCCACGTGGAGAACCTCTCCACTGCTCCTTTCCTGGGATCATAGAATCATAGAATATCAGGGTTGGAAGGGACCCCAGAAGGTCATCTAGTCCAACCCCCTGCTCGAAGCAGGACCAATTCCCAGTTAAATCATGGATGGGTGTGGCAGGGCCTTGAAACCTCCAGCAGGAGACCTTTGGGCCTAGTCCACCCCATCACAGTAACCTTTGCCAAAAAGCCTTAAGAATAATCATACAGCTAAAACTAACTTTATTATAAACACAGGCAATAAGCCTATAGAATCCCAATAGTCAGTGAACTAAAACCATCAGTGTAAGAATCCTAACAAGATTCAAAGGGAAATATACAGACATGTCACAAAACTCCTTTCCTTTAAATCAAAGCACCCTGTTAATCAGTCTCACTGAGTGATGTATGCGTCTTTAGCACAAAGTCTTTCTCACAGCAGTAATCCTTACTCACACAAGTAATCACCTTGACTTCAATGGGACTGTGTACACGAGGAAGGCATGCACATTGCAGAGCAGTGACTTTATTGCCAGCTGGGTCAATTATTATTAATTGTTATTATTACATACATTATTTATGTGTGCTGTTTATAGAAAATGTCGGCACTGTAAATGCCTTGTCTATTGCCACATATATTTGGTCATAGCTACCATGATTCATGCTGGGCTTTATGGGGTTCCTCACCCTGCATGTTTCTGTATGATACACTGAAATATAAATATATTATAACATCACTCTGATGCATAGTAATTAATATTTGTTTGTCAATGACCAGTTATTGTCTCTGTCCAGAGAGTTTTTATATGCAAAGTGTTTTTATATGCTTATGTTTTCTTCACTGATGCTATAGACACTGCTTTCTGTCTATGGCATACCTAAAGTAAAAGAATATTGGCTTCATTTATTTTGGATATTGTCATTTCTTCAGCAATTAAATAAGCTGCAGTTATAGACTTCTTCAGTGATCAATCTTTTTTTTCCAGTTGAAAGATCATTCCTCCTTATCAAAAAGCAAATGTGTCAATGTATGTGTTAGTTAAGAGTGAACGGATAATTGCTTCAATTTGCCTGGCAGTCTAATGATGTCATTTGCACAACTGGGAATAGCATGAACTCTGAAGGAATATTGTGAAGAAGAAATTAGTGGTATGAATCTCATTTTAAATACATCTCACACACATATCTGCTGTGTGATCAAACCCGTTCCCTAGAAAGTTTGCAGATCACTGTAATTTGGGTTTTGTGAACTCCTCCTTTTGGAACTATTTTGCAGCTTTCTGCAAGATTGGAAACAAGATATAGCACTTTGTCTAACACACAAAAGAGCTGGCAATGCATACAATGGCTCCATAATATCCGTGTAACATTTTTGATTGTTTAGTCCCTGTTGAGGGTTAATTAAGATTTGAAATGTTCTGTGTTTCATTTACTGTATAAATATTGGCTGAAGGCATGCACAGCTCCACCTCTGCCCAGAGCTCTGTTCTGTCTCATACTCACACTGTTTCCAGGCCTCCTGGATAGTCACTCCCTTTCCACCCCTCTCTCACTCATTTACACACTTTGATCTATGCTGCCTCTTGTACTTGGAACTGTCTCCCTTGTCTTGGGTCCTGACACATGCTCCTGAGTTCCTTGACTTCCCACTGACATGACTGAAAAGTGAGGTAACTTCATCATTTTCGCAGGAGGTGTTCAATGCTTTGTAGAGTTATATCCCTTGCACATAACAGGCCTGATGTTGAACAATGAAGGTCAATGGGAGGTTTGTCACTGACTTAATTGAAAGTAAGATCCAACCTAAAATAACCAACTTTATTTCCTTTAAAAATCTCTTTTTAAAAACTCTCTCTATTAAGCCTTTCAAGTATGATCTCGCTAAGACAACACCCCCCCCCCCATTCAAACATGCACTGTCACTTATTTTATTACATGTTTAATTTCATTGTTTGTGTCTGACTTAAACTACAAGCTCCGTAGGGTACAGACCGTGTTACATTTTATATATATACACAGTACGACACACCACATTGGAACTCAAAACTTCTAAGCAGCCAGGGTTTTAGAGACAATTTTTGGCAGTGCAGTACATACATAATAAATTCTGCTATAGAAAAAGATTTCTGGACCCTGGTGAGTTGAAGGGAAGTTAAAAACATAGAGCTTACTAAGGATGTTTTAACATATAAAAATGATAGTGATGCATGTAACAGCTCCATAATGTTTCTGTAAAATTTGATTTTTCAAGATTTTTATGCTTCATGTTTTCATATTTATTGCCTTTGCATTTTTGCTTCTTCTGTTCCTTTTTATGACACCTTCTGTTCACATAATTCCACAATGCAGGAAACATTTACTGCTGAAATTAACTAATTCTTCTTATGTAGTGAAAACATGGCAGCAATTTCTCAACTCGCTGTAACCAGTCAAAGCATCTTCAAACTCATTTTCATTATTTTTAATATTGTAGGTATTTTTAATAAGGGTTTTTTTTAAACACATGTGGCATTTCCTGGTGCATATGAATTCTCCGTGAGAACCTTAAATGGAGTGGTTGTTAGGTTACCCATATTTGGAAGTATCCAGTTTACTTCCAAACCATTTAGTATGTATTTCTTTTTTTTGTTAGACTTAACCAATTTCTCCTTTAAAGATGGCTTGAAAACAAGCATCAAGTGAAGCATCATTGAACAGCACAGTAAATCAGAGTGAAAATGTAGTGACCTAGAAGTTATGAAAGAAAACATACACTGAAGAATTGTAGTCAGAAGAAATGAAATTATTCCCAAGATCACTGTACTTAAATTTTTGTTATACTCAAGCACTGCAGTGTTCCAACACTGTTGATTTGCTGCCAATACTACTTTATTGTCATTTCAGCATCTGGAAGCCTGGCTGTTAAATAACAAATGTTTATTATTACATGAGCAATATTTACTAACTAGCCCTTGGAGACTTTTCTAACATACCTTTGAAATCTGTACTGTTTTTTCAAAAAATTTTGATCATATTGTCAGGGAGGGAGAGGGGCGAGGCTGAGAAATGTCTGGTTTTAAGACTCCTAAGTTAAATAAACAGGACAAATTCTGCTTAGCAATTCATGCAAAGGACTTGAAATGAGCATATGACAATACAAAACTTGTCTGCAAATATCCAGAGGTTTTTTGGGTTTTTTTTAAACAGTCATTCTATGGGCTTGAGCCAATTGAAGTCAATGGGAAGACTCCCATTGACTTCAATGGGGACAGAACCAGGCCTTAAAAGATATAGTCTGTTGCTTTTTATTGAGAAATTACTTTTCTATAAGTATGCACTCCTAGAAGGTGCTTAGATTCCTATTCCAAGAGATATAGTGCTCCAAGATATTTCTCCTGGGATACTTCTTCGTCTCAAGTTAATGCTGTTCTTTAAAACTGTTCTTTTTCTTTCCTTTCTAGGCGTAATCTTTGCCTGGTACTGAGCATTAGCAGAAATGTACATCCTTTAAATTTATCAATACAAATAAAGGATTTTAGCAGATATCTTTTTCTTGTATAAACAGACTTGGTTAAAACATTCTAGCTGTCTGACACAGAGGGGAGATTCTTGCCTTTCTATTCTAATTCAAATAATCATCTTAGCCTTTTTTAGAATAAACATGTCAAGAATTGTGGGTATGTTTATTTTATTAAAAAGAACTAAAAACAGGTATTTTTTGCACAGGTTGGGGGACTCGAGTAACTTTGGATGAGGAATATCCCTCCTTGGGGACATGGTATCAGGGGCATAAGCAGGCTCAGACTCTGAGAGATTTGCAATACCGTATTTCTCCCATGCATATGCTGTGACATACTTGGGTACAATGCAGACCAGTGTGGGGCCGGGTTACCCTGCCCTGTATCCTGGGGTGACCTACAATGCCTTGCTGTCATAGCCTCCAACCTGGACTCACAACCACCACCAGCATGCAGGTCATTACCAGATGTGTTTTTGTAACTTCAGCCTATCACTCACACCCTGACTCTCACCAGCCATGGTTACACTGCAGGGTGACCCAAATGTACTCCCAGTCCTGGACTTTCCCCCAGAAATGTATGTTTTGGACTGCCCAGTCCTCTCCTAGACAGTCTAAATATATTAAGTCTGTTATTCCTTTAAGGGAAAAATATACACTAGCCTGTTATCTTCAACAGAGTTCCAAGACACTTCAATTTAAACACGCTGTATTATATAAAACAAAAAAGCCACACAAGTTTATTAACTCCAAAGAGATAGATTTTAAGTGAGTACAAGTAACGAGGCATAAAAGTCAGAAATAGCTACCAAAAAAAAGTTAGAACACTTTCTTGTGACTAACTTAACAAACCATATTAAATTCAAGCAAAATGTCTCACCATATACTTCCAGCAAGATTACTGGTCAGAATCTCTGCATCAGAACCTTCCCCTCTGCCCCTTTCTCCAAATCCGGAATGTCTGTTCTGTGTGCTTGCTGGAGAAAGATCCAGAAAGCAAGCAATCCCACTTCATTAGAATGAGTAAGTACTAGCAAGGAAATGCATTAGTTTACTTTTGTTTTGGCTTGTGATTTTCTCTGTGCTGAGAGGAAGGTGTATTCCCTGTTTTCTTTTTGTAACTTTAAAGTTTTTGCCCAGAGGGAAATCCTCTGTGTTTTAAATCTGATTGTCCTGTGGGATTAGCTTTTCTTCTAATTTTACAGAAGTGCTTCTTTTAGTTTTTTCTTTCTAATAAAGTTCTGTTTCTTTTAAGAGCCTGACTGGTTTCTCTATTGTCCTAAGACCCAGGGGTTTGGGTCTGTGATCACTTTGTAACCAATTGGTTAGGATATTATTCTCAAGCCTCCCCAGGAAAGGGGGTGTAAGGGCTTTGGGGGATATTTTGGGGGAATAGGAATTCCAAGTGATCCTTTCCCTGATTCTTTGTTAAATCACTTGGTGGTGGCAGCATACCCTCCATGGGCAAAGAGTTTGTGCCTCGGGAAGTTTTACTCTAAGATGGTAGAAATAAGCTTAGGGGGTCTTTCATGTGGGTCCCCACATCTGTACCCTAGAGTTCAGAGTGGGGAGGGAACCCTGACAACTCTGTTTACTGCTTAAAAGCAAATTAAGGCAAGCACACATTTCTTTGTTTCCGACAGACCTGGTTTCCAACTTTTGTCTAGGCAGAGCTGTGGGGTTTATAACATGTGTTAACAACATCATACAAAGGAATCGTATAACTTCACAAACAATGTTGCCACGCATATTCTATCAGGATATTACTGATCAGCAAGTTGTGAGTTTTCAAATGATACCTCACAAAGCAGTGTGTAAGGTGTGAATCCAGGAGTGTGTCCTGTCATACATACCTAGTTCCATACTTTAAAAGATTTGGGAATATTTGATGGCCTATTGTAGTTCATGAGAACTAGTAACTCACCTCATATAAAAACAACGAGGAGTCCTTGTGGTATAGGTGCCAACTTTCCCCAGCACCGCCAGTGGGTGCTCATGTCTCCCCACCCCCGCCCCGACTCCACCCCTTCCCTGCCTCTGTCCTAACCCCATTCCAACTCCTTCCCCAAAGTCTCCACCTTAACTCTTCAACAGCTGTTTTGTGGTAGCAGGCACTGGGAGGGAGAAGCAGGATGCAGCGTGCTCAAGAGAGGAGGCAGAGTGGAGGCGGAGGTCAGCTGGGGCAGGGGAGTGGGGCAGGGAGCTGCCGGTGGGTGCAAAGCACCCACCAATTTTTCCCCATGGGTGCTTCATCACCAGAGCACCCATGGAGTCGGCCCCTATGCCTTGTGGCACCTTAGAGACGAATGGGCATAAGCTTTCATGGGCTAAAATCCACGTCATCAGATGCATGGAACGGAAAATACAGTAGGCAGTTATAAATACACAGCACATGAAAATATGGGTGTTGCCTTATCAAGTTGGGGGGGCAGTGCTAACGAGCAAAATCAATTATTTTTGCTGATACAGGCTAACATGGCTACCACACTGAAACCTGTCACCTAGGGTAGTATACTTGCATCTTTGAAGTTCACACACCATTTTTATTGACTTCAGTGGGGCAGGGTTGTACCCCTGCCTATTGCATTACATTTATTTATGACACTGAGCTCCCACAAATATATTAATTTAGGCTCCCTTGAAAATCTTAGTCCAAGGGAGCTAGGCACCCAACTTCCATTCAAATTCAAATGGAGCTAGGCACCCATACCCTTAGGCTCATTTGAAAATCATACAATCTTAGAAATGTAGGGCGGAAGGGACACTGAGAAGTCATCCAGTCCATCTCCCTGTGCTGAGGCAGGTCCAAATATACCTTGACAATCCCTGACAGGTGTCTGTCTAACCCGGTGGTGGGAAACCTGCAGCCTGCGGGCCACATGTGGCCCATCAGGGTAATCTAATTGCAGGCCACGAGACTTTTCGCTAACATTGACCATTCGCAGGCACAGCCCCCCACAGCTCCCAGTGGCCATGGTTCTCTGTTCCTGGCCAATGGGAGCTGTGGGAAGTGGCAGCCAGCACATCCCTGATCACTAACCTCTTTAACAGCCCTTAATATAGCTGAAGATTCATCAAATCCCCTCTCAAGACTAAACACACCCAGGTTTTTTAACCTTTCCTAGTGTGGATTTCTAGGAGGAAGGAGGAAGTAACTCAGGTTATTTGAGGGAAATAGATAAACAATGGTGTGAATTTGTCCCATTGGTGTAATTCCATTAGTAACTGCAATATCAAGTGAAACCTGTCTGGTTAGTCAGTGGGGTTAAATCAGGAGCCACTTCTCTGCTTTGTCCTTCATTATTTTCACCTATAGTTTTTGGTGTGGATCTGTGTGTGGAACTGGGAAAGCATTTCTTCTCACTGGACAGGACAAGAGAACCTGGAGAAAGATGTGGAAGCTTTGTGGTTCCGAGAGCTGGGTAATAGGTCCAGCCATGGAAACACTCCCCCTCAGACCTTTGTCCCTAAACAAGACATCAGCATTCACATTCTCTGTCTCTGGAATCTTTGGGACTGTCAGGTTGAATTCCTCAAGTTTCCAGACTCAACTCTGCCCTAGTTCTGATCAGCTTGATTAGAGAAGACACTTGAATATGGGTGGCCCCTGGGAACTCATGGTACAGACAGACCTTGCTAGACTGTGAGGCATCTACTTTATTAAATGCTGAATAGCAAAAACTCCATAGGACAATTCATTACCTACTGCTGTCCAAAAGAGAGGAACCAAACTTTTAGGCGTCTGTTTCCAGAATTACTGTAATGGGAAATTCTGGAAAGGAAAGGGTTTGCCCTCCAAAACAGCACATTCAACTATTTGGCATAGTCCCATTTGGGAATGAAACAACCTCCTTACTGACTCCAGAAAGCACCTCTGTAGAACTCCAATAGAGGCTGGGCATAGGGAAATAACATAGCACCAAACACAGCAGTCTTGCTAAATGCCTCTGAGTGACTGACAAGGCTGACACCACCTCCTGACACATGCTTTGACTTCCCTTTTTAACAAGGGAATATTTAGGGTGAGGGATGTGGCATCCACTGTAAATGCCAGAGAGATAGTGTTACAATGTATGATTGTATATTTACCAGAAATCCCAAAGCCTTAGTTACTTTACTGTCACTGAGATATGAAGCCTTAGGAGATTTACTGACTTTGCTGGAATCAAGATATCCTGTAAGTCAGCCTTGCAGAACTGTCATGAAAAGTTACCAGTTGAGGCACAAAATCTGCCCACCTACTCTTTACTATGAAGGTTGATGATTCTGGGATGGAGGAAGGGGTAACTAAAGATTTGATTTACTCTTAAAAATGACCCTTCTCAAGTGAGTGGGCAAATAGCATTTTAGAGGGGCATTTTGAGTTTGGAGCAGGATTAGCCAGAAAACAACATTTTCATCTCACAAAAAAGTAGATTTGTCCTTCATTATTTTCACCTATAGTTTTTGGTGTGGATCTGTGTGTGGAACTGGGAAAGCATTTCTTCTCACTGGACAGGACAAGAGAACCTGGAGAAAGATGACTTCTTTTCTTTTTTCCTGCAGAGGAATGAACTCTAAAATGTTGAAAGTGTTCCTTAACAGTGAGAGAGAAACCATCCCACCCCAGAATAGCCAATAGCCCACTGGTTATGTCGCTCATTTGGAGCAGGGACTTGGACCTGGGTTTTCCACATCCTAGGGGAGTGCTGGACCACTGGGCTATGCTTGCAGCAAAATCTTGAAGACTTCTTATCTTGCATGAGAATGTTGAACTTTTTTTTCCTCAGAACAGTTTTTCTATTCTTTGTAAACTGTGCCTCAAAGAGACACAGTCAACTTAAAAGTCACATTTCTTCTAGAAATGTTGGGAGAGATTCTCTGTTGATCTGATTGCATAAGAGAGCAGGTAAAACCCAGATTTGGCCAGCGAGTATTCCTTTGGTGTAGGGTATGGGCAAGGCATCTTAAACCACAACAAACTGTGGAGTATAAGAAGTGTGATGAGGTGAGGCTGAAGACAGCTCTGGGGAGTCCGGGCAGAGCTGCTGCCCATAAGCGTTGGGGACAGGCATTATTCTTTGATTTATAAAAAAACGAATAAGATAGTCAGCATAGTGCTTATTGTTGCTGGTACCACCCAGGTCAGTTCCCCTTCCAGATGATCACCAATCTGAAGTAAGTAAACCCAAATGCTGGATCCCAAGTGCTTCTAAACCAACTGGGTTTGGGCTGAGCCGAGGCACTATTCCTAGCTCTAGGTCTCTAGGGCACTCTCCCAGACTCACACTTCTTGTCCTGTTGTCCTTTGTTGGGATGGGGGACTCTGTAGTTCAGTCATCACATACCCTGGAACCAGCCATTTCAAGAGACCTCCCAAATTTGCTCACACATGCACCTTCAGTGCTCCACCTAGCTGTGGGCACTCTGGGTTCTAGTTTAACCCCACAGGGGACAACATGGCAGCTAAGCAAGGAATACAGGTTTAGTACAGGAATTACTTAACCAGTCTTAAAGAAGCACTGGAGAGTTACAGATCTTAATGGGTTTAAATTGTAGCTAGGGCTGTTTAGTTTGGACATTAGGAAAAAATTCCTAACTGTCAGGGTGGTTAAGCACTGGAATAAATTGCCTAGGGAGATTGTGGAATCTCTATCACTGGAAATTTTTAAGAGCAGGTTAGACAAACACCGATCAGGGATGGTCTAGATCAGTGGTTTTCAAACTTTTTTTCTGGGGACCCAGTTGAAGAAAATTGTTGATGCCTGTGACCCAACGGAGCTGGGGATGAGGGGTTTAGGGTGTGGGAGGGGCTCAGGGCTGAGGCAGAGGGTTGGGGTGCAGGGGTGAGGGCTTCAGGGTGGGGCTGGGAATGAGGGGTTCAGGGTGTGGGAGGGAGCTCTGGGCTGGGGCAGAGGGTTGGAGTGCGGAAGGGGGTCAGGGCTCTGGGATGAGGGTGCAGGCTCTGGGGTGGGGCAGGGAATAAGGGGTTTGGGGTGCAGGAAGGGGTTCCAGGTTAGGGGGGTGCTCAGGGCTGGGGATTGGGGCTTGGGGTTGGGGCACAGACTTTCCTCCGGCATCTCCCAGTCAGCGGCGCAGCTGGGGTGCAGAGGCAGGCTTCCTGCCTGTCCTGCCACTGTGGACCGCGCTGCGCCCTGGAAGCAGCCAGCAGCAGGTCCAGCTCCTAGGTGGAGGTACACAAGTGGCTTCGTTTTACTCTTCCCAGCAGGCACCCCCACCCCAGTTCCGATTGGCCAGTTCCCAGCCAATGGGAGTGCAGAGCTGGTGCTCAGGGCGGGAGCAGCATGCAGAGCCCCATGCCTCCTCTGCCTAGAAGCTGGATCCACTGCTGGCCACTTCCGGAGCACAGCACGGTGTCAAAACAGGTAGGCACCAGCCTGCCTTAGCTGGGCAGTGCCGCCGATGGGATTTTTAATGTCCCAGTTGGCGGTGCTGACCAGAGCAACCCGGTGCCTGACATTCTGCAACCCAGTACTGTTTAAAAAATGTTGGTCTAGATAATACTTAGTCAGTCCTACCATGAGTGCAGGGGACTGGACTAGATAACTTTTTGAGGTCTCTTACATTCCTACAATTCTATGATCTTGCAGAATAACAAAAGTTCTAAGACACACTCCTTCCCCACGTCAGATGTCTTGTCAGCATTTCAGGCTTCCTGCCTTTTGTCGCAAGCCCTGTCTTCTTGCGTATGGATGGATGCTGGCTTTATACCATCCCGAAAACTCCTCTGCTAGAGGAACTTCCCATCAGCCAGAACCAATGCACCACAGAACTGGGCTCTGTCATGTTCACAGCATACACACAGAGAAGCCAGATAAAAACATTAAATACTCTTGCTGGAAGGTTGCAACATAACTACTTTATTTCTCAGAATTCAGAATGATAACACACAAGAACACAAAACCAGAGAGACACGAAGCAGCCTGCTTCTTATAATAGGGAGGCACAACTCACCTCACCTTACTCTAGGCTGGCTGCCTGACTACTGCCAGGTCCACATCACATGCTTCTCTACAAAGCCTCCTACTCTGCAAGCAGGACCCCCCTTAAGTTCCTCTTTTCCAAATGAAACATGCCAGTCCTTGAGCCTTTGCTCATATGGCTTGCATTCCATCCCTTTGATCATCTTTGTGGCTCACCTCTAGATCCTTTCCAGTTTCTCTACATTGGTGACCAAAATTGGACACTATTCCAGCTGAGTCCTAACCACCACCAAATAGATTGGTACTATCACCTCCTTGCATGCTCTGCCTCTGTTAATGCAACCTAAAATTGCATTTGCTTTTTTTCCAACAGCATTGCATTGCTGACTTATGTTGAGGTTGTGATCCACCACAATCCCCAGATCCTTCTCAGCAGTGCTGCTGCCAAGTCAGTTATTCCCCAAGTATCAGTTCTGGAAGTTCTTTGCCTTTTGTCTCCATCCCTGCTGGGACATTCAGATATCTCCCCCATGTGACAGACAATTTTTCCTGAGTTTTGAACCAAATCTCACCAATAAGAGTCAGACTCTGGGTGATAAACACTCCAGCAGCCATGCAACCTTCCTGTGTTACCCTCATCACCCCCATCCTTTGACCCTGCATTTGTCAGCTCATCCTGTTGTCCTTGCCTTAATTTAGGTCCCAATCCTGTGAACATTTAGAACCTGTAATGAGCATTAAACAATGCCTGGTAGTAAGTGTTCACATGATCAGGCCATTAGATTCCAAACTGTTCTCAGAGGGGATTGTTAGTTTTGTAGAGCACTATGGTGTTTTACATAAAAACAAAAATCACTGCTAACAAGCTCTTGTTGGCTAAATGTTTTCTTTTTCGTGAAACTGGCAAAAAAAGGCAAAGTGTCTGCCTTTCAGGCACAGATCTAATGTTTTAGATATTAACTAGAAAACGTGATTTGGGAAATCAGCTTTATAGACTTAGTTAGCTGAAAACAATATTTTTTTCCTTTAATTGAAGAATATGTTTGAGTTAAGTTGATAAAAACCAGGACTGATGACAAGGTGATTTAATGCAACTCCTGCTAACAACTTGCAGACATTCTGAGTAAGCCAGGAGGATATTGCTGGAGGCATTCTGGAGTCAGGCTAGAGTGATAACTACAGTACAGGGTAGCTCCTTTTTGACAGCTATTTTATTCTTGAATACAATTGATTATAGGGAGATAGATTTAGTATGTTTTTCATTTCAGTTTTTTTCAGATATTTTTGATATAATCACCTATATTTTCCTCTAATTTGAGGAGCTAATTTTAAAACAGAGAAGCTAAAACTCTTGAACTAAGTGTGGGAAGGCACTATATAAGATTCCCCATATTTTTGTGCCATTGCACCTTATTCCTGACCCGCAACTCGCTCACGTACAATCCATGATCAATTTTTTTGCCCCTCGCCCATCATGGGATCTTTAGCACAGGTTTCATATTATAGCAACTGGTTGTATAATAGGGAAAAATATGGACTGGGATCAGATCAGCAAATTCATGTGTAAGTGCGGATTAATTAAGATTTGAACTTGGCCCCCTAGAGTCAAAAATCCATCCAGCTTCCTGTGCTGTATAGCCCCCTCTATTTTGTATCTGTAATATGTATGTTAAATTTTTAAGTACTCAAGCTATTTCAGTTATATTCATTACCTCCATACCACCCAAGAATCCCCCTTATAGGGAATTTCAGCCTGACTAGGTCTGCCAGCTTTATTCTGTACCTCTGAAGTGGCAACACAGAGTCTTACCAAAAATGGAGAGTTGGGTCCAGGTTCTATAGAACAATGAAAATACTCTGTGAGCAATTCATTCACAAATAAAGTTACATGCGTACAGTTATTCATTATTTTCTTTCTACTTACTCTTACACTCTATTAGGTTTTAAAGCTATGGAATATATCCATATCAAAGAGCTGCATGAAATGTATATAATTTTACATGTTTATACATAAACCTTTCATCCAGAATGATACCCAAGTGTTCTAGAACCTTTTTCACTGTTATGTAAGTGTCACAAAGTGATGCTGTTACACATAGTGCTCCACACTCTCATCTACACTGCAGCTGGGACTATGCTTCCCAGCTTGGATAAACAGATGTGTCAGCACTGATTGCACTAGTATGCTAAAACTAGCTGTGTAAGTGGGGATGGCATAGGTGACAACACAGGCTATCTATGTGAGTACAAACTTGCCCGGACCCCCAGGTATGTACTTGGGAGTTAGCCTGATCTGCTGCCTGTTCTACTGGGCTACACTGCTATTTTTTAGCATACTATCTCAAGTGCAGCTAGTGCCTGACTCTACCTGAGCTGGAAACGTGATCCCAGCTGTAATGTAGACATACCCTAAGTCTTAACTCTTGGGAAGATGGGCAGTCTTGTGTTTAGTTTTGGGCTATGCAAGGTTTTGTGAAGAGAATGCTGTGGGTGAGAGAGCTGTACAAGCAACTGGAGAGTTTGCTCTCTACCTGCGGTTCTGATTAGAGTCAGTTCTTAAAGCAGAGTTGTACCCTGGAACAGGCACTGGTGTTGGGCTGAGGTTCCCAAAAGAAGGGATTGCCCTGCATTCTAGTTGTCCATTTCATTTCAGGACTGGTGTCTGTGTTTAAATAAAGTGAGTAAAGTGTAAATAAATATACTTTGCATATAATGTAGACTGCATACCCCTGGAAAGCCAACCAGCAGGGCCCTGGATTTTTGCTACCACCCATGCCGGTGTCAGAAACAGTTGCAACACTGTTTAACTGTCTCTTTAGGATTCTTAAAAGTATAGTCATCAGCTACCTCTGTAGCGAAAGAGAGCATCTTTTTTTTAAAAAAAATCAGTGTAATAGTATACCTATCGTCAGTTCAAGTAGTGAAGGATAATTTAATTAAATGAAACCAGAGGGGAATTTTAGGTCTCCTCAGAATATTACTCAAATTGAAATTTGTCCAGGACAAGATAACTTCCTTATTGTTGTGGACAGTTCCCTGAGGACATTTAGTGACTATAAGTGGACAGGATCTCAGCTGTCGGTCTTACCTAAAAGATAGCACCTTCATCAGCACTGTGGCTCCTCGCTTCCTGTATTGCACCAATAGCTGAACTTTTTAGAGTTAACTCTCCAAACGTTGCCTAAGGGCTTATCCATAGGCACACCTTGGTTTTCCATTTGTGCTGATATTTGTATGTACAGGGAAAAGTCCCAACTCTGCTTTGAACTGCAGAGTCTTTCTAAAGGTTTTAGGAAAGCTTTTATATATGTACATTATAGAATCAAATGCATGAGATGTGACAGTTGTATGGCATGAAAAAAAAAATTAAATAAAAGACGATGAAATAGCTCCTAACTTGTATTCTTGACTTAGCCGTTCAAGCATTTTAACTGGCAGACTCCCTCTAATCCCCTGACAGCACCTGGAGGGTGCCAGTAGAACACCAAAGGGATGGTGGGAAAATATGACATGTGACACTGGGGCAAGATCTGAACTCAGACAAATGAAATCTGTCAGCCAGCTCCTGAAAGACTGCCACAGTTCTTATCACTGCTTGGTTGAGCTGGTTTGATACATAGACTTATTGTATTATTCAGTTGGTTTGATTTTCCTTTTTATGACAACCCTACCCTGGAGACCATCCATCTCTTTGCAATCTTGGAGAACGACTATAACTGAATGATATTTCAATATAATTTATAACCCGACACTGTAAACAAAAGTAAGTGTTGTTTCTAACCACTGCAAGGAATGCTAATAGCTGAACTTGGACCCTTTTTTAAAAAAAAAAAATAGCCAAAAAAAAGCTCTTGAATTTGGGGATTCTGTATGCCTTGATTTAGTCCATCCGAATCAGAAAACCTAAGGAAAAAATAAATGAAAAGAGGAGAAATGTTCCAGAATGTGGCCAAGCAGTTAACGATGCATCTGAAATTATTACTACAAATTATTTGCCAAAGATGTAAACAGTGGTTATCATTACCAGCATTTTGGGTAAAGTCCTAGTAAGAAGAGCTTAGCAGTGAGAAGTTGAGCTCAGGTGAACATCTGAATCTGAAAGCCATCCAAGGCTCTAGTAGATAACTTGGATCCTAAAATTCATGCTTTACTTTAAATAAAAGTTTGAATGAAGTAAAGGTATACAACAAAAGAAAGGCAAAGAAAGAAATTGGATAAAATATTGGTTTGCTGATGATAATGGAAGGAGTGTCTAGCTCTACATGGTTGTTATTGTGCTAAGGAAGTATAATGGCTGCCATTCTGACTGATTAGTGTTTTGCACACCAATGCACTCTGCACTGGTGTCAGTGACTATCCAATGATCAGTGCAATGATGAATCAAGCCCTTAGTGTCCAGTTGTCATGCCTTTTAATCTAGTTAGCAAGTAAGGGAAATTGTGGACAAGATACTCTAATGGTTTGATTCCCTGGCAGAGAAAGCCCCCAGCATCTGGCCTTGGGGGAAGCTGATCAGAGCTCCCCAGAGCCAGCTTTTTGGCTAGCACAGAGCATTTCTTCCATCCAGGCATTTATTCTTACCAGCCTTGCATGGAAACAGTGAGTGTAGGTCACTCTAGCTCCATTTTCTTCACCAGAGCCATGGAAATCTACATTAGCTGATTATCTGGATTGTCCACATTTTGTATTTCTATTTGTACTTTCTTCTTAATCAGTATTTTTGTTTGATTGCTGCAAATCAGTTTCCATTGTTTCAAATAAACTGAGTGTAAAGTACATAAAAATAATAAGAGGGCAGAGGTATAAGATAGGGAACAGTATTGTATTGCTTTGGATAGGGAAAGAACTCTTTATGCCTTAAAATAGGGACTGGCATGAAGGGGGGAAAATGGATCCAAACCAATGCTGTCCAAATTTTGAGGCACTTCAGACCTAGCAAAAAGTTTTGCAAGCCATGCATCTCTTTAGTATGCTCTAATCCTGGACACCTTAATACTTACAGTCTTGGGGCAGTTGGAGTCCCTGGGGAAAATTTTCTTAAGGGAGATGAAGACCAATGAAGGGAAAGGTGAATTTTGTTAGTCTGTTTCAAACCAGAATCACAGGTTAATTTATCTTTTTTGCTGGTTCATGTAGGATTCTGCAAAAGCAGAGTGGTCTATAGAATATTTAGCATATAGAGATGTTTAGCATATAGAGTTGCTGCATCCTAAGGAAGAATGATTAAATAAGGAAGGGTGAAAAAATAAAACCTTCCTTCTTTTCATTTCCCCCAGGCATCTCAAAACCTCTCTGAGAAGATAGCTTTCAGAGTAACAGCCGTGTTAGTCTGTATTCGCAAAAAGAAAAGGAGTACTTGTGGCACCTTAGAGACTAACCAATTTATTTGAGCATAAGCTTTCAAAGCTTATGCTCAAATAAATTGGTTAGTCTCTAAGGTGCCACAAGTACTCCTTTTCTTTCTGAGAAGGTATTAGAGTTTCCCCAGGGAAGCCATTTTGCCTCACTTTGGGAAACACTGTACTAAAGAACAAGATCCTGATGGGATGCTCCACTGAATAGTTCTTCATTAAATCAACCTCTAATTTTAAATAAGCTTCAGAACTTCTAGTATGTGCCACCATGCATCTCACTGCTGCTGGTCTTTATGGGTGTGATAAGACCAGCAGATTCAGTCCAATGTAGCTCAGCTATGCAAGGGTGATGATAGGGCAAAGGAGACCATCCTTCCCCTTGCAATTCTGAGCAAAAGCAGCAGAAATCTCATACCTTGTATCTCCTGAATGCCAAGATGTTCATTAAGCGGTGGCATTAGAAAATGAAAGGGGGCAAGGTAGGAATAGAGTGGCATCATTGTTATGTTGGAAGGTGTAGCACTGGCCATTCCCGGTGCCCATTCCCTACTGGCATTGTATGGAATGCCTCCTGCTGATACAGCTGCTGCTATGCATACACACCTCTGTTACAGCAATGGTTTGAAAAGCCAGAGGCTAACCCTAAGGAGCAGGACTGTGTGAAGAACTAATGGTTTGGTTTGGCAACAAACCTGAAAAAAATAAAATTGTTCTGGGTCAAAGGTAGCATTGTGTTTTATTTGAAGGATTAACTTTAAAAAAATGGAAGTAAAATTCTAAATGGAAAGTAATTTCAAACAAAAATCCATGTTTCATTCTGAAAAGGTGTAAACATTTTAACTTCTTGGGCATTTCTTTTAGCTTAAACACTTGATTGAATTGAACCACACTTCCTCCAGCATTTAAAGGATGAGTCTGGATGAGGGGAGGGAGGGTGAGCAGTAAAGTTAGTTCATTTGGTTATTAAGGAGTATTCTCCTGGATGAAGCACCACTGCTCGCTACATATGATCTGAGGCTGTATCCATCCATCAAGCAATACAATCATCAAATTCTTTGTCGTCCCAAAGAGCAACAGCAGAGAAGGGCAAAAGGGAAGTGACCAAATGATATATGCATTTGCTGCTAGTAAAGGTATGGAACAAACTGGCTGATGTGCCCGTCATAAACTGCACTAATACTACTGGTCTGGGACGGCGGACAACTACAGTTACTACAATTTCATTGTGCCACACGGTGGAAAATTTCCTCCTAAAGCAGACAAAAGATAACCCCAGAACAGTTAGCACCCAAAACTAGGCTCAGAGCCTGCTGTAGGAGAACCTGCCTACCCGTTTATGATTCAACAGTATGTTTACAGAAAGGCAAGCTGCAATGAGAGGCTAAGGTGCAATTGGTGTGAAAAGTTCTATATTTATGTAACCTAGAAAAAAGATCATTAGCGGCAAAGGTCAACTTTCTGATCTGTTATGCTAGAGCAAATGTGGAGTGACTGCACTGACTTTAATGGTCAGCTGATAGTCACTCCAGAGCAATTGTGGATCAGATGGTTAAATGTAAAAAATTGGATGGACCTCAGTGGGGCCAGGATTTCAGCCAGAGTCTGCCCCATAGGTTTTTAGTGTTTGAAAATACATACATTTTTCTTAAGAAACTCTTTATAACAATAGTAGTTATACAGTTTCATTAGTTATGTTGCTGTTTTCTTCTGGCATGCCATTGGCAATTGATTTGATCAGAATTGGGACCAATATTACTACATAAGTAACCATTGTCTAGTGGGAAGATTTTCTGTTGCTAAGCCTAGCTTGTTCCTATAGCTATATTGAGTGAGAGCCTGAAACATTATCTGCACTATCTCCTCCAAGGAGAACAGCTTCAACTATCACCTGAGTAACAGATCTGAGGAAGGGAGAGACTGCTGGAAGTGAACAGGCCAATTCAACCCTACCAATAGTATGCAACTGAGAAGAAGCATCCCTGCTGCCACCATCCTGCAAACCGACATCCAGAACCTGTAATGTATAGTGCACTGATGGAGAACAGGACCTGCCTGGAGCCCTTTTAATGTCAATGGGGCTCCTGAAGAAGACATGTAAGAGGGAATTGCGGCATGCAGCACATTCTAAGTTGTCAGACTCGGGCCTTGTTTTTGTTTATTTTTTTAGTGGCAAGGTAGTAAATAATAAGAGTTCCTGCAACAACCCTGTTTCTTTAGGATGGTGAGTGTGTCAAGTAATCATTTTATTTTTATGGCCTGTAGAATAAAGGCATTTGTCTCTTCGAGGAAGCAGACCCTCTTCACAAAGAAGATCTTTAATAAAGTCATTTTTTTCATGTGAATTACTTAGTATTGTTACAATTCAATTTTAAAAGTTTCAAAATTGTTTTAAGATTAAAACAATGCATGCATTCTTTCTTTTTAAATGTATTTCTCCACTCCTTTGCCATCCTTCATCATGCTGATATTGACAGTATAAGGGCCACAGTCTGCTCCCTGTAATAATGTTGAGTAACACTTAACAAGTGGAGCCATTGACTTCAAGGGAGCCTTTCATAGTGTAAGATGTTGCTCTGTGTGAATAAGAGTATTAGCATCTGATCCGAAAAGAGAGGGAGATTTGGGATTAAATAAGAAAAAAAAAACAATCAAAATCTAATCAAAACAGAGGTTTTTCTTTAGTATTCTGTCATTCTGGGGAGTTATGGGTAAGTAGTGAAGAGCTTGAGGATAAGAGAAGTGGGGAAAGTTATTCAATTTATTTTGTTATTTAGTTTTAGCCACATAACTGGATTTCTATCTTCAAAAGGGAGATAAGGTGTGTCTAATTTCCTTCTTTCCTTTCCAAACATTCATCTACATTTGAATCAACTGTATGATGACACAAGGGATTTGACTCTTAATCACTTAATTTGACAATTAATGATAGATTATTTCTTGTTTGCTTGTAGGAATATGTAGGAATACATATTTGGTCTTGTTTTCTGGAAAGAATTCTAAAGCATTCTAAAACATCTGTGCACTAATTTGTTGAAGAGTTCACTCCCTATCACACATGACACCCAGTTCAGTTCATACACTTCACATTGTAAGCCCTTGATATTTCATTTCTCCGTGGAAAGCCATAGAAAAGCAAGCTTCAGATCTCATTTTTATTTAAAGAAATAGACTGTACTGTACATTTGTCAGCTAAACCATATGAGTTAAAGAACTTATGTGATTGAGAATTAAATTTTTAAGCCAATGGGATACATAAGAAGAACACATCATTACTTGGCAGGCATACATATGCACTCCATGGGAACAAACATGTTTTTATTAGACATTTTTCAAGGTTTTACTTTGGGGGGAAAAACACAAGTCCAAAAATGCTTCATTTTTCCTTTACTTGCAGCCTTACATGTTACAGCAAAAGTAAATGTGATTCATTCAGGTCAGTTATGGATTCAATGAAGGGGTTTTAAAAATTTATTTTCTATCACAAATATGGCAGACTATTTCAGTGACTAATGTGACCCATAAGTGGCATCACATAGTTGCAGAAAAGTTACGTTTTTCACCATATTTTATTCTAGGAGTTGTGCAAGCCAACCTCTTTCATTCCTCACCACCTTTTATGAAATTAGTTTTTCCTCTCATGTACTCAGCCAGGGGGTCATTTGGTGGCAGTTCGCCCCACCCTACATCTAGATCCATGCAGCCCATTATGTTTTCTACTCCCCCTCCAACTTTGCAGGATATAATATAGTCACATATAAAATTTTATCTCCTGCCACAACTTTGCTCCCTGCCCCAATTTCTCTGAAATGATCCCCCTGCTGAGTTCAGACTGATGAATTTTACCAGTGGTTAAACCTAGACAGCCCCAGGTCAATGTGTAGGCGACTGGTGCAGCAGAAGTTTAACAGAGGTCAGAATTTGGTCCAATATTCATGAGTAAGTGCTCCTATGAAAATATGAATACATAAATGGTTGCATCACAATAGATATTCCTTAAAATGGAGAGGTGTGTCTAATCCAATAGAAACCTACTGCTGAGTAGAAGACAAATCAATAATAGCATGAGTGATAGAAAAAGTATCAAAAAATTATCAATTTCCAAACCCCCAAAGTGTTTTACAGAATTATAAACTCTTTACGCACAGGGACCACTTCACTCACCACTGAAGGGCAGTTGCCTCTGAGATGGAACACTGTAGACCACGGGTGGCCAACCTGTGGCTCCAGAGCCACATGTGGCTCTTCAGAAGTTAGTATGCGGCTCCTTGTATAGGCACCAACTCCGGGGCTGGAGAGACAGGCACCAACTTTCCAATGTGCCGGGGGGTGCTCACTGCTCAACCCCTGGCTCTGCCACAGGCCGTGCCCCTACTCCACCCCTTCCTGCCCCCTCCTCTGAGTCTGCACTGCCCTTGTTCCTCCCCTCACCCGCCCAAAGCCTCCTGCACACCACAAAACAGCTGATCAGGAGGTGCGGGCAGGGAGGGGTAGGCGCTGATCGGTGGGACTGCCGGTGGGCGGGAGGCACTGGGAGCGAGAGGGTGGGGGGAGCTGATGGAGGGCTGTTGACATATTACTGTGGCTCTTTGGCAATGTACACTGGTAAATTCTGTCTCCTTCTCAGTCTCGGGTTGGCCACCCCTGCTGCAGACAGTAGACTAGAGCCAGCAACTCAAACTACAAAATAGTTTAGAGACAGGGATCAAATAAAATATTTTACTTTTATCCAGTGAAAACAGGCGAATTTAGATGAATTTACTTGATATTTTCCCATAACCCTAGTGGAAATTGCCATGATCAAAACTAGTTAGGACTTCAGTTTAACATCTGAATGAAAAGATGGCATTTCCAGCAGCATACCAAATGTAATACCATGCCGGGATATGGTTCAGACTCCTCAAATGAAACGGTGCCACCTACTGATTCACTGACACCACTTCCTCAACTCAGAGTGACATACATACTGAGAGGCACAATGAGTACTCTACCATTAAGGCCCCTCCTTTTTCTGCTGATGAAACCTCTTTCTAAGCACATGCAGACAGAACAGAGTCTGATGGCAGCCTATAGCAGCTGAGATGGTTTCTCCTGTTTCTTACATAGATCAGTTTTGCAGTTGATCCAGACAAAGCAGAGAAATGAGGATTGAAACATGGATGGATTTTAAGGGATAGGCTGCAAATCTTATTAACTTAAACACAGAGGAGAGATGCAAGCCACCCATTACCCATACCCTCATATACCTGGAATTTAAGTAGTTCTGGTGTGGGGGTTTCAGGGCTCCTACCATATAACCCATAACTCTCCTCACAGCCTACCTCCCAGGACCCAGCTTGCTCTGAGTACCACCACCCCTGTAACCCACAAGGGGAAAGAAGGTGCAGAGGGGTGAGGATCTCAGCCCATGAGGGCTACAAGGTCTGACCCTGGTCCATGAGCACAAGGCCCATCAGCAAAACCCCAGGTCTTTTAACTCAGGGAACCATTCATTTTGTCCTTTCCACTGCATGGGAGACTAGCTAGAGGAGGTGCCAGAAACAAGAAGGGTCACACTCCTGCCCCCCCAGCCTTTCAGCCATATGACATCCCCAGTCCCCTGTTCACATGTCAATGAACCTCAATTTAATGTCAGATGAGACAGACTACACAGTTGTAGAAAAGTAAACAGTTACCATTTGGGTTAAAAAACAATGGGCAAACTAATGCCACATACCCTCTTCAACAGGTAAGTAAACAGGGACAAGTAAACAGGATGGGAAGATTATATATGTTTCATCCCCTTGCACTGACCTGAATTTGTCCCTTGACTGAAGACCATTAACAAAATAAAGGAGATATTCTAATACAGTAGACAATAACTAGAGTAACAGAAAGGTTTATAAAGGCACACTGAGAAAGGATTAAAGTGGAGATGTGTGTCTGAAAGGCAGTGTGTGAAGGTTAATTCAGTATGGTGCAATGAAATGAATGACTTGGTATGCAACAATGAGCAGTGGAAGTCAATATCATTTATCTGCTGTTAAGGAGGTGACTGCTTAAGAAGACTGTTCAAAAATGACAGTTTCAACTCAAGTTATTCTCTCCCCTCCAAACAGTCTTTCTGGTAGAGGATAATGGGGGAATTCCTATCCCAAGGGCACTTTTTGTGGGAAGTCAGACTGTGGCCTTAAAAATAAATTGAAGAGCCCAAGGAAGAAGTTATGGAGCTAATTGGGAAACTCTAGTGCAATAAATCTTCAGGGCAGGACAGTATTCATCCAAAGAAAATAATGGTGAAGTTGATAAAGGTAAGCAATCCATCCTTAAAAAAAAGGAGGCAGAATCAAACCTGGTAAACAGACATGATGCAGCTGAAGCCAGTGGAATTGCACCCATTCACACCAGATCTGGATTTCCTTTAGGAACAGCCTCTGGAAAATTACTAATATGGTGTTTGCCCTTATAAACGAAGGCAATGGAAATTCTGAAAGTTACCAACCCTTCTGAGGGTTGGATGATTTCATTACTTCAAGAAGTATGTGTCAGTATCTAGTTTAGAATCACGACTGGCAGTGTTCATATGGGTATGTGCAGACTAATACCCAATCTGTGTTCAGACAGCAATCCTCCTGCTCAACCTCCTCAGGCTATTGGCTCTTGCTCATTTACTGCACAGTTTCTTTAGCTCACTGCTTCCAGGCTTTCCTTGCTGAAGCTTTCTTTTTCCCTTCAAGGCCTGCAGGGGACAGGGCAGGTAAGAATACAAGAGGCGTCAGTGAAGGGCTGTGATTTCTTTCCTATAAGAGCAACCATAATGGGAGAGAAACAAACAGCAGCATAGAACTGTCATCCAGCCGTAGGTGGTACCACGGTCTAGTGGCCCAATTAAAACACTCAAATCCCTTGCTTCATTGTGTTGACTGGTCAGCTGTGAGTGTCTGGAAGGAATCCTTTTCTTCATGTATAGCACTGAAGAGTTAGTAAGCTGCATTGCAGGTGCTTCTTACTTTCCTCTGTAGTATCTGTTATTATAGCTAACTCCAGGGACAGGATTCTTTCCAAATGAGCAATTCAGTTTTAACCCCTTTCTATTCAAGTTATTTTAAATTCCCAGAGAACAAGAATTTTAAGTTGTGGCAGTTTTGCAATATTTTAAATACCCATAACTACATATTCTTTCCTGTGCTATACAGCACATATGGGGTGAAATTCTGGCCACATTGAAGTGATAGGAGTTTAGCTATTGACTCTAATGAGGCCAGAATTTCATCATGCTTTGGGCCAGATTCTGCAGCCCAGAAGTAGCCATCTATATGCCCTCCCCATCCTGGGAGAGGTGCTGAAGCAGCATGGGGCCTAACTTAGGCCTGGGGTCCTGTGTACATTATGGCAGCCTCCTGGGGCAGCAGCATTATTCAAAATCTCTGCAGTGCTGCAGCCCCTCACCTCTGCATGCCCCTACCATTCCCAGTACCAAGCCTATTACCAATGGGGTGCTTAAAAGACAGCCTTATAGTTGTCTTTTATAGTGCTTGCACCGCAAGAATTCTCCCCAAACCCCAAAGCCAGGAATTGTAATGCCTCCACTGTGACCATTTTACCCAATATAAAGGCAGCTAGAATGAGGGTGAGACTCTCACCCATAAATCCAGTTGATCCATGTGCATCAGCTAATCATACTATAAATGACACAAGCTAGATATATTTGATGTTATATAGTATGAATTGAAATGTATGTTCATATTAAATAAATACATTTTTAAGAACATGGCATTTTAATAGGTTTCATACCATCATTAGTTAAGTTTAATAATTTTTAAAACATACTGTACCATATGGTTTATACAAAAACCTTGGTTTTGTTACCTTTCTGTCTTATACACTAATATGGTTACAAATGTAAAGTACAAAGGAAGACAATATACAAAGACTATTACTGAAATAGAAGTGTGCAGCATAGTTCAATAGCAATCCTATTAAGTAATTCTATTTGCTGAAGTACTACAAGGCAAAGCAAGAACACAGTCTCTTGTTTAATACACATATCAAACAGTTATATAATAATATAAATGCTTATGGTTGGAATAGTTCTGTGATGGGCAAACAAAGTAACTATTTCAGTGATTGATCCATTTTTATTGTGACATGATGTATAATGACATAGTCCGTCAAACATTTTAAAAAAGTAATAGGGGAGACTATTCTGTGTTCCAAGAGACTGCCAGCTGCAGGACATTCAAGTGTAATAGAAAGGTAAATATTAAGAAAATTGAAACTATTGCAAAATACCTAAGAAGATTCAGGTACTTCTGGATGTAGGAGTGTCTGCTGACCTAGTGATAGGATTTGTGCTTTCCTAGCTGTTTGATCCTGCTCCCCTTGACTTCAATAGTACAGGATCATGCCCTGTGCTATCACATCTTTGAAGGTGTAATATCATTTCCAACTCTTAGCAATGAATAGTGAAGTTATATGTTGAATCATGAAGTACAATGGTGTGAGTGAGTACACTTCTGCTATGACAGGGAGCATGCACACAATTTTACACAATAATTAAAGGGAAAGGTCTAAAAAAAGCTTTCAACTGAATATTATGCTACAGTCTGTCCAAATTTAGCCTGGAATGTGTCTTAGATACAACCTCTCTGAGGAATGCACACTGCAGAAGCCACTGCTATACCCTGTAAGAG
The DNA here is from genome assembly GCF_965140235.1 of Caretta caretta. Lineage (NCBI taxonomy): Eukaryota > Metazoa > Chordata > Testudines > Cheloniidae > Caretta > Caretta caretta. The sequence continues at coordinate 28,513,133 of NC_134217.1, read as the reverse complement.
AACACAACATGTGCTTCCCAATCCATTGCACTGGTTCAGCTCGTCCATGACTGCCCTCAAATCACACCATAAAGTTGGTAGCTAGTACCTTGGCTAGGGATAGAGTTCTCCAGTCTGTCACTGAGCACAAGGACTATGACTGGATCTGGGCCCCTGCAGAGGGTTGCAACATGTGTAGGCTCCTTGAGTCTGTTTTCCCACTTGCACAATTGATATTCAAACCTACTTCATGTTATAAGTTGTAGTAGTACCTTCTGGTAAAACACATACAATGTGGGATTTACTGCTTCCAAAGAATAATAAGATAAATGCAGCGATAGTAACCCCCCTGTTGTTAATTAATGGCATTGTGAAGTTGGTAAGATGAAATATATTGAACACATTCACTTGGACATCCTTGGGAGTTTTGCCTGCAGAAAGACTGTAGTACTGAGTCCTGAAAAGAGTCAGACCTAGAAGATTTAGCATCAATTTATGCAATATTTTTTTTCACATAGTCACATTTCCTTCAACAGCCTGTCTTCATTATTTTGGAATATGAATTTCAGTTCATGTGCATTTAAACAACCATTTTCATTTTTTATTAAAGTCAATACTTGCTTATAATAGAAACTACCACTTCAAAAGGCACAAACACTAGCTGGGAGATAGAAGACTTTCGGACAGCTCCTGAATGTCTTGCTATTCATCTATAAAAAACCCAAACCAAAACAGAACGAAGAGAAAGGTAGAATATTGCTCAGGTAGTCTAGAAAAAGAGGTTGAACTTTTCAATGAGATGTTTCAACACCGTAACAGCAGGTTACTCTCTAATATTAATGATCAAGGTATGAAAAATTACATGCCTGAAATCAACATGACAAAACCTTTTTCACAACTTGGAAATTACATTTCTTTAGTTGGCAACGGTCAATTGCCCCTACATGTTAAGTGCTCATACATACTTAGTGAAGAGGGAGTTACAAGAAGTTGTTCTTCCTTGCAAAGCCTGCTAAAGGGTTACTATATTTTCCAGGTATTGGGCCAAATCTTGCTCCCAGTGAAGTCAATCACAAAACTCTCAGTCTCCAATGGAAGCAGTATTGGACTCATTGTATCATTTTTGATATGACAAATTAGGGCAGACCTTGCCAAATAAGACTATGAAAGTTGATTCTAATGTTTTATAAAAGACTATCCATCAAAGTAGATAGTGTGAGGCATAAAGACACAGGGATATGCACAGGGAGCGTACCACTGAAAAAACAAGACATTCTGCATACAACTTTGAAAATTAATTACATTAAATTTCCATAGGCACTAAATCAGGGCCCAGTGTTAATAGTCACTGAACAATCACAAGGACATAGATAATCTGCTAAAGCCAGTCCTGTAGCACATGCTTAATTTTATCTGTGAGAAGTACCATTTAACTCATTCATTGTCGTCATCATCATAGAATCTGATTTAGTTAAAGACTCAACTTTTCCATTCCATAATAAAATACCGAAGATTGTGTTGGCCTGGAAAGCAACTTTAGTAGGCCTATCAGCATTTCTGCAGAGGCATGGTAGAGAGTATGATGGGTCATGAAAAAGAAAATGTAAACAAGTATTTGTGCAATTTGGCTGGAAGAGAAGAGCTATAATTGAATTAGCCTTACTGTAAAAGTTAGCCAGGACTTCGCCTTTTATTTTTTGAAATTGTCTTTAAAAATAGATTCATGTTTTATAAACCCACCAGAACAGCAACGGGGTGTGCATTCTTTATATAAAGCATTTTGGCATATGAAAGAATTAAAGATTAAATCATTTAAATAAATTGTCCCACTAAAATGGCAGAATTTATTTCTTTACCTAGAGTCCTGAGAAACTCAGAGATCCATCTAAGAAATATGCTTTGTGATTCTTCTTTGGTGATATGTTTTTGTTTCAAATTCTGTTATTAATTTAATTGACTTCTGTTTCTAAGATCTGAACTTATGTTGTAAAATGCAAGCTTAAGATCCTAGGAAACTCCCTCTATTAAAATCATATAGGTTCGGTGTTGAACTTCCATAAAATATATTGGGATCGTAGGACTAAGCAGATATAAGGGTCCCCCCCTCCAAAAAAAAAAAGTTAGCCATTTTTCAAAACATTTCTATGTTTGTTCTTTTGGTTTTTGAGCAGCTATAGAGCTCAAACTATTGATTTGGTGAGGGTCCAAACGGTCTCCACTTGTCAAGTTTTACCCAAGGTAGTGCATGGCAGCCACTATATCTTTGTGGGGATCCAGACTGAGAATGGCATATTGGAAAATGTACATATTTCCAGTGGGCATGTGCCAATACAGAAAAAAAACAGTTAGAGGGTTTCCATTCCCTCCATTTTAGATGTTTTTAAGCTTGACTCTTGTACTTTAAAATCCAAATGGTAAATCAGATTGCTTTAAATTTTGGTGTGCCTTATGGGGAGTCGCATAGTGTTAGTAATCCAAATTTGGGATCACTTGACTGATGGGATTCCCAAGTTACAGAACCCTAAAAACTCATTCTCTTATGCTGCATTGTACTGTTAAACTGAGAGGTACAAATGAATGGATGAATCAGACTTCTCTGAAATTGATGCCTGTGAACTCACCCTTCAGTTAACAGAATTAAGGATAAGTTAATGATAAGCTCCCACAAAAGGCAAAAGAAGTTTTTTTAATGAGAGGCAGGAGGTTGCTCCAGTTTGAGACTCATGGGTGGCAATTTTACTTGGGGGGGGTGTAATCAAAGTCTTTGTAGAAAATTACATTTTAATGCATCCTGAGAGGGGAGGATAGAGTTATTAGGGGGCAGATGAGTGGGGGAAATAGGAGAACAGATGTTTGGGGCTCCAGTGGGGGAAGGGGAGAGAGGTTGGGGGCTCAGAGGAGAGAGGCATGGCACCTCCAGCTCTGCCAGTACATCCTAACCCTCTACATTCCCAACTCTTCCCTCTTTCAGCAATGGCCCTACATGGCCCATTAATGTAACTGATGGGGCCTGGCTGATGGGTGTGTGGGGTTAGGGGGCTGGCTGGCTCCTTGAGCAACTTGTGGGATATGATATGTACACTCCCTAAATGACCACTAACTCCCATCAACAACTTTACCCTTTCCTGTTTAAAAAACTAGGAAAATCAATGGCAATAAGTAGGTCAACATAAAATTATGATTGTTTGGTGAACTGTCACCCCCTTGCAGAATGCTGAGTTGAGCAGAACTGAAGCTTCTGAAAACCAAGAAATGCAGAATTAAGGCTGCCCATGCAACCTGAACTCTGACCTCTTTCAGCAATGTCTGAATAACACACCTACACCCACCTTTACTCTGAAATGTACAAGTTCTTCACCTCCTTTTTCAACCCATTCTCTCTCACCTATAGGATTCCATCTAACATCATTAAAGGACAAAAAGGAAAACAAAGATTTCCATTGCTACCTGCCTGGAACCTGACTTTTGGCATTATAAGATCCTGTTTACACTCACACTTAGCCAATTCCCCAGAAAGAATACTATACCAAATGACTACAATTAAAATCCATTTCACAGGCTTTTACAACTCACTCACACTTCTTCACAGGTTATGGCCTCAACCTACACTTTCATTTAATTATCATTAAGGCATAAGAATCCTCTCATGTTTCACCACACTGCTGACAATATTCTTTGTAATACAAGCCCTGTGCCCTGTTCTCACATTACCTACACAATTCTGCTTAGAAATGATGCATACTTCATCCTCAAAGTATCCATGAAAAAATAGATCTCACTATGTCACAATCACATTGCTGTCGCATACCTGAGAGTAATCCACAGATCTCACAAACATACGTCTACCAAGCAGAGCTAACTACTGCCTCCACCATTCAGTACTACGCCTGACACCAACCATACTCTAACAGAAGTGCATGCAGATAATAAATGCTTAGACGGCTCTCCTGTCCCAGCTCACTACTGACAATACCCATTGCCATAAAACCCCTGTGCCATGCTAATTATGTAACACACAGAATTCTGAAAATAATATATACTGGATCCTTAAGGTACACATGGAGCTCATACACATCAGAATGCACAACACAGATCTCCTCATACATATGTCTCCTGATACAATATTCACACGCACCTCAAAATAATCCACTTTCTCATTTCACACACGCACATTTATTAAGCAAGCCCAAGTTTTCCACCTTTTAGTGCACGTACAACTAACACCCAACATACTGACTGCACCTGTAGTGTATCCAAATAATTCCCCATGGATAACTGCCAGCTCCACAGGAACAGAGGGAAGGTTGTGTGGGCAACTTCCCTTCCCCTGCCTCCTTTTTTGTCCTTTAATGATAAATGGAATTCTGTGGGTGAAAGTGAGTAGGCAGTAAGAGGAGGTGAAGAGCTTATACTATGGGGTTGGCACAGTAAAGGTAGGTGTGTTAAGGGGTTGTATTGGGACATTGCTGGAAAAGGGCAGAGTTAAGGTTGCATGGGCAAACTTAACTGCATTTTCTGGTTTTCAGAAATCCAAGTTTTGCTCAACTCAGTGTTCTGCAAGGGGATGATGTATCACAAAGCAAATCCTAACTCTGTTAACAGTTTTTTTTTCCTTTGAATTAGCTAATATGCTTGATATCAATTGATGTATTTCCAAATATCATTATTTTATAGAGCTTTTCCCCCAAACATCAAGATGCCGAGCAAATTAATAACTAAATGCAATTATTATAAACATAGCAGTCATAATTAAAGGTACTTAACAAAAATCTAAACATTGAAAATAACTAAAATGGAAATAGCATTATATTTGCTTTTTAAAGAACCAAGAACCAGCTGTAAGAACTTTGCCATAATAGTGAGCATCACAAGCATAACACTCAAGTACCAATGATAGATGGAGAAATATATCAAAAATGGAATATAAGTTACAGAAATAAATAAAAATTATTCATTCTGAAACCTTGACATCCATTGGAGTTTGCACGAATGGGCCCAGAGTCTTGACTATCTGAATGAAGTCCCCACTTCAGGAAAAATAGTTATCTTATAATATTTAAAACCCTCCATGGCAACAAAGATTGTTTAGCATTGTTTAACATTTTCTGGACTATTTCTATTGCCATAATATCTTAAGATTAGGTGAACCAAAATGAACACAGTGCTTCAAATGGGGATATAGCATTTCACTTTAAGTCATCTTGAAAGCAAATAGGCCATGGCTGGCAGCGTGGAGCCTGAATCCACCATCCTGGTCACTGCATAACATGGAGAGCTGGTTGGGAAATTTTAGTTTCCCCAATGGTGAAAAATTTAGACTAGGATGGAAATTGTTTCATTTTTGTTGAAAGTTTTTTTCAAAGTTTGAGTTTTAATTGCAAAAATGAACAAAATATTTTTCCCCACTGGTAAACCAAATGAAGTGCTTTCAACAAACAGAGAGATAGCTTTTCCTCCCACAAAAATCTGTTTTGTCCCCAAAAGGTGTATTAACAGAAAAAACTTCAACTGGTTCTAATAGATAGATAGATATTAATGTCTTAGAACATGTTTGAAATAGGGCTAAATAAAGTGTTTTGTTTATAGGGAAATTTAAAATATATAGTATAGCTCCAGAGGGGGACTGTGAGGGAGCTATTCATTATGGCTTGCATTTGGCACACCAGCAACCACAGTCTGGGAAGTAAGAGAGCAAATTGGGGCAAAGGACACTGACCCGGGGAAAAATAGAAAGAAAACAGCTGGGCCTTTGTCGTGATGGGGGGAGGGAGAAGTGTCTTTTCCCCTCTATTAGGCAAACTGTTGGACAATTAGAGAAGGCCAGTCGTAGGCAGGTTTAGGGCAAGTTACTGCTGTGTATAGAAGGGAAAGCCTTGCTCAGGGGAGTTAAAGATACTTCAGGAAATGTTCCTGTAAGAGACTGTTTCTGTCCTATTACAATGCTGTTCAGATTCTCAGGAGAGTGATTCTGTGCCTGTATATTACTCCCAACCTTCCCTTTAGTTTAGAGTGCCTCACATGCACCATGTGGCAGTACTTCTATCATTCCTGTGCTTCTACATCCTCCACACTACACCCAGTGACTGTAATGACCTTCCTTTCCAAGTGTGGCAAGCACCCACCCTCTCCATTCCAATCTCTCTTCTCAGTGATGCTAACCATGCTGTCAGTAAGCCATCACTACTCCAATTCCCTATTCCACTCCCCTCCCCAAACCCTAAACTCATCTCTATCCTCTGGGCCTCACAGTCTGTGTTGTCTGATCTTTGTCTCTCTTAGATTGTAAGCTCTTGGGGCAGGGACTGTATCTTTTTTTGTGTAGAGCTGAGCACTCTGTCAGCGCATAACAAATTACATGTAGAAAGAAGAAAGGGTGCCGTGGCAACTATTCCCTTTTCAAATGGAATCATTACCATAGCACAGTGATCCTTTAACTCCTAGCAGCTGCAAATGGAATAGGGAGATGTTAGTGTTCACTGCTACCAATCTCATTATACAAACTACTCAGAGTAGCAGGGAGATACATTTGGAGAGCTTTCATGTGGTTAAAGCATCAGGGGAAATTCATTCTTTGATATCCCCTTGTTCAGAGTATCTACCTCACTTTGTGCCTGCCCCTGGAAAGGCAACTCCATAAAAATAGTATAGGACTGTAGAAAAGAGATCAAGAAAATGTGGGGGGGAAGCCTTTAATTAAAAAGAGACAAAAATATATTTGGAAAATGTTTCTCAGTGATTTTAATTAAAAAAACTAGACCACCTATTTAAACCTCATCATTAAATCAGATTTACTTTTCATACATACAGGTCAATACAATGTTTTCCCCTATAATAATCCTAATGGATTGTGAAGCACTCAGAATGCAGCAATCATTAATATATCCATGCAATGCTGCCTCTCTCCCCACAGTGGGAAGCACCATCCCCATTTCACAAACAGGTAACAGAACCTCTAAAATTAAGTGACTTGCCCAACAGTAAATGGGCTTTGTGGCAGAGCCAAGCACTGAACTCAGACCGCCTGAGTTCCAGGCCATCCTTTAGCACAAAGCCATGCTTCACACGACAAAAACTTGAGCAATGTAGCAACTGACTCAGACTTTACCTGGCACCCAGATAAATATGTTTCAAATAGTAATAGTGATTAACAGTGATTCAGTACTTCTCTGAATAAGACGCTGTGTGACACACTTCAAACCTCCAGAAAGATCAAAAGAGTTTGGACAATCAAAGAAAGGTAATTTTTCTATACGTCTTCCTCATCAGAAACTATGGGTGCTTGATTCCCTGCACATTTCTGCTTCTGCTCTTTGGAAAATCCAGCTGCAAGTTCTACAGTTCTTCCTATGAAAGGGGATGCATTTATTTCTGCTCCTGGGTCTGACAATAGAAAGGTGTGAATGTGTGGCCACTCTGATGTGGACTCCAAGTTATGAGTGGATATGTGGCTCCCAAAGGAATGTGATTAGACATTTCTTTTAAATTATTCACTTGGACACAGACAGTGTGCTATGCAGTATTTAATATAATTAGGCTATTTCCTCAGCTTCCAAGTTAGAGATGAATATTACATTGCAGTCAATAGCAAATAAAGGTACTAGCACTTGAAGTAATGCAGGTGGCTCTGTGGTGTTCCCGGTTCTCTTTCAAAATACGTATATAGCCAAATATCAAAAGAAATAGAGATTTATTTATTATGTGGTGCTTTGTGCAATTTCAGCTACCCATTGTGAAGTCTAATAAAAGATTATACATAGAGGTTTAGTTCTTTAAGAAAAGGGTGATAATAAAAAAGCTGATGTTTTTGAGCGTACACAAACACACAGGTTTCAGAGTAGCAGGCATGTTAGTCTGTATTCGCAAAAAGAAAAGGAGTACTTGTGGCACCTTAGAGACTAACCAATTTATTTGAGCATAAGCTTTCGTGAGTTACAGCTCAATGCATCCGATGAAGTGAGCTGTAGCTCACAAAAGCTTATGCTCAAATAAATTGGTTAGTCTCTAAGGTGCCACAAGTACTCCTTTTCTTTTTACAAACACACAATGTACCTAAAAATTCAGCTAAATGGAAATTATAGCTATGAGCCACAAATGATAATACAAATACACTTGTTTGAAAATATTGTGATAAAAATTTAATAATGGGCCAGTGTTATACTTTTAATAAATTAGGAATGGATGTAAAGATTTATTTCACAGAACAAAAGCACGTAAGCAGGAGTTTATATTACTGTTATCCTTCAGTGATGGTAACAATGGGACTTCAACCTGCATAACTACAATGATTAATTAAAGGCCTTGTTCAGGATGAGTGAACATCATTATTGTTCTTAAATAGGAAAGGCAGATAACCATTACTGATTATTCCTCAATTCCCAGTCTCACTTGTTAAAGACTAAAGAATACTAAAGTAGATTGTGTCATTTCCATGCAGCTATAAAAGGAGTCTAAAATAATGTGATTAGTATGCAAGGCACATAAATTAGAGGGTGAGAGCTGGATTAGTTTAAAGAGTAAAGTTACAAAGATGATGACCTCCTGCAAGTGCAAACACTGTGGTCATATCTATAAGCTGATGAAAGAGAATTGTAGGCTTGTAACACACAATTTGAACAAATGCTTATAATTGTACAGAAATCTTTAATAATTCATACATGCAACAAACAGTTGGCTACCTTTAGAAAAATCTAAACACCTTTGAATCTTGGAAAACTTAGTTTTGTCAGTAAGAATACTGAGCAAGTCTAAAGTATCAGATGATCAGATACAATGCACACATACGCAGCAAATGACCATCAGTGATGACAGAGTCTTGCACAATGTTAGGATCAAAATGTCTGGGAAACGTTTTGTTGGGTGGCTTAGCCAAGGGCAACAATAGGTCTATATTCAGATTCCCCAGCAATGGGCAAAATTGGAGCTTTCTGTGAAGATGCTCGCAAGAAGATGTTGGAGGGACCAATGAGCTCTATCATGTTCGTGTCACAAAGAAGCTTTCAATTTGCCCCCTCAGAAGGGAGGACTTTGGGTCCCACAAAAAAGGCAAGGGATGAGACTTCCCAACCCATTCAATTCAATGGATTAGTGAACTCCCAGTCCTGTGGCAGCTTGGCTTTTTCCTGGTTCTCTCTTGCCACTACTAACAGCAAAGCTTCAGAGGAACACTTTCATTGGTCACACTTTTTCAGACCTGCTCTCTCAAGCTCAAATTCAACATACTTAGGCATATGCCTAACTTTAAACAAGTCACTGGTCAATGGGACTTGCTGAATAAGGATGCGAGTAGGTGCATCTGAGAAGACTTAGTTACTTCTGCTTGATGCAGCAGTAGTTCAGATGTGGCTCCAACACCAGACGTGTCAGATAAATATTTTGACTAGTGAACAACTTAAGCCACGTGTGGTCTGAGAAAATGAAATCACAGTAGAGTGACTCTTTATTGTGGGAATTACCTGCAACCTCAAAATCCTTGCAAATGCATTTGTAAGCAAAACTTCATCATGTTAACAGGGCTTTTTGGCAAATAAGTTAACCCCTTTGGCTCACAACCAACTTTGTATAGTAAAATATTCTATTTTCTACCCCTCAGCAGCTGAGTTGAAACATACTAACATAAGAGTCTCATGCTTAAGAATGCAAATACAAAAGCAATCAGAAATAAACACAACTTACCAAAAACAGAATTAGACAGAAATATATGTAAGCAAATAAAAATAAAGTATTCTTTTCTAGAAAACAGGCACATTACAGTGAAGGACAGATGAAACACCGGAACAAAGGTGATTTTCCAATAAACTGAGCACTCAACAGGTCTCTTAGGCATGTAAGCAAGTTCTGGGGGCAGAGCACTTCCAAGAGTCTGGTCCCAAATGTAATTACAAAGTGACATTTTGGAACCTCCATTTTTGAATTAGCAGTTTTTCTTTTTTCCAGTTGAGAAGGATTTGTTTCCTTCCATGAACAATGTAGAACAGCCAACCACCTGGAAAATGTTGGGCCTGTATTCTGTAAAGATTATATACTTGGTTCAAGACAACAGAAGAGAAATAGAAACTCACAGAGACAAAAAGTTGCGAAAATGATTTTTCTATGTAATTTTAAGTACTTTTTTGTTTACAAAAGAGGGGTATTTGGTATTAGCTTTAGCCAGAAACTAAAGGGTTTAATTTTCTTAGGTTTTGCATATGGGGTAAGCTACAGTCCATGTATTCTGCAGTTTTCCTGTTGGCTAGAAAATGCTAGAAGTGGTAACTGATTAACTGGTTTCCATCCTGCCCCTTTGTTTAAATAGTCTGAAAACTGTTAAAATGAGAATGGATGGGGAAAGCTGGCTGTAGATGAGAAGATGACTCAGGACAATGTCCTGTGGATGTTTTTGTGGTACCATGCAACACTGCAGACCTGCCAAGTAGAACATGAAGTCTGAAAGAGTGATTCATAGAATCATAGAATATCAGGGTTGGAAGGGACCTCAGGAGGTCATCTAGTCCAACCCCCTGCTCAAAGCAGGACCAATACGCAACTAAATCATCCCAGCCAGGGCTTTGTCAAGCCTGACCTTAAAAATATCTAAAGAAGGAGATTCTACCACCTCCCTAGGTAACGCATTCCAGTGTTTCACCACCCTCCTAGTGAAAAAGATTTTCCTAATATCCAACCTAAACCTCCCCCACTGCAACTTGAGATCATTACTCCTTGTTCTGTCATCGGCTACCACTGACAACAGTCTAGATCCATCCTCTTTGGAACCCCCTTTCAGGTAGTTGAAAGCAGCTATCAAATCCCCCCTCATTCTTCTCTTCTGCAGACTAAACAATCCCAGTTCCCTCAGCTTCTCCTCATAAGTCATGTGTTCCAGTCCCCTAATCATTTTTGTTGCCCTCTGCTGGACTCTTTCCAATTTTTCCACCTCCTTCTGGGGGGAGGGATAGCTCAGTGGTTTGAGCATTGGCCTGCTAAACCCAGGGGTGTGAGTTCAATCCCTGAGGGGTCCATTTAGGGATCAGGGGCAAAAATTGGGGATTGGTCCTACTTTGACCAGGGAGTTGGACTAGAGGACCTCCTGAGGTCCCTTCCAACCCTGATATTCTATGATTCTTGTAGTGTGGGGCCCAAAACTGGACACAGTACTCCAAATGAGGCCTCACCAATGTCAAATAGAGGGGAACGATCATGTCCCTCAATCTGCTGGCAATGCCCTTACATATACACCCCAAAATGCCATTGGCCTTCTTGGCAACAACAGCACACTGTTGACTTATATCCAGCTTCTTGTCCACTGTAACCCCTAGGTCCTTTTCTGCAGAACTGCTGCCTAGCCATTTGGTCCCTAGTCTGTAGAGGTGCATGGGATTCTTCCGTCCTAACTGCAGGACTCTGCATTTGTCCTTGTTGAATCTCATCATATTTCTTTTGGCCCAATCGTCTAATTTGTCTAGGGCCCTTTGTATCCTATCCCTACCCTCCAGCGTATCTACCTCTCCTCCCAGTTTAGTGTCATCTGCAAACTTGCTGAGGGTGCAATCCATACCATCTTCCAGATCATTTATGAAGATATTGAACAAAACCAGCCCGAGGACCAACCCTTGAGGCACTCCACTTGATACTGGCTGCCAACTAGACACGGAGCCATTGACCACTACCCGTTGAGCCCGACAATCTAGCCAACTTTCTATCCACCTTATAGTCCATTCATCCAGCCCATATTTCTTTAACTTGCTGGCAAGAAATACTGTGGGAGACCGTGTCAAAAGCTTTGCTTTGCTTTGATTCGACTGTTAAAAAAAAAAAAAAAAAGCCTTGTCACAGAAATGCTTTAAAGTAATCTGTTTTCCTGACTTCTCTTCTAATTTAGATGATCCACATTTAGATTCCTCAGATGATCTCCCAAGATTTATTTTCATGGAACAGGCTTCTAATGCTTTGTGTAAATTTACAATATTTTACCTTTTTGGGGTGGAGGATGTTGGCAGATATGCATTATGAGTGTTTCAAATCCACTGAAGCCCTCCTACAGACTTTAAAAGGCATTGAATCAGGCCCTATATTTCTGATGTTCATTTTTTTCCAAGTGAATCCTATATAGCCTATGGATTCAGCAAATACTCTGTTGCAATAAAGGAAAATTTCCTTTATAACAGCTATTCCGTGTCTGTAGAAACATCCATCAAAGTTTTAGGAAACCATATATTGTTTTGTCTAGGATTTGTTCAGTACTAATTTATTTTTATTTTTTCAACTAATAAGATATACTGGTTGCAGCATCATCTTTCATATTAGAAGTTTGTTATATTTTCCAATAAATGAGACCTACAATAGCACCAAACACTAATGTGTATGTGTATTTACAGATTCCAGGGAATATAAAGAAAAGAAAAAAAAAACAGACAAGTGATTATCTACAGGCCAAAGCCTGAAGCACTTGCATCATTTTTTTCAAGAAAATCTTCTATTTCTGTCAATAGGAGTTTTGCATGAGTGAAGACTGAATTAGAACTTCAGAGTTTGGCTCTGCATCATGGCAAGAGGTATCCTGCCATGTCAGCTAATTACATTAATCACTGAAAGGTACTTTCCTGCAGCACAAATAGGATTTTATTAAATAAAATTACTAACGTAATCAGAGTTCCATGTCCTAATATGAATGGTGAGCCTCAAGTTACCCTTGCCAATTGAAGATTGTTTACAACATTTTCTATGAATGCCTAAGTGTGGCAGAAACTTCTATGCCTTTGATTCTGTGCCATGGGTTTATAAATTAGGTCACCATTATAATAGAATGGAATGTTTCCTTTATGTCTACATGCAGTGTATGACCTGATCCAAAACCTACTGACTTCAATGGGGAGTCTGTCCATTTGAAGTGACTGGCATTGGATCAAGCCCTAGGAGTACAATAGCCTACCTGTTTTGGATGAACACACTCTGATATACAAGTAATTACATTACTCATCTTCCCAGCAGGATTAAGTGCAGATTTCCTATCAGATTCTAGGATGCTGCCTTCCATGCACAAATATCATTTTTAAGATAACACCAGTACCTATATTGAGATTTTTTTTCCATCTATCTTCAAAAGTTTTACATTTTTGTATTAGAAGATTAGGACTTGGAATTTTGGGGATTTTTTTCTATAAAACATCCTGCATTCTGATAGTTAATCCAATAATCAAGTCTGTATGGAAAGAGAAACTGGAATGAAGGGGATCAAATATAAGAAAAGTGTACATTCCAACACTCTTAATCCAGTTACATTGTCTAATGTTAAAATGTAACATGTTTATGCCACACAGATATATAAAATAATGAGTACTATGAAGTCCTGAGTTAAAACAGGGAAACTGCAGGGGCATGATTCTATGCCTTTATACCAGTTTTACAATAGTGAATCACAGCTAATTTCAATTATTCCCTATTTACATCAGTATAAATCAGAGGAGAATCAGACCTAATATCTTTAAGTATAGCTCTATGAAATAGCTTCAGAACTATGCCTTAGCCAGTTTTGGCAATTTAATGCATGTGTAGCAGGTTCTTCATACTATATAACTACATATTTTAGCGATGGAAAATGGTTCATGTGGTAGCAGTACCATCTAGAGGCATTCTAAAGAATAGCTGCCTCCCAGAGAACTGAATTGCTATACCAATAAATAAATAAATAAATCCCAATGGGCAGAAATTCATAAGACCAACAGTAGTTTCTTTGTTTAGCCCCTGTAAAAAATTACCCCCACAAGCTACTGCCAAAACTTGCATATTTGCCCCAAATAAGTGTTAGCCAGTCACCCATTTGAATGCACTATCTGTCTTGTCAATAAAAACTTGAGTTTTCTTGCAGCAACAATGAGTACGTGCAAGTACAGACTGAGGGGCTGGTTTTGAAAATGCATCCCTCTATCAGTACTTCATTGTATTTTTAATTTCGAACAATATGTTTAACATTCCAACTCTCCTTCAGCATGGGGAAGGGTATGAAAATGGATTAACAAGCTTGATGACGTAATATGCACTGTTTGTAATGATCTTGGGAGAGATTTAGAATGGTATTATCAGAGTGAGGAGCTTAGTTGTCATTTATATATTTGAAAAAAACTTTGCCTAAATGAATATAATGAGGGATTTTTTGCACTCTTGTTTCAGATGAGGAATTAATTTTAAATTCTGTACATATTTATAATCCCGCAATACTTTAGTTAAGAGTTAAATTTTACCCTAGTCTCTTTGGTCTGTGGTGAGAGACAGCTGATTGTCCCTTTCCACCCGAGTAGGGTTGTGTACGCCCACCCACCCAGGATACTTTAGGATGACTGGTACTAATGAAAATGTAAAATTCACCACTGTAGTTAATAGGGATAATCAAATAGATTCTAAAGTCATGGCTTAACAGTAAAGAACTTTTATGGTATACTGCAGAAATGCTTAGAGTCCCCAAAAGGTTCCATACAGACAGGGAGACATGGTCTCTGTCCCAAAGCGCTATGTTTGTGACATAATTTTCACCTGTGAAACCAAGTGTGGTATTTCACTCAAGGGATTATGGCCAAGTGGGGAACACAAACAGCAGCAGATCAACTCAGTATAGAAAATCATTCCTTTTTCATCTCACTGGGTGGGGAGGGGAAGCAGAGGGGTGGCGAAGACGGAAGACATATCAGGAGTATATGGAACAGGGTAGTGCAGGCTTGTTTTGAATAGGTTGGTCAGCATTTCCTGTGTGCCTTCATCTGCCATTTAAGGACAGAGGGTCTGATTCACCACTGCCTTACACCTTGCATAGTCCTCTACACAGCAGTGAAAGAGAGTGGAGTTTGGGAAAGGAACAAATAAGCCACATGAGACAGACACTGTTTTATGGATGTTTGGAAAACACTCAGAGACCACACTGATGATTGAAATGTAAGAACTTGAACAGCATGAGGTTTGTTCCTATGTGTGGGCCTGGAGAATCATCCCCAGAGAGCATACCAGGGTCAGTTTTATGACGCCAGTGATTTCATGAGAACCGTAGACTACAGCAGCACACGCTGTGGAGAAAAGATGCTGGTCTGAAGTAGTTAATGTTTCAGTTTAGACAATGAAATAGTTACAATAAAATCAGGGTCTCTTTTTTGTTTGTTTGCTTTCAGCAGTAAAGGAAAGAAACCAAAGAACTCTCAGCCAAACATTCCGGCATGCCACTTTCCATGGTTACTCCCAAGGACAGCCACTCCCATTTCACTCCGCGCTGTTCTTTGTGAATTGTTTCTTGTATTTTGGAGTCAGCTGAAGCTAATGGAACAGCAACCTCATGCCTACTCAGCCCACCTTGGCCCACACATGCAGCTCTGCGCAGAAATATTTGACACACAATACATCATAATGGTTACTTTGGAGGTTCAGTTAAACTGCAGTATATAGTAGAGCTGGCACTGTTATAGTGTGCTGGAAGTTAATTGTATATCTTGGGTTTTTTCCTCCCTTGTGATTTTAGTTTCAGCATTTTGTCTTTTATTTGATTTTACTGCTTGTACTTAGATAAGTAGCTAAGTGAATTTCTATTTTTATTTTTATGCTCCCTGTGAAGAAAATCTCATTTCATATAAGTTTAAAAAAAAAAAATACACCATTGTCCCTTGATTTCTCAGGGCTTTTCAAGTTTCAGTCACACCAGAGTTTAAATGCTGCTGCTAGAAATAGTTTGACCTTGCCAGTCACCTCTTTTGCTTTTGGATAATGCAAGGCACCTTCCAACTTCCACTTACAGTGCATCCTTGAAAAGCTCAATGGGGGGGTTGCCTTAAACTTTTGTTCTCCACCCCTCAAATTCACCATTTAGCATCAAATGTATTTAATGCACTAAGAAAAATATATTGGAGTGGAGTGATGTTTTGTTTACAAGCTTACAGTGATGGCAGGCCTCTAAGCGGTACAGATAGGTTATATCTTCACCTGTGCTAGACACTCAGTGCTGCAACTTAAGTAATTAATGCTACCATGGGTAAAATGGGCTCTCAGAGCTATCTGAAACTGCACACTTTTAGTTCACGGAGGGTTGAGAGAAGCTTTTCAGCTGTTTGAGCTCACATCATTTCACATCCTATGAATTTTACTTTCAAAGAACCTGAAACCCACTTGAAACCTTCAAGTTTAGTTGGTTTTTAAATTAAGCCACCCCACTGAACATCCCTCATCTCACCGGAGCAGGAGTGGATTTCCAGCCCAGTCAAGACTAAATCCCCACAACTACATCCCCAAAGGGGACCTAGGCTCTGCCAGGATTACTATGGGAACTACTATGTCAATGAGATGGAGTGCTAGAACAGGGTGACTATGTTAATACCTTTGTTCAGCTCCCCCATCCCCACCCCGCAAGCCTGCCCACTGCAAACAGGAGTTTCTTGAAGCACAAGTCAGGCTTACCAGTGTGCTTGTGCATTACCATGCAGTACATTAGCTCCAACCGACCCACTACTGGCTGCTTACTAGGTGTTGATGTCCACCCCTCTAGCCTAGTTTTCCTAATGGGACTGGTGCACTGTACACTCCTTTTAGCAGTTCAGAAATCACTAGGTGGCATGCTCTATACTTCTTCACTGGGGGCAGGAGAGTAAACTCTGCCTGCACAATTCTTTTGACGGGGAACTGGCAGCTTGGCTGAAACAGGACCAGAGACCCCTTCATTCCTACTAATAAATCTCCTGCTACAGCACTCTGAAATGAACACTTGGAGCTGACTGAGCTACTGAGTGTATAGGAGGCTGCCGTTTCCAGTGGTCAATGCAAGCATGATCATCCAATACACTTTTATACAGTCTGTCACCACCTAAATATTTGTTCTAAAATTGTGTGTCTGGGGAACAACAACCACCAAAATTCCTCAATCCAGTTGGTTCTTAAGTATGTTATTAGCCAGCTACATTTTAAAGTTTAGAATGATGGCTCATACTGAAAAGATGAAAGTAACAGCAAAAGAACACATTACCATTTGCAACCAGAGTACATGGTTTTTTGCTACCTGTGTAAGAAGCAATCAATAAGTCATAAATATACAGTGAGAATGCTTTAAAATATAAAACATAGAACACTATTATTGTCAGGGTTCTTTCTGTTAGCCCTCACACACAGTTCGGTGCTTTCCCAATTAAAGGGAGGCCTGCCCCTCTTTGGAGGACTTAAGTCTAAAGAGTGACAAAAAAGGGGGATGAGAATAGGTACAATAAGTAAGGAGGTCAAGGTGGCAATTTTGTTAGCCTTCTACCACCAAGTTGTGGCCAATGTTAAGGTTTTATTATCAGTGGAAAATATAAAAACTGTTCCCAGCTTACAACTAGTTAGTAAAAGTCAGTGTCCTTTAGGCATCGTAGAAATGTGGGGTCTTCAGGCAGGAATTTAGTGGGTGGGAAAAAGAGTAGTGGCTTTACTAATGAGCTTGGGAAGGGGATTCCACACAGAGGGAGGAGTGGAAGGAGACCTGGAGCTGTGTGTGAGAAGCTCATAAAAGCAAAGATCGTCATCACTTTGTATCTACACTGGGTGCAGTGGGAAATTTACACATAAACAAATAGTGACTAAGGGTTTGTCTACAGAGGTAATTCCCCATGTGACCATACTTATTATGGTATAAAATAATGGCTTTTTTCAATTCAATTTAAACACCTTCCCAAGGGACACAAACTAAGCTAAAAAAGCTACTCATACTGGAATAAGTTTCCGTACATAGAGGTTATACTAGTGAAACTATATGGTTCAAATTCACACCCTGGGTCACACACACTTGCTCTCGCTCTTTCCTCTGGAGACAAAACCACTGGTAGAGCATGTGGGTGGGCAGAATGAGGGAAGGCCAGACAAGAAGGGTAGGGTAGGTAGGATGCTCGAACTGGATTCCATGAAGGATAGGGAGTCATTGGAAGGATACCAAGAGGGGTTGTCATAGTTTAAAGGACATGCAAGGAAGGTGATCCCAGGAGCTGTGTTATACCTGGACTGAAGGAGGCAATGCCATTAT
Source organism: Caretta caretta (assembly GCF_965140235.1). NCBI lineage: Eukaryota > Metazoa > Chordata > Testudines > Cheloniidae > Caretta > Caretta caretta. The sequence continues at coordinate 28,495,165 of NC_134217.1, read as the reverse complement.
TGGGGACGCAGTAAGGAGGTGGTTGTGGAAAATCAGGTTTGAGAGTTTTAGCTGTGAGCACTATCACAGCCCTTACTCTGCAAAGGGAAGTAAGTGGAAGTGAAACCTTCCCCTTCACTCCCTGAATGGCCCTGTGTGAGCCTGAGGAGGAGCTCAAGGGCTACTCAGCTGATTTCACCCTCTGTGAGCAAGTAGGTGGACAGGTTATTCCAATGTAAGTGGCTGGGCACACCGAGGGGAAGTTAAGTTGCTCCACAAAGAGGGCTGGAATAGTTGACTCCTTCCCCAGAACAAGGAAGGAACTGTGACTCAGATACAATTTGTTCTCTGGTCTGTGGCTGAGGCTGTGCAGCTACACACCATGCTGTATACAGGGAGGATGGTACGGTTATCATCTAGCCTTAGATACTATGATGAGGTGTGCCACAAAAAAAGAAAAAAATCCAAGACATTTAGTAGTCAAGACTAACACCTGTAACTGACCTAGAATAGACTTGTATAAATGGAACCAAGCATCTGAATAACAAAATATGCTCCTGAGGTACATTGCAGTGTAAATTACATCATTAAGGTTCAGAAAATACTGCTGTGTATAGTGACCCTGGAATAGCAAGCACTCTGCAAGGGTCCCTAGGGTATTAAGTGGTGGATAAGGACAAGATAGTAATCATTGGGAACAAAGACAATTGACAGAGATGGATGGGTATTTCTAACTTGGCAGTAGTAAACATTTTCACTTGAAGAAGAGTTCGAGTGAAGACTCTTAAAAGGTGAATTGTAATTGCTGCGAAAATAATAGCAGATGTTAAAAATAAGCTCATTTTGAGTGAAATTATGCATCACAATTTAGACCTAAATATTCAGTGTGGTATTTGGTTCATGATGAAGTCATTCTGTAAACTCTAAATTATAAAACAATTAGATTAAAGCAAGAGATATGCTAGGGAGTCCATACTAATTCTTTTCTACACTTAAGAAGGGAGGAGGAATTCCTTTTCTTTCCCAGTTTCTTTAACTGGATTTTTTTCACGGGAAAAAAGGATAGCTGAAGATAAGAAACCTATCGCTAGATTACTTCAGTCATGTTAAGTCACAATGCAGAACTTGTCTGACAGACGGAAGGGCAACATTATCAGAAATAGACTCCTAAACTGTGCCTTCAAAATATTTATATCTGGGCACAGACAGGTAGCTGTGAGTAGGCAGGGTTAGATTGCAGCTTGGTCAATGTGCTCATGTAAGAGTAAAAGCCTTGTACACAGACTTTCTAGATCTTGGGTCTGGTGTGCAGGAGTGAGTGAGTGTTGTATGCACTTACTCCTTCCTCAGAGCTGAGGGGCAAAAGATGGTTTACAAGGGGCTGGATATGATTGGAGCCTCGGCTCTTCCCTTCTTCCCCAAAAATTAATTACCAGAGTAGCTGAGCAAGTGCAGTGGGTGCTGCTAGTAATTTGCTGCTGGAATAAGCCATCAGCAAGTTAATATCCTCCTGGATCAAAGAGAAAGCAAAAGAAGAATGGTCATCTAGTGGTGTGTCAGTCAACGCCTCCCAGGGTGGTCTAGTTAAGTTACCACCCATGGCCCAAGGCCATACCTAATGGCACAATCTAGCTCATCATATACAAACGAAATGCATGAAGAACATTTATTTGTGCAGCTACCCATTTTGGATTAAACACTATATTTCATACAATTACTAGGAAAATACAGCTACTCGGAAAATACAGCAGTTTCTTTGTTCCTGTGGCACTGCATTACTGGACTGATTTGAAGTTTGGTAAGCATTGCAAATTTTTTTTTGAAACAAGGACACTCTGCCGGGGTAATTTGTATTTATTTGCTGAGTTGTGTACTGTTAGCTTTCCCTCCCCCCCACCCCTGGGAAAAGGATCCTACTGAAATACAGAGCTTCACTCGTGGCACCTTAGAGACTAACCAATTTATTTGAGCATAAGCTTTCGTGAGCTACAGCTCACTTCATCGGATGCATCCAATGAAGTGAGCTGTAGCTCACAAAAGCTTATGCTCAAATAAATTGGATAGTCTCTAAGGTGCCACAAGTCCTCCTTTTCTTTTTGCGTATACAGACTAACACGGCTGTTACTCTGAAACAGAGCTTCACTCTTAACTGTCCAACGTTTTTTATGAGGGCACAGCCACATGGCCACCGAGAGCGCATGCACACCATTTGAAAATGAAGCAATCAGTGGCACTATTAGTTGTGCCAAAAGAATTTTAGTTGTCATTGTTTCCATCATAAACCCTGGTTTGAAGACGAATTCCTGGCATTAGAGTTAATATATCTGATGTTGACTTTCTCTTGTGACATGATCATCTAGAGCAGTGTTTCCCAAACTTGGGACGCCACTTGTTCAGGGAAAGCCCCTGGCGGGCCGGGCCAGTTTGTTTCCCTGCCACGTCCGGAGGTTCGGCCGATCGCAGCGGTTCGCCGTTGCAAGCCAATGGGGGCTGTGGGAAGCGGTGACCGGTTCGTCCCTCGGCCTGCGCCGCTTCCCACAGCCCCCATTGGCCTAGAGCAGCGAATTGCTGCCAGTGGGAGCCGCGATCGGCCGAACCTGCAGACGAAGCAGGGAAACAAACCAGCCCAGCCCGCCAGGGGCTTTCCCTGAACAAGCGGCATCCCAAGTTCGGGAAACACCGTTCTAGAAGATACAGGGTTTGACCCAAAACCCCTTGAAGTCAATAGGTGCCTTTCCATTGACCATTCCATAGCCTTTGGTCTCGGCGCTTTAGTACCAAACTCCCTTATATTCATTTTGTGATAATGCTATATTAGTGTGTAGACAGTACAACAGATTGTATAATGAGTGCCTGGTTCTTTACAAGGATATATGGGTTGATTTTTGTTTTTGCACGGTTATTCAAGTGTTCTGCATTAATCTATATACCTCCTTTAATGTGCACTACAATCTAGCCAGTAGCAGCTCTAGTAGAGTCCAATGTAGAATACCCTACATGACTATAAAGGAATTGTGCTGGCAACGTCTCTAATTTGCACAAAAAGAAATATTCTATGGAGAAATTATTAGGAGGTCTGAGGAATCTAGCAATGTAATGTTTGTTTAATCAAGATACTGCAGAGATATTTTTGTAAAGCCTGATAAATTACACTCAAATCCAATGTGACAATGGATATAAATGATACCCACCTAAATATTCTAATCTGTACAAGAGGAAGTGTATATGGGAAATATGTAGACTTGTTTACTTTTTAGAGTCATGAAAAATGCAGTTTAATGCAAAAGAGATGTGCAAACTTCCCAAATGCAAAACTAAAATATTTTATTATTTTGAATATGCATTTTTAATCATGGGAAGGAAATGCTTACTCTAGTCTTGCTAGTTAGTTTTGTGACAATATGGAAAACAGAAAAATGCCTATATTCCCTAGAAATGCAACCTCCATAGATCTGAACTAATTTTGCTAGGAACACCAATGACTTAGAAATCTTAATTCTTAACCCTTCCTGGTAACACACAGAATTGGCACTATTTGCAGAAGAATTAATTTAAAGCCTCTCCCTGGCCTCCAGAATGTTGCTGATAAACTTACCAGACCTGTGACCATGTAACAAGATCCCCATTCATAAATACATTTTAAAATGTTTGTCATTATGGCAGTTCCTGAAGTTTAACTAACTCCTAAATTCAGGACCTAACACCCAGATTTTTTTTAAACAGTTAAAGATGTTTCAATTATCTTCTGGAAGTCTCAGTAGATACTAGAAATACACCAGGCTCCTTAGATTCATGTTTGCCAGAGGCTACCTGCCAGGTTTGGCAAAGTGACTCACTTCTCTAGGCTCCTTGATACATGAGCATTCCCATTAGTGTCAATAGGGGTTATCAGGCAAATTGAGATGAGAAAAGACCAACAGGCAGCTTTTAATGCTATATTTATTATAAATGTGGTTGCATGAATAGAATCTTAAAACATCTTTGGGAATCCCACGGGAAAGCAATTCTACACTTCAGGACAAGCTTCCTAACTTAAGTTTCCTAAATTGAGGTGACACAAATGAGTAAAGGTATGAGAGGGTTTGCCTAAACAAATGCACATGATAGCAGGTAACTGTGTACACATGTATTTGCAAGCAGTATTTAGGGGTCTATGTTTGAACATTTGATCCTTAAAAAGTTATGTTTGAATGCAATCAAAATACATAATCTAAGTATTCAATGTACAGTTACCAGACTGAAAAATACATTTTTGTGTTATTGTTGTTTTATGCTTTCTGTTTTTAGATGTTTTACATAGACATGGGCAAACTGCATGGGATAAAGTGACAACCAGTCAAAATCCCTGAACTGAACACAAATGTTCAGGGGAGTTGCCAATACTGAGAAATGCTGTTAAGGTAGATCCATCTATATGTGAACAGGAAATTATAGATTTTATAATAGAGCATGTGCTCATGACATTTCGAGCCCAGTTTTTAGAACTTGGGTGTGAGGGAGCGGTTATTTCAGGGTGAGGGCCACATGGAGACAGGCTCCCCCAGTTTCCAGTATTTCCTTTTTCTACTAAAGCTGGAAGTATCCAAATCACTTATCCTTAACTGAAACCAAATTGCAGGACCTTTTGAATAGAGATGAGTCGAAATCAATGCTCAAGAGCTAAAGCCTGGATTCAGATCTGGGTTTGGGCCCCAATTCATGGATCAAACCTTTTTAATATTGAACTGAACTTGGACACTGAGTCCATTCTGCGCCAAATGTTGGGCGCTGCAATCTGGGAGTATTGAATCCCAGATCTTGGACACCTTCCTATTTTTCTTAGGAAAGGGAAATTGACTATAAGCCTCCTTGTTCAGGATGCAAGTGAAGTGGAGGGGTTCAGAAGTAACCTTGATGCAAAATACAGCCTGGTTAGGGAATAGGTGCTGCTGTCCCAGAGTCTTGGTTACCATGGTAACTAAAGGATGCTAAGAGTATGAGAAAGCTGAATTTTGAATGGGAGTACACAAATTTATCAGGCAGATTAGGGAAATAAATCTGACAAAAAGCTCTGTATCCACATGGTATGATAGTGAACACCTACCTGTCAATCCTCAAGAGCATAGCCTTTAAGGAACCAAGTTTTTTAAAGCATCCAACATTAATTCCTCTCCCCCAAGCAATTTGGCTGGCTGTGTTCTGCTCCACAGAGGTAGGCACTGACTGTTTTTCCAGCATAATTTCCAAATGTAGTGACTTCCTACATACCTATTCCTTTTATTTCAGTGGAAGTAATTGCAAAAGTAAAGTACTACTCAACATGAGTGGGAGGGGGGCAGAATCTGCTGTGTAGTAGTTAGGAGTAGGGGCATTATTTGCTATTGGCAAGGGGGAAGTTGTCCTCCTACTCCTTCCCCCAAAAAAAGACTTTTCACAGATCTACATGCTCCATTATGTCTTCCACTGCCCCCACCCCCTGACTTTGCAGGGTATAATCTAATCACATATTTTCTATATTCTGACATAATTGCCATCCATTTTTTTCTGAAATGAAACCCCTTCTTCGGAAGAACAATTTGAGGCTAAATTGTGACTCTCCTTACTCACGTTGAGGTACAGTTGCCATTTGAAGTCAGGGGTACTACTTTAACTGGTCCCCAATGTGAGTTCCCTACACACAATGTAGCCTTCAGACAGCTGGTGTTTGTTAAAAAAACCCTGCCCCAGATAAGGGGCACTGGGCAGTTGTACTGCCCATGGAGAAAACCAGATACTGCAGAGAAAACCAGCAACTCTTGCCCTAATACAACAGAAACCTCCCATGGATTTCAGTTTAGTATATCTAAAAGATCTAACTTATGCAGACTTTCAGTTCAATCCAGAGACTGATTTATGAATATACAAACATTAATTAAGAAATCCTACTATAAAATTCTCTTTGCATCTATATCAAATGATGCAGGGTGAAGTGAACAAGCCAGTGGTTGATCTTTAATTAGGAACTGGGGGAGGGGGAACCTTTATTTCATTGTAATTGTTAGAACATGGTGGCTAAGGAGTTTTAACCTATCAAGTCTAACCAGATCAAGGATTTGTGGCTCAGGATTAGTGCGGCAAGATCAGTATTCCTAAGAAGAATCTGTTCCAGAACCCATCTTTGTCCTTCCCCCAGAATGAAAATCTCTTTCACACCATCTGCCCTAGTGCCTTGCTATGCTCTCCCCTGCTACTGATCTGATTCCTTGCTTCACACCAAGAAGTATAAAGAGGTAAGCCAGGAGCAGAGAATGAAAATGAAAAATGGGTCTGAAATCAGTAAGTCACTCCCTTCCGAGTGGCCATCTGACAGCGGAGACTCCTAAGACATTTTGAGAAGCTAGGGCTTGCAAGGACAGGGGAAAATACCATTCAGCATTCAGCTAAGAGAAGGCAGGGAGAGGATAAAATCTCCTGTCAGTCAGGTTACAGCTCCAAGGATGAATATATTCTGAATATAAACTTATAGAACTGTAAGTTTTATAAATTCAAGCCCCCTTATCTGGCATCATATTGAACTACTGTTAGGCAACCAGGCTGGCTAGCATATGGTTTTATACACTCAACTTATCCCTAAATGCTTTGCAAGAGATGAGTCAGACACTTAGTGCAGTCAGCCATTATGTGCTCAGCAATAATTCAGACAGGCCCTGAGAGGTTAGAAAGTAATATTTAAATTGTTTATAACTGTGGGCAAATTTGCTTAGGCCAAAAATCTGTTTGTAAAACAGTATTCTTTTACTACATCTTTTTGATGCAATTTAATAGCAATTCCAGAACACAAGTGCATTTGTATGTTCTTTTAGCCAGGATGTTCAACTAGTTGTTCTCACATACATAAATATTTTGCAAACTCAGGCTAATTTTTATTTTATGGTATCAACAACCCTCTTTGTCTTTGATGAATTTACCTCCCTCTGGACTGACTGACTAGCAACATTCTAGATTTAAATAACAAGATGCTATTCTCTGACTGGATTGTCATAGCCCTACCTACGAGGGAAGTAAGGGGTGTAAGGCCTTCCCTGACTTACCTGCTCAGTTTGCGACTTTTCAGTGGGAAGGAAAGTAGGAGCTATTTGCCCACTTCCCCTGATTGACAGCAAATGGGGTCAGAGGGGAAGGAGTTTTGTCCCTGCCCTGCCCTCTACTACACACTTGCTAGAGGAGCTGGCTCAGCACATGCTGGGAGGAATCTGCTCCACAGAAAGAGATGAACTAAATTCATTCCACTGCAGAGTAAGGGAGGAATTGTGATTCAATGCTAATACAATGTGGCCCCCAACCTGTTTTAAGCCTATATGCAGCAATAATATAGAGGTGTTCAAAAAGTGAAAAATAGCAGTATTAGGCAGAGTCTGAGAAGCTTATGTTGGCATTCTTCACAGCAGGAGACAGATGAAGATGGGCAGGCTGGGCCACCAGAGAGATGAGGACCAGAAAGAGTTCCAGTTCCACATAGCTAGAAGTTTCCAGTTGATATCAGATCCTTCAACATGGAAACTATGGAAGATAAATATGAAGATCCAGCTGGTCCAAGGGCCTGGAGAGATGTATATTACACATCTGTGGCTAGCAGTTTGTCCCAATCTGTAAGAAAAGCAAGCTCACCCACAAAGAATTGTCCTACTGTCTGAGGAAGGTAGAAGATCCCTGTTGGGAATTTAATACTCATAAGAATGAAAAGAAGAGAGACAAGACAACAACAGGTCAGTGGGCTCTCTTCCTGGAGCCAAGACATGAGAAATCACTGTAAGACCAGATAAGCTTCTAAAGTCAACAGGCAAGGTGATTGTTCATATTGGAACTAATGACATTATCATCTGCGAGTTATCCCACAATGCAGATTACTTTCCGGAAGAAGAATGTTCAAGTGATCTTCTGGGAGATCCTGCCTGTCATGTGAAGGAAGGAAGACAGAAGGCAGAAAATTCTAGAAGTGAATTACTGGATAGGTAGGAGATGTAAGGTGGAAGGTTTTGGGTTTCTAGAACATTGGTCCAATTTCTATGGGGAGAGGGGCCTAGATAGTTTGGATGGCCTTCAACTCAGTAGAAGGGAAACACATCTGCTGTGGGACACACTGGCTAGAGTAGTGAGGAGGCTGTTAAACAAACAAACCAAAAAAAAAAAAAAAAGAGGGGAATATGCATACATTTAGCACACTATCAAATAGCTGAGAACAAAATTAAGCAAAGAACCAAATGACATAAGAAATTCTTTAGTTTCCTATTCACCAATGCTAGGAGCCTAGATAACAAACAGGACTCGGAATTGCTCATTTATTAACAGAAATTCTAACTAGTTTGTATTATGGAAGCCTGGTGGGACAATTTGCACAACTGGAATGTTAAAATTAAAGATTATAACCAATCTGGGAAGGATCGAGTGGGGAAAAAAGGGGAGAGGGAGTGGCAAAAGTGGCACTACCTGTTTGAATCACTGATAACTTGGGGAAAACATTATCTTGAATGCTAATGGATCAATGGCCTAACAGATAGGCACCAAGTAATACCCCATTTGTGCTCTGCCACAGACCATCAAGTCACACTACAGAACAGGACAACTGGCTCCTTATGTACCTATCTATAACAACTCTGTGATCCCGATGGACTTCGATTTGAGTAACGTATGCTGGAGATCTCACGTTGCGTGTACTAAAACATCCTCAACATTTCTAAATATTATAGCTATTTCGTAACACAAAAAGTATTGCAAATGCAGGGGAATTCTATATGTGACAGTCTTGACAGATAAAGAGGAACTCATAACTAAAGGAAAAAAAAAAAAACAGTGGTAGCTTAGGCAAAGAGAATAAAGTCCAAACTACTACTACTCCTCCACCACACACAGAGTGCCTTAAAAGGGCCACAAAGCTGAAAACCATTAACAAGAGAAATCAGCTGAGAGGAAAGTTTAATCAGAAAAATGTGAATGCTAATTGGGAATTGTTTAAGAACACTTTACTAGATGCCCAAAACGCTTCAGTCCCACAACGAGAAGAAGGCCACATTGGTTAAAAATAGTTACCTGGTTCAGAGGGGACATGAAGACAGCTATGATATAATAAAGACAAATGGGGAAAAAAATGGGAATTTCATAGCAATAGATATAAATCAGAAGCTAGTAAAATTGATAAGGTAAGCCAAGGGACACAAGGAAAAATTTTTGGTCAGCAGAGATCAGGACAATAAGAAAAAAGGACATTCAGAACAAAAAGAATCCTGATAATGGTACTGGTTCATTACTAGATGGAAATGGTATAATTATCAATACTGTAGAAGAAGCAGATATGTTCAATTAATTTCTGTTCTCTACTTGCGGGGGGAGGGGGATAGATACAGTCTCATTATATGATAATGCTTTCCATTACACAAGTATCTCAGGAGGATGTTAAGCAACAGCTACTTAAGTTAGACAGTTTAAATCAGCAGGTCCAGATACCTTGCATCAAGGAGTATTAAAAGAAAAAACTGAAGATCTCACTGAGCTGTTAATGCTGCTTTTCAATAAGTCTTGGAAAACTGGGGAATTTCAAGAAGGCTGAAAGAAAGTTAATGTTGTACCAATATTGCAACAGGTAAATGAGATGACCTGGGTAATTACGGACCAGCCAGTTTGACATCCATCCCAGGCAAGATAATGGAGCAGCTGACACAGGACTCTATTCATAAAGCATTAAAAGAGGAGCAATAATTAATGTCAATCAAGACACATTTATAAAAATATATCCTGTCAAGCTAACTTGATTTTTTTTAATTGCTATTACAAGTTTGGTTGATAAAGGTCTACACTAATATAAATCAATCAAGATAGTTTGATAAACTAGATGCACGCAAACAGTGTGCATTTTAATACAGCTAACTGCAAATATATACATCTGGGAACAAAAAATGTAAGCCATACTTAAGGATAGGGGACTCTCTTATGGGAAGCAGTGACTCTGAAAATTGGGAGATCATGATGGATAAGATCCCAGTGCAATGCTGTGGCCGAACGGATTAATTTGATACTTAGATGCATAAATAGGGAATCCCGAGAAGGAGTAGAGAAGTTAATGTACCTCCCTACTTAGAACTGTTGTGACTGCTGATGGAATATTGTGTCCAGTTGTCATATCCATAATTCAAGAAGCTTGTTGATAGTTTGAGAGGGTTCAGAGAAGAGCCATGAGAATGATTAAAGCATTAGAAAACATGCCTTATAATGATAAACTAAATAGATTGAGTCTATCACAGCAAATTTAAAGTCTGTAAGTACCTATCTGAGGAACAAATATTTAATAATGGACTTTTCAATCTAGCAGATAATGGTATAAAGGTGAACATTGAAGCTACTCAAATTCAGACTGGAAATAAGGTATACATTTTGAACAGTGAAAGTAATTAACCGTTGGAACAATTTACCAAGGGTCATGGTGTATTCTCCATCACTGAGAATTTTTAAATCAAGGTTGGATGTTTTTTCTAAGAGATCTGCTCTAGGAATTATTTGGGGGAAGTTCTATGGCCTGTGTTACACAGAAGGTCAGACTACATGATCTCAATGGTCCTCTTTGGCCTTGGAATCTATTAAAAATGAGCACCAAATGTCAGGTTAATGCTTTTCCCCCCCATCCCATGTATTGGCAGTAGCAACGGTTAATAGTACAGGGGAGTTGACACCACCTGCTAGTTGCATTCCCACCCATGCACAGCAGTACAGATATAAAAGCAGTACATGAAAGAACTACGATTAATGCAGGGCAATGCCACTAATGTCTGCTAAAAGCCAACTGAAAGTGCCTGAAATGATGGCTTTGAAAATAAATTGCACTACAATCACACAGCTGCAGAGGCTTTTAGTAAAAACATTGCTGAGCTGATATGTGGGCTGATGATGTTTCCATTGGCTGCGGTTTGCAAACCTCCTATTAATTTCCCAGCTGAGGCTGCACAGCCATTCATCTTCAGAAAAGCTATTCTGCAGATTTATGAAAGCCTAATGTGAGAATAAGACTAATGTATTATCTCAAAAAGAAAAGGGCATTCACGTCCATAGCATCCACAATGTAAATCAGGGGTCAAAAGGATGCTTACATCACACTCCAACATCTCCTCTATGCTCATGTTCAAACCACTCAGCATCCAGCACTATGAATGTATATAGATATGCAGCTTTATCATGTAGCCCAAGCCAGGTAGATATGTATGGCCAGGACCCAAGAAAGTGCCAGGGATGTTAACAGCACTCAGGGATGTAAAGAAAGAACATAGAATAAAAAAGTGATAAAAATGAATAAATAAATATTCCATCCTATGTATTTTGTTAATTTCTTTGGCCTAAATCCTCATTCCTGCACACAGCCTGAGCCATGGGCTACATGCTGGGGAGTTCCACGAGGGGTTGTATCCTATCTTTCATCAAAGACAACAGCACCATAGAGCTTTTCTGCAGCAACTACTGCATCCTAAGGGCTGCAGTAGACCTCCGTGGATGCCTTGCACTCTCTTTAGTGGGATGAGGTGAGGAAGGACAGACAAGTAATGACAATAGATTTTTTAGTTACCGTAATTGGCCCCCATTTCAACCCCCGCAACCTCCGCCCTCCCCCCCACACACACACACCACAGTTGCACTGATGCTACTTTTGGCCTTGAAGAACAAATTTTGTAAAAATACATCCCAAAATCTAAGTTAGGGCCAGAGGTGATCGAAGTGCCTTGCAACTGTATAGGCACTTGCACACCAAGTGCATTATATTTTCACACTATCCTAGAAATATCACTTCACCCATGACTGAAATGCAACCAGCTCTGAGGTTAAAGTTGCATTGTTTGAACAGTGTACAGCAACACTACAGAATGGTTTAGGACAGGAAGTTAAGAGTACCATATAACAAAAACTGCAGCGGGAAGAAGGCAGCATGTTCCAATGAATAGGGCAGCAAACAGGAAGTCAGGAGTTCATACAAGGCAAGTAATTTACACTCCCGTGCCTCAGTTTCCCCACCTGTAAGAGCAAGGATAATGCTTACCCACCTAGGTAAAGTGCTTTAAGATCTATGGAAAGAAGTATTTTTATTAAGATACAATAATTACAGTGAAGTTACCCATGGTACCAGGGTCAATACCTTCACCTCAAAGTCCAATAGGAACTTTATGGCCAAATAGCCAGAACTTCTCAAATCTAGTCCAAAAGATGACAACTCCAGCTGCCCAGTATTTCCCCAGCATCTTGCAGAGGCATTAGATTAGTGCTGATTAGGAGGGAAGAATGCAACTATACATTTTTCGTAGAGGTCTCTTATCTCAGTACTAGGTACTCTTTCACCTTACTTTGGTTGCTCTGACAAGTTCACAGCCACATTAGCTCTGGCTACTGGACTTAATTAGTTTTTGAACATGTTTGGCAATGAACCCAATACGTTGACAACTTTATTTCTGTCTAGGACCACAGTATTCAGACAAGTTATAAGAGGCCTAAAATGTTCACTGAAAATTCTAACATATGGAATAAAATATTAATGAAGCATAATCTTAAAAAGGCATGAAATTAGGTTTCAAAAACACCCACCCCACATCACTGCATCCTCTTACATGCAGTGACATTCTTAAAAAAGAATACTATTTACTTGTTCACTTAAAGTGAAACAAGGTCTTAACCAAATTCACCCCTCCCCCTTATTCCTATGCATGCCTGTCTGCATGTTCATAGGACTGTTTAACATCCAAGCAAAGTGCAAGGCCTCCTGGGTTTTCCAAGGGAAAAGCCAGGGAGTTACAGGAATGGCAGTGGCAATGCCAATTCAGTAAGTAGCATTCTCAGGAATAGCCAAGGAGACCAGATTTGTTGAACTTCTAGTCCAGCTTTAGAGGAAGGTACAAGAAACCCTGCAGTAGGTGATAACGTGCCACCAAGGAAAGTTTCCTTCTAACTGTCCAATTTCTAGAGGTAGGCGTGTGCCTGTGGAAGCGTTCTTCCCTCCTCAGTTAATGGGAGTTAACTGCATATGGAATTATGACAGAAGTTAGCCTGTAGTGTTTCAGTCAGAGGAATGTTTGTGCCAGAGGAATAATTCTAACAATGAGCAACTTTTATGTTCACACTAGTTCTGTCTGAGCATGTGAGTAGTATTTGCTTGAGCAAGTAAGAGCCGGAAGCTCTTTCCGATTTGCAGAGATGATCCTAAGGATTCTGCCAAAGTGGGCTGTGATACTGTAACTGCCAATGAGAACACACAGCTTTTCCATTTCAAGTGGGAACAGCATGATTGAATTTTTAAATTTATGAAAATGCAAAGGTATTGAGGTATTTATAGGATTTTGCTTTCACTGTATTCGTGATAGAAGTTGTATCAAACCTGTGCCAATATGTAGCACAGGAAGAGCTACTGAACCTCAGAGTGCAGAGCCACATGTGAATGTTCCCAGAGATCAATGGTGTTTCGATCTAGGGATTGGTTTCATGCCCCTTTCTGCACAACTATTCCAAAATCTAGAAAAGATTGGGTGGTTAGAGAGAAGCCCTCTTGCACTTGTGCTTTCATCAGGATTTGAACCTCAGACCTTGAGCATTAAACAGATAAGCCTCCACCACTTCAGCTAAAGTAGTTCCTCATTCGCTGATAGCAAAAGTAGATTTGTATTCCCTTAAGTGGGCCACTAGAGGCAGACAACGGCCCAGTTTCCGGTAGCATGGTTTACACAGAATTAAGCATGCTTTAAAACAAAAACAAAATCTAGGTGTACCATTATACTGCATGTGCACATGCATAAATATTTCTTGCTTTTGAGTAAATTAACTTGCATTAATCAGGATCTTTTTAGTTCCTGTCTTCACAGCATTCCTCCTTAAATAAGTAGTCTGTGGCACAACAGCAAGTTAGACTCTGGGAGCCCTGATTTTGATCACAGCCAGGAGATATGAACTCCACAGCTAGCAGAAGACAGATGCTTTGCAGAAGTGACACATTCAGTTTTGTGGAAAAAAGTTGCTGACTGTATTGTTCCAAATGGAGCTCCTTATCTGCCTTCCAGATGTTGTAATCGTAACAGCAGCTTAGAGGAAGCTTGAAGAGATGAGGTGAAGAGTTCAGTGAAAAAATCCAACCTGTTCATAAAATTCCAGAATAAAGAAACACTTACTGTGATTCATCCAGTGCTTACAGAGTGAGTACATCGTATCATTACAATGTTAAATTCAGAAGGACATAAAGGTAATGCTCTTAAATGATTCAATGCTAACTGGAGTGCTAGCCCTTGTACGTGGACATCATGATGCATCTGCTGCAGAACAGCAAGTATGAGGAAGAATGTGCTGTTCTGCAGCCTTCTGCATATCAACATATATGCACTTTAACTGACAGTTCTTAACGACTGAACATTTTCAAGACTATGGAATAGAACAATTATATATCTACTGAAAGGAATGCAGAGGAAGGTCTCTTGTGTGCAGTAGGGTGTATTCACGAGTCAGATAATGACCATAACAAAAGGACCCAGGGGATCAGACCCCAAAACACAATTGTGATGCTCTGGGTTGTATAACCCTGTCAAAACCCCTAGGATCTTTTTCTTACACTTTGGAAATTCTTGTATAGATCATCCCTGATACAGGTGTTTATTTCCATCCCTTTTCCTAATACAGAAGTTACTTCATGACATGTCAGATTTCCACAGATATCGAGCAGTATGCAAAATATCTCAGCAAAATTCACTCTCTCCCATGTCTTTCAAAAACAGTAACAATGAACCTAGGGATGGAGAAACCAACTCTCCCAATTTCCAGCCCATTCAGAAAGATATTTAAAGTCTGACTCAAACTCAGATTATTAGATTTGTGTTACACTTGGGTTTGGAAAAATGTGAGACTAAAAGTGAGTGAAGGGGACCAGAGACAATCCAATGAGAAGTAAGGGCAATATGGAGTGGAGGCAGTGATGGAAATAATGTGATTGGAACTTTAAAAGGTCACAAAGGTTCATAGATTTCAAAGCCAGAAGGAACCATCATGATCATCTTGCATAACATTGGATATAGAACTTCCCCAAAATAATTTCTAGAGCATATCTTTTTAGAAAAATAGCCACTCCATTCAAAAAATTGTCAGTGATGGACTACCATGACACTTGGTAATTTGTTCCAATAGTTAATTACTTGCACTGTTAAAATTTACACTTTATTTCCAGTCTGAATTTGGCTAGCTTTAACTTCCAGCCTGTGGACTGTATTATACCTTTCTCTGCTAAATCGAGGACCCCATTATTAGTTCTCCATGTAGGTACATACCAACTGTAATCAAGTCACCTCTTAACCTTCTTTGTTAAGCTAAGTAGATTGAGCTCCAGAGTTTATCACTATAAAGCATGTTTTTTAATCCTTTAATCAGTCTCATGGATCTTCTCTGAACCATCTCCACTTCATCCACATCCTTCTTGAATGATGTACTCCGAACTTCACATAGTATTCCAGTATTCCACAAGTGCTAAATAAAGAGTTAAATAAACCTCTATTCCTACTTGAGATTTCGCTGTTTATGCACCCAAGGATCAAATTAGCCCTTTTGGCCACAGCATTGCACTGGGAGCTCATGTTCAGCTGATTATCCACCATGATCTCCAAATCTTTCAGAATCACTGCTTTCCAGGACAGAACCCCCCCATCCTTTAAGTAAGGTTTATGGTTTTTATTCCTAGATGTACACATTAAGCATCTTAATATGATAATTGTTTGCTTGTGTCCAGTTTACAAGTGATTCAGATTGCTCCGTATCAGTGACCTATCTTTTTTTAAAACCACTCTCCCAATCTGTGTCATCTGCAAACTTTATCAGTGATGATTTTAGGTTTTCAAGCTCAGACATAAAAAATGTTAAATAGCATAGGGCCAACAACTAATCCCTGCGGGTCCCGACTAAAAACATCCAGTGGTGATGATTTCCTGCTTATAATTAAATTGGGTCCTATCAGTTAGCCAGGTTTTGATTTAATGTGTGACATATTAATTTTGTCTTGTTCTAGTTCTTTTTAAATCAAAGTGTCATGTAGTACCAAATCAATTGCCAAAAGTCTGAGTCCATTACATTAATGCTATTACCTTTATCAGCCAATTTTGTAGTCTCAGGTTTAAAAAAAAAATATGATATCAAGTGGAGACTTCAGTGGAGTTACCTCAATTTGGAGCAGTTGAGGGTCTGATCCCATATGTGTAATGGCCCAAATTTTCAGATAACCTACTGATTTGGGGTTTCAAAATGTAGATGTCACCACATTTTCAAAGATGCTGAGCACCTAATTTTAGGGGCTTATCTCTATCAGAAAAATCAGAGATGAGCACCTAAAATTAGTGAGCACTTTTTGAAAGTTTGGCCCAATATAAGGTACTTTCTCTATATAGTATATGTACTGTACAGTGCAAACAAACACGGCATTTAGGGCAATTTTTTCAGCCAGACTAGCTTTTAGGGAGAAGAGTGGTAGTTCTGTTACTAATACATAGCATATTCTAGTAAAAAAAGTCCAATTTCCTAAAAGTAGCAGCAAAGTTGGTAGGATTAGCTCTGCTAGAGAATGGTGGGGACCAGGTTTACTGGGCCATAGCAATGAATGGCAAGTTAGGAAGGATGGCAACAACTGGAGAGCCACTAAGGTAGGAATAAGAAATGGGCACAGTGAGTCTGAGTGAGTGCTATGCTGAGAGGCTGATTCTAGTCAGTTGTATTAATAGCGAGCTAAGTTGCCTGCCAAGGGGAAAAGCAAGAAGCAGTCTGACAGACTTTTACAGGAATGAAACCTACTTGTATTTTTTCTATAGTGATTTTTGCTGAAAACTATACTTTCCAGGAAACCTTTCAGTGAATGTGCAGAGTAAAACAATCTGCTCTTTTAAACCTTGTTCCTGCAGACTCCTCCCTGTGAAGAAACTTTATACATGCCCCTCATCCCATTGAATTCAGGCAGAATACTTGTGTGGTTGAAGTGATTCACATGCCTGAGTGTTTGCAGAAACAGTATCTAAATGACTTGGTTAAAGCTGAGACTAAGTGTCACTACAAAAATACAATAACTGAAATACAAATAGACTATCAGTGTTGTGTATAGCATCATTGTAGTAGCAACCATTCTTCTATTCTATTTATACTACACTCCTGGATTTCTGAGTGGTAAGAAAATAGACCCAGCCCAATCACTCATGTCACCCAGCTAATGGCAATACATTAATAGGCTTAGAGTCAGACATGGAGTATTTTTACCTTCTCAGTTGTCTCTTCAAAAATGTTAGTTATTTGGTGAGACAAACAGGACTAATAGCTTTTAGCTGCAAGGAACAGTTTCCTAATGTATGCTGCCTTAGGCTCATTTATCTGGTTTTCTAACAAGCTGAGTGACAAGATTTGCCAAATTTGTGGTCCCTGGGATCTAATTAAAGTCATGTGAGAGTGCAAACAAGCATCATCAAGGTGTTTTTAATCAAACCAAAATGAAGAGAACTAATTAGAAAGACTGATGGTCTTCATTAAAATTCTTAGAGGTAGCAAACTACGTAGCTTAATTTTCCTGGATGGTCAAGATAGCTTTCAACAGGTGTACACTTTTAAAAGAAATCTTCCAGTCCTTGTATAAACTTTGTAATTGCATTTCTGTTTTTAATAAGATACTTATGTTCTGGGGTAATCATTTTTATTCTAGGCATATCATTTAGAGATAATCCTATGCTATTTTAATAATCATGAACATTGAGAAAATAATTACAATAATGGTTTCTACAGAAGACAATTTACATTTTGATCAGAGGTTATTGAGGTCAAACATGATATGTCTCCTATCTGCATTTTTCTGACATTCCCAATCTATGAGGATCTCTTGCCTCCCTTGTCTCCTTCCCTTTAATTTGTGATAGCACTTTAGTTTAAAGACCCAGACAGTTAAAAAGAAGAGCTATGCAATTGAGCCGACTTACAATGTGGCTGTTGTAGAGGGTTTTTTTTTTTGTTTGTTTGTTTTATTTTAAGCATGTGCAATACATTTTTCTAGATGCCCTGGGATTTTGGTGCAAAAAAATTCATAAACAGTTCTCTGCATGTATCCAAGCGGATTGGTCAGATGAGTCATTGTTTTTGTTCCCGAATGCACAGACAACTTTCTCCATTAACATTCCTGCCAGTGAAATGGTGCCAATTGCAAGTTAATAGAAAGTAAACACAAGAGAAACCAAAGCAGTGTCAAAGCAATACATTGTTCTTACAACCGCATCTCTGATCTGACCCTTTCATTCATGTGGAGCCCCATTGAACTTGTAGAGGGTGGCTAAACGAAAGCACATGTTAAGAGTTAAGCGTATGCTTACTTTACTAAACTTTAGCCAAATGAATGTGCTAACTACATTTTTCAGGTATTTAGAGGTTTTTTCCCCCTAACTAATTATTTTTAGTTGTAAACATGCATGAATAGGAGGTCTTTCTAAAGCAAGGTAACATTCTGGAGAGTGAAGGCAGCCCTTGTAAAGGCTTCAGAAATAGACTTTTCTTGACTTATTTCCTCCATCTTTCAGTGGAACCATACTATTGCTGGGAACTGTGTGCTTAGAATTTGCTGTTAAATAAGGTATGTCAGAATTGCAGCATGTGTTCTGCTCTTGTAAGGTCCTAAAAATACCTGACCTCTTACTGGCAGTTGGCAAGTTTGCCAGACTGTAAGTTTACTTATATATTTTCTCTGTTAAAAATAATTTCATTCTAGTAAAAAAAAGACAAAATAGTTTTGCTCTTACTTAGGCAACCAGTACATCTGTGGATTCCAGGGCAAGCCCTGCCAAAATTTATTCAAAACAGTAATTATCCATGAGTATTTTAGTGTTTTTAGTATGTATTCTGGATTTACTCTTAAAGAATCTCTCATTTCAGCCATAAAATGTTGGCATGTGTCACCATCTGACCTGGGACAGTCGCAAACTTCTAAGTGTTATCTAAAATGCAAAGAGTTGATGTGCTAAAAGTGAATTGGATGAAGATTAAGCCCTAGTCTACACAGGATGACCATATTTCCCAAAAGGAAAACAGGACACCGCGCAGAGCTGGATGGAGCCCTTCCGTACCACCCCCACACAGGGCTAGGCTGAGACACTTGCCCAAGCCCTCCTCCCACCCACCTGGGGGTGGGGGGGGAGGTGGCCTGAGCTGTGCTTCCCACCCACAGAGGCTAGCATTGCTGCCCCCCAACTGAGCCCTGCGTGGGGCTGACATAGCTGCTCACTACCCCCCACACACACCCCTGTTCCTCTACACTCCACATTTTTGACATTGCTGTTTTGCCAAAGCTGACAGCTGAGATCAAATGGACACTAAACTGTTAAAATGACTTTCTGGAGAGGGGAGGGTGGGAATTTTCAGTGAGCTGTATACTGGGGAACAGACCAACACTGACACAGACTGGCCCTATGGGAATGTCTGAAGCAGTTGTGGGCCTTCACAAACTTCCAAGAGATGACAGGGATGTGGAAACAAATAAGATCTTTTTCTCTGAAGTGTTTTGTTCTAAACAAACAATACTTGGCTCTAGGAAGGCTGTCTGGTCATTGGCACCGCTGGTAATAGCTCCCAGAGAAGCAGAAATGCAGGTACTGATCTTAACTCAGGCTTGCTGAGGTAATAACTTTTAGTACCAGAGGACTTAAGCACAAGGTCTTGTCAAAGTGGAAGAATCACATCATCCCACCCTGAGAGAGGTGACCTCTCAAGATAGGACAGGGAGTGCATTCAAAGAGACTAGGAGGGGCAAGAGGTTCATTTAGAATGATCTTGAATTGCTACCACATGAGACACCATAAAGGTCTACTTACTATTTAGAATAAGAATCCCTTGGCTAAGAGGATTTGCATGTAAATAGTCTTTCCCCTCCTTGTTTTACAGGTTTATTTCTAAGTATATCATACATATTTGGAGTTATAATAAATCTCATCAGTACAAGAGTTTCTTAAAAAGCCTAAAACCTGTCCAAACAGATTTTATTTGTCTTCATCTTCTGTTTAGAGGGCTTTTTTGTTTGTTTGTTTTTTTAAAGAGTATTTCCTATGGGACTGACTATATTGAAGGAGAACCCATTCCCAAACTTACAGATAGGGTAACAGTTCCCTAATTAAAATAAAATATTTTCACACCAAGAATTCTTAATAGAATAGCAGAACTGACTGGTTTAAGCATCATCCAAATAAAATGGATATCTCCACAACAATACTTTCCTCTTAATCCATAAATTTCAGAGTGCTCAAGGGTTCTTAAAATGGACAAGTTATACTGGTGTCTCAGTAGCAATGTATCTTCTTCCATGACATAAATAAGTGCCTGTTTCACAACAATGTTGAAGTTCTGCTCACACAAGAAATATGCTGATTTTATCATGAAACAGAAAGAATCAGCATCTTTTAGACCGATTACATCTTTTTTGCACATATCACTATTTTTATAGAGTGATGCTCAGTCAAGTTAACCATATACTTTCATGCTTTAGCATTTACTTTGTTCTTAAATGTGATGGGTCCACTCACTACTAGTGGAGACTCTTCCTGGCCATGAGCTCTACCAGGCATTGCACCCTCTTCTAGCAGCATCTTCACCCATCCTGTCTTGCCCTGTGGCCCCTCTGACTCCAGGAATTGCAGCCTCCTCTTCATGACTCAGCCCTCTGGCCAGGTCACCATACATGTTCTCCCCTTCCAGAATGTTAGAGTCCCTCTTGGCAAATGGGCTCAAGCAATTTTCTCCAGCAGTGCCCTGATGGTGCCATTTCCCTGGTGGCCAGTAGGGAATCTGGGCCTAACCACTACTCTGGGTTCCAGTTCAGGGTTTTACTCTCCCAGCCCTCACTGCTCCTTCCCTGGACTGCTTCCTATTCTTCTGGTTTCACCCTCCTCACCCGTGCCCTTTCTCTGGGTATACCAGCTCCCTTCTCCCAAAGGGTGACTTCAGCCTTTCCCAGAAACCCCTTCTGTTGCCAGCCTCCTGGCTTTTGTAGAAGCCTGACCTGTCCATTGCAGGTGAGCTTCTCTCTAATTAGCTGTCCCCAGCCTAAAGCTCCTCTGTTCACAACCTAATTAGCTGATTAGCCCTGCAAGAGTTGAATTAGACAGGGTGGGCCCAATGTGGGGAGCACATTACATTACAATAACAAAACAAAAAGCTGAATATTAACTTTCAATCAGTCTATTTTCATTCAAAAATGTACTTCCACAACATGCCCTGATTTGAGAACTTGGTTCAAACAGTTTGATATCTGTCTATCTGTATCAAACACAGATACAGATAGACACTGCAATACCTAGGGTTGCCAACTTGCTAATTGCAGAAAACTGAACACTCTTGCCCGCCCCCTTCTCCAAGACCCCGTCCCCCGCTCACTCCATGTCCGTTCCCTCCATCATGTGCTCTCTTCCACCAGGCTGGGGCAGGGGCCAGAAATGAGAGGTTTGGGGTACAGGAGGAGGCTCCGGGCTGGGGGTGAGGGGTTTGGAGTATGGGAGGGGGCACAGAGTCCTGGAGGGAGTTTGGGTGCAGGACGGGGTTCCGAGTTGGGGCAGAGGGTTGGGGCATGGGAGGGGGTTCAGGGTATGGGCTCTGGGCAGCACTGACCTCAGGCAGCTTCTGGGAAGCGGTAGCATGTTCCTCTGGACTACTGGATGGAGGGGCAGTGAGGGGCTCCGTGTGCTGCCCCCAATCACTTGCTGGTGTCTCCCCTGCAGCTCCCATTGGCCAATGGGAGCTGGTGCTTGGGGGCGGTGGCAGCGTGTGGAGCCCCCCAGTCACCTTTCTGCCTAGGAGCTGGAGGGACATGCCGGCTGCTTCCTGGGAGCCTTCAGAGCCAGTCACAGAGCCTGCTGGTGCTGCTGCCGGTCGGAGCCACCAGGGTCCCTTTTGTGGTGTAGATGTTCTGGGTCAGACGACAGTCCGAACTCTGGCACCCTCCCATTTTACAAGAGCCTAGATCCCAGGCCCCAGGCACCTACACTGCAATTAGACAGCCCCATCGGCTGAGTCAGCTGGCCTGGGCCAGCTGTGGTGTCTAATTGCAGTGCAGACATTCCCTAAGATGCTAATAGCCTCAACTGTGAATGTCATTATTCTGGTCCACTTCAGTCAGATACTTATTATTCTATCAGTGACTTAATATCAGCTTTATATTCAGCAGGGAATCTGAAGTCACCCCAGTATTTGTACTTCAAGAAGAAAACTTTATAAAGTTTATCATCTCTGACATTTAATACATGATGCATAATTCTATCTCCGTTTTCACTACACTCATCTGCATTTATTTTAAAAAAAGTATTTCTACCTTTAATTGCATTTTCAGCATTACATTTTTTCTCCCTACTTAAGCATCAAAATTCTTAATGTTCTCTATAAAGCTAATTTCCACCTACTTATTGGCATAAAGCAGTCATAATACAACTGCGCAGTCAATATGCAAATTCAAAATTGCTTCAGTTCTTTAGGATACAGTTTCTATTTATTTTAGTTCCTTTTAATCAAGTGATATTTTTTTTCCTTTGACCATGAATGAAGGGACTTCTGGCAGATGAAATATACTTATACTCAAACTATAAACTCATACATATTTGCCTGGACACTAGATCTTTAATGGCTGAAAAGGAAAAAGTTTTTATGTGTCTGATAAGCTGAAGTTGATGTTTAGCTTTAGATGAAGAGCAAATCTACCATCCTTTCAGGCCAGTTTTCTGTCTAACTCTTTAATATGGGAGATCTGCTTTTACCTTCTGCCACACTTTTTGGTATACTGCTCCACAAATTCTCTACCATTTGCATAACTACACTTTGCCTAATTAACCTTTTTCATGACGTTTCTTTATCGTGATGCTTCTTTTTGTACACCATTTCCTAGTTCTGGCATTTAAGATTAGTCAAAGAGCTACTATGCTACCCTGCTTTCCATCTTAAATTCAAATTGTGTCCCATTAACCATCTTTACTCCAGTCCAGCTTTTACCAACCTGTACATGAGACTTTGTCTGAGAGGTTATTTTTTCAATTTTATCACTTGTCCAGCAGTCATCCCATTTAGATCTTTCTGGAGCTGACAGTTTCCTTTCACATTTGATGGTCCAGTTACCTTACAGATTGCCTACATAATGTATCGGTGCTAAATATTTGTTTATAATTAAAGTGCTTTTCCAGTACACTGTACAAAAGAGATGAATTGTCTTACAGGCCTGTTATATATACCTTTCTGAGTAATCTCAATAGTATCAGAGAGTGCCATCCCAATAGTGATCACTTTGCTCACTTCTTTCTAGCCCAGAAATAGCAGCCATTACATGACATCCTAGTCCCAGTGTCACCGGGATCCTAGTGGGGAGCCAGCTGTGGTCACTCAATTAGGGTGAACTGCAAAGAATGGGGCAGACAATCCAATACTTAGATTTACCAAGCCAGCGTAAAACAGCTTCTTTATTATCTTACTGTTTACTCAGAAGTCCAAACAGAGTTCCCTTAAAGTGATCCAGCCTCAGGCCTCCATCCAAGTACCTAAGTTAAATATGACTATTTCTGAAAATCTTATTTCATCATATAAAAGCAAAAGTTCTTCCAATCCCAATAGATAGGACACATTACCTCCCAGGTTATTGAATATTCCAGATCTTACCCAAATACACACTACAGCCAATTCTCATTATCTAAACTAAAATTTATTAAAGAAACAAAAGAGTATGGTTAAAAGATCAATATTCATACATATATGAGTTCGATTGTTAAGATTCAGATTCATAGCAGAGATGGTGAGCTTGTAGTTGCACAGAGTTTTTAGAAATCATTCATAGGCTATAGTCCAATGTCCAAATATTATATTCAGGGCATATCAGCATAACTGGGACCTCAGTTTTCTGACTCAAACTTCCCCTGATTAAGCCTAAGCAGATCTGAAGTGACAGAATCAGGACCGAAGGATCTTTTGTACAATTTCATGTTCTTTTTGACAAGTTGGGAGTTCCTCCGGGAACAAAAGGTAATTAGGATGACTTTGAAGGAGGTCCATCACAGGTACTCATCTATAGAATCAACATAAGGCAATTTGCTTGTTCCTCCACCATTCACAGATTATTTGCTACACATTTCAAAGAGAGATGAATACAGAGATATCCTGTGTTTACAATTAATTTAAATGCTAGGATGTTCTTTTGATCTCTGAATTATCAGAATACAGCATAGACAGGGATTGTGGATTACATTGTGGACCCTACTCATACATATGTAAATACGCAAAAACACAGTCTCCCCCCAAGTCTTTGGAGGGTTATTTATTTTGCAAGATGTTTAACCCTTTCTAGCCATGTGTCACACCCAGCCATTAAAAAACATGGTGCTTCCAGTGCCTGGCCATTTGCAGGTGCACTAGATTGAGCTGGGGGAAGCCCTTCTCTGTGAATCTGTATAGCTCCGAGGGGAGCGTTAACATCCAGAGCTGCATTCCGAATGGAGTATCCCGAGTTGTGGCAATGGTCCGACCCCTCTTTACACTGACATTCAAGTGGCAGAAGTGCATTCTACATCTTTTTAAAGATATAGCAAGAGCTGCTGCTCAGGTCACTCCAACATCAGCATACAGGCACTAAGAATGATCCAGACCTCAGTTACACTACAGAGAATGAGCAACTCCACTAGAAACATCTTGAAAATCCAGGAAGCATCCGACTGACTGCTTGGTCACTACAGATACGATGCCCAGTTTCCTGCCAGCTCCAGCACTCCACTGGCCAGCAGAATCATTTTCCTCATTATGCATTAGTCTACTGAGTTATACAAGTGACTGTTCCATAACAATATAGATAATTGAAAATACCATGGAAAAGAAAATAAGACAGACAGAAGGGCTCAGTGTCATCTAGGTTGTGCTCAGCATTCTTCCCAACATTCAGCCCTGCCCTTGTCACCATTTTAATTGTGATTGGTGTAAGCTATCAGAATCACTAATGGAGGATTATTCTCCTTCTTTAACAAGACATATTGGAGATGGTTCTCTGTTCTCCGTAACAATTCCATTCCATTGCAAGAGTGTTTCTCCTTTTAGCAAAAAGAAAAGGAGTACTTGTGGCACCTTAGAGACTAATAAATTTATTTGAGCATAAGCTTTCATGAGCTACAGCTCACTTCATCGGATGCATTCAGTGGAAAATACAGTGGGGAGATTTATATACATAAAGAACATGAAACAATGGGTGTTACCATGCACGCTGTAACCTGACCAAAAGGACCAATAAGGGGACAAGATACTTTCAAATCTGGGGGTTGGGGGGAGGGAAAGGTTTTTGTCTGTCTTTTGTGTGCTTGCCAGACATAGATCAAGGAAGCAAGCAATCCAACTCCATTAGAATTAGTAAGTACTAGCAAGGGAATGTGCTAGCTTATTTTTGTTTTGGCTTGTGATTTTCTCTGTGCTGAGAGGTTTTCTTTTTGTAACTTTAAAGTTTGGCCCAGAGGGAAATCCTCTGTGTTTTTGAATCTGATTGCCCTGTAAGATTATCTTCCATTCTAATTTTACAGAGGTGCTTCTTTTACCTTTTTTCTTTCTAATAAAGTTCTGTTTCTTTTAGAATCTGATTGGGGTGTTTTTTTTTTGGTGTCCAAAAAAAAAAAAAGCCCAAGGTTGGTCTGTGCCCATCTTGTTTATTCTCAAACCTCCCCAGGAAATGGGGTGCGGGGGCTTGAGGAGATATTAGAGGGGAGTAGGAACTCCAAGTGGTCCTTTCCCTGAGTTTGTCTAAATCACTTGGTGGTGGCAGCATTACCTAATTCAAGGTACAAGGGAGAATTTGTTCCTTGGGGAGTTTTTAACCTAAGCTGGTAGAAATAAGCTTAGGGGGGTCTTTCATGTGTGTCCCCACGTCTGTACCTAGGAGTTCAGAGTCGGGAGGGAACCCTGACAGTTGCTAAAAACCTAGGCAAATATGTTACCATCTAAAAACCTATGCAAAATATTCTGGAAGTCTTTACTTCCCAGTCAGGGAATATTCACACTGCAAAACCAACTGGCACTGTGGTAAGCTGTGTCAGCAAGGAAAAATCCAGCATCACACAACCACCACCAAGGATTGGTCATGGATAGGTAAGAGACTTGATCTATCCTCTGAGCAAGATCTTTACCTTGTGTAAATCACCATGGGTTCAGGGAAGTCAGTGATAGTAAGCCAATTTATACCAGCTGAGAAGCTGGCCCTGTTCCTCCTACAAAACAGATTCTCCACAGAAAGCTTGAATTACATTCACAGGGCAGCATGGAGGAATCTACTTGCCCATAATGCACCAGTTATTTGGATCAGTAGACTCTACTATCCAGATGAATGCATGCATCCAACGAAGTGGGTATTCACCCACGAAAGCTTATGCTCCAATACGTCTGATAGTCTATAAGGTGCCACAGGACTCTTTGCTGCTTTTACAGATCCAGACTAACATGGCTACCCTTCTGATACTATCCAGGTTTCTCAATTGTATACCTTTTGAAGGCAATGAATTTACTTTTTTTTTAAAAAGGAAGAATTTCCCCCCCAAATTATATGAAAAGAGTATTTCTTTGCTGGGCTTAAACTATCTTGTACAATTTTTTTTTTTGTTGTGAACATGTGAACACTTAAAAAGTAGGAATTTATGACTCAAATGCCAACACTGCTATATCTAGTTTTTGTACTTGTAAGGCACTTATCACAGAACTATCTAAGAAGCTTAAAAATAACATGGCAAAAGAGCAATCTAATAGTTTGGATACTACAGAGAGCTCCTACATTTGACTCTTCTGTATGTATCACCTCACTCTCTCGCAGGTAATGGTGATTTCCTTTCAGCATGAGCAGTAGCAGTTCAAGCATTCTGCACACACGTCCATCAACATGTCTCAAATGTGAGATAAGAGATGCCACCGTTAGTTTGAGAGGGTAGTTTACTGTCCGTGACCATAAGTTACTAGTCTCTTTAAGGACACTGCAAATAGAGTCAATTGATAGTCCAGTTGGTGATTTGGCTATTAGGAACTGGGCTGCGTCTGTCACCTCAATTCAGATACCTCCTCAAAGAATTTGTCACTAGAGAACTATTCAAATATGGCCCAGGACTAAGGTGAACGTTCTTATTTACCCCATCCCTTAGCCTTCTACAAAGCTGTCTGCAGAAGTTTTGACCTTGCAGTTATCTTACTGTCAGTTTCCAAAACTAGTTCACTTTCTTTTCTTATTAAAATGCAAATCAGTTTCCTTTACAAAATAATGTACAGTAAGTCCCTAAAAACACAATAGCTAGTGAGATGGATGCAAATATAAAACAATCATATGCTAAAATCTAAATTCATAGACTTGTTAAGATTTATATACAGGCATAAACTATTAACATTACCCTGCCAACAGCTTTTGCATAAATATCTTCTTGATAAATAAGTGACAGTTAATTAAAAAAAAAAAAAAAAAGAGCTGATCTTGCTACATGCCATTGACAAAGAAAATGAACTGAAAGCCAGGAATCACTTTAAGGGACAAAAATGGAATTGACAACTGTTATGTATTGATTTGTGTTCAATTTGATGTATAAATTTATCACTACAATATGGACTAGACAGTAAAGCCAATAGACAAGTTTGTTTGTTTGTTTTGTTTTTAAGGACTGAAATAGCAACAGTCAGGAAAATAGTCTGGCTGTATGAATGGTTATCTCCTTGGATACTCTCATTAACTTCAGCAGAACTGCCCAAGAGTAAGGTACTGCTCAAGGTCAGGAAAGGGATTTGGCCTTCAGCATACTGCCCTTATTGTGTACCCAGTCTCATGAATTCCTAAAATGGGATAGGGTTTAGTATACAATTACTATATATTAACTTGCTTATGCCTGGATAGGTACAGACTGTGGAAGGGGACAGTGCTGAATGCACCAGAAGGCATTACCCCTTCGGGGCTTAAGCATACTGCCCTGTTCCTGACCAGCCAGGTCAACTGGCTGAATCAGAAAGGGAGAAGGACCATTATCCTGGCTCCTTCCCACCCTATTTGGAGGGCTCTCTTTCCCAACAGGGCATGGCCTGAGCACAGAAGGGTGCAGTATCTGCGGGTATGGCAAGCTCCACAAATACTGCCAGAAGATTACCATAGAGAGAAGGGTCCTTGCACCTTTGTCCCCCTTCCTGTATACTGGTCAATCACATTCTTGTCCAACATGATCTCATACAGATTTTGTCACGTTCACATAGCCTTAACAGAAACAACTTCCAGGTTTAATGTTTTTGGGGGCGGGATTAGGTAATTTTTTTATTGTTCCATTTGCTTTTCCAATACTCATACTATAAGGAAAATTATAATAATATATATATATATAAGAGTATCAAATCATCATCTGTTTTCAATAGCTGAGTGTTGAAGTTCAGCTATGGAAGGGGACCACAGTTGATTGACTGATGGTAAGTTGGGCAATTCAAGTCCTACACAGCGACCTACAATTAAACACATCTGCTGTACATATTTATATGTTGTGTACAGAGCAAAAATCTTAAAATAACGTTAAATTCACTGCAGGTGCACTATGCTATCTTCAACTGAGTTATTTCAGGGATGAACCTGGAATGATATTTAAACAGAGTGATGTAACAAAAAGGAAAGGAAGAATTAGTCTCCAGCACATTTTGCTTCATCAGGGTTTTAGACTGACTCAGTGCCATTTTCTACATCCAGGTTGTCAGCAAGGGGTTTCAGGAATGGAAAGGACTGTATCTTTAGTAGTCTCTGTATCATCCATTATGGACACATTCAAAGTTATAACCAGGAAAATCAGATATTTAGTCATCCAGGTTGACTAAACTGAAGCTAGATTTGACTAATTTCTAATCAAAAGAGTCTCAAGTCAGTTAAGTCTTAATAAGGTCAGATAAGACGAGTTGTAAGTAACAAAATAAAAATGACAGAAGCAGAAAATTATCAGTTCAATCATTAATATCTTAAGGATCTTGATAATTTCAGGAGATGGACAAGTTGTTTGAGGCTGAATAAATTATTAGGCTTCCCAAAGGTAATAAAAACCAATAAGTTATTGTAAAGCAATTAAAACTGTTGTTCCCAGCTGAATTACAGCAAATATCCTTGATTTCAGAGCAGGATCAACAGATGCTAAGTCAGTCTTTTCTTTCCTAAAAGGGTTTCTGTACAAAGTGATATCACGGTCTCCTATATTATGACCAGGTCATCATACTCCTGGTCTAACCAAGAGGGGAACAGAAAATAAAGGAAGGAAAGAGGAAGAATAAAGAAGTCTAAGGGAGAAAAGAGGGAGCTTAAGGATTTCTGAGCTGCTGAATAGTGGGAATCTTAGTTCAATAACAGGAGGGCACAGGTAAAGGAAACTGAGGGTGGGGAGGAGGGAGGGAGAGATGAGGGTTTTTCCTGGAGGTTTATGTGATACTAAGTCCTCAGGATTCACCTATATTATATATAAGCAAGGAATAAAAACAGATTGCTGAAAAAACAGATTGCTGAATTGCCAAAACACCAAAACCTGATACGTCAGCTGCTGCCCATGTTGACAATACTAGGTGACAATGCTACTCATTGCTGACTATTCACACCCTGGGTGAAATCCTGGGTCCAATGAAGTCTATGGCAAAGTTCCCATTGACTTCAATGGGGTTAGAATTTCACATCTGCTATTTTTCATAGTAGATGGGGGTTGTCTCTTCGATAGGGATATAAAAACAGAAGGGCACAAGACATCTACATTTGTGAGAGACATTTCTGCTAGTAATGATCACAGACCCGTTCTGCAAGTATTTGCCCTGTCATTAAAGAAAGCAAATGATGACTTTCCATTGTCCCAATGACCTTATTGCAAATCCCATTGGACAATATTTTTTCTTCTTCTCCCCTCACCACTAAATCAGTAACTTAAATTGGTTTAAGGCAGAGTTCAGAAAGAACAAACTTTCTTCTCATTTGTTGCTACTCATTTCTTATTCTCATTCTTCAGCTTCCGAGTTTGGCAGGCTTTCAAAAAGGTTAGCTGTCTTGTCAAGAGCATTCCCTCTGTTCTAATGATCAGATTATTTAACAGAGTTTTTTGTTACCCATCTCCAACACATTACTGAAGGCTGTTTAAAAATCATCTGTTATCTTGCCATGGCATTAC
This sequence comes from Caretta caretta, assembly GCF_965140235.1. Lineage (NCBI taxonomy): Eukaryota > Metazoa > Chordata > Testudines > Cheloniidae > Caretta > Caretta caretta. The sequence goes on along the minus strand of NC_134217.1, from coordinate 28,465,037 downwards.
TCTACTGGACACTATCTCTTAATTTAATACAAAATTCTGCAGAGAGCAATCTTCTGTATTAAAATGTTACCACCTTGCTTTCCCAACTCTGCTAACTTATTTACCATCAATAATAAAAAGAAACCTCAAATTTAATTATAAATTAGAGAGTTAACCCTATTTTCCTTCCCATTACCTAGCTGATCTTTTTAATCTAGTGCAGGTGGGATCCTGTTTTCTGCCCTCACACTCTAAGTCCTATCCGACTCTTTAGACAGAGGTTTGAAATTGCAAAGCTCTAACATCTTCTGTCATGCTTCATTCTCTGTAGAATACTTGCACTAAACACTTTGTGCCAGCTAAATCTTCAATTTTATTTTCCATACAGATCCTTGTTTATTTGGGGCCAGGTTTGCCTTTAGATCTTGTGCAGCATGTGGTGGGAAGGAGCTGTGGGCACTAGGACATTTCTCTTTCCCAGCCCCACCCTGCACAAGAATAATGGACAATCATAGTCCCAGTTCTTGAGGGCAGCTTTTGTGGGGTGCATATTGTCCCAAAGGGAATGTTGAGGTATCCACCCACAGAGCAGGCCACTCACACTGCACTATTTCATAGTCTGTTACAATATAAAAATCTGGCACCATGCAGAGTCCTACTTCTTACTTTGGTCTGATTGTTTTAAAAGGTTTCTCAGATTTTACCATAAGGGCTTTTGAATGGTTTTGCAGAACTGTTAGAGTGTTGAAGAGTGGCTATATTCTGCAACCACTCCCTTGTTGCCTCTTTCTCGGTGCAGAGAGGCAACCTGTGAAAAAGCTCAGTAACTGTATATGACATTAGGATCATGAGAGATCCCCGGGGGATGATGTGAGCTTATCTCTGAGTTTCCTGAATCAGTCAGAGAAAATTTTAAAATTGCACAGGCTGGAAGCTAGGCCTGAAATCACTGGTATGGAAATCTGGTCTATTCAAAAGGTAAACAAGGGAGCAGAAGATAGGAGTCATATGATCAGAAAGTTCTCTTGCTGCTTAAAAGGAAGATGATGATACAAATGATCCAAACACCTATTGGGGTATCCCCTTGCTAAGCCAGCTTCTCGAAGTCCTTGAGAGGGTTTTGGAGGCAAGGTAGAGGATCAACAGGTTTTAGGAAGAGTACTGTTGATGCAATATTTGCAGCGAGACAGAAGTTTGAAAGAATGACAAATGGAGGGCATAGCTGCTATGTAGTATTTATTGATCTTGAGAAAGATATGAGTTGGTTTTGTGGAAACTGGTGTTTGGAGTGTTGAGATGGATGGGAGGGGGACTTCAAAAAGTAGAGCTGATAGAGGAGTTGTATCGAGGACCAAGAGCTAAGGTGGTAGCAAAACATGGATTTTCAGAGAGTTAGGAAGTAATCGTGGGATTGAGACAAGGTAATGAGCTGAGTACACTTCTCTTTTCATCCTAGTTATGGAGTTAATTAGTATGAGAACCAAGCCTGTGGAGAAAGAAAACTAATGTCTGCTGATGATCTGGCCCTTTGGGTTGACACCAAAGAGGAATTGTTAAATATACCAGAGTGGGCACCTGTGTCTAAAGAACATGGTTTGAAGGTAAATGCCCTCCTCCCCCGCCCCCCGAAGTTATGTAAGTAGGGAGTGTGGAAGAAAAGATGTTGACTGAAGATTCAGGAGACATGTATAAATGCAAGGTGGTGATCAGGGGAAGGAGGGAGGTTCTCAGAATTCCAAAAGAGGTAAACAACTCCTGAAATACTCTTCTTCGATGAGTAGCGACAAGAGCTGGCCTCTTCTATCAGTTCTCTGGAGAGGGTTAATATTTGTCTGTATATTTCTATCCCTCCGCTACTGAATGCAAACAAAGACAAGCAGGGGATCTATTGGAAGCACCTGGCTTGTAATTCAATATCTGAGCTACTTTGCAAGAGTAAGCTTCTCCAGCCTCCTAAATACAGCGTCCCCAAGTTACCAGAATCAGTAGAAAGGAGATGCTTTGCTATCATCTTCTGAGTTTTCTGAATCAACTTCCTCATTCTCCTTGCCTAGGTAAGAACTGAGCATTGAGAGGTAATACACTACTACTATTTATGACAAATCAACTTGACAATTCTCTTCCAAAGAGTGTCAGGCATTATGCTATGTAAATGGAGGATATATTGATTGTATGTTCATTATGTATTAATAACCTGTAGCATCAGCTTCATTATTATTGTAAGGTGATTAAGAATTAGATGCATGAAAATTATTATTTTTACAGTTCATGCCACCATCTGTATCTAGGTAACATACTATTTCCTGCAGCAGGTTGGTTACTTGGTAAAAATTCTCTGTCAAACTGGGGGGAGGTTGACTATTGACGTGTAAAAACCAGCAAGAGACCATTTCTGATTATGGATAAAGGCAGAACTCGATAAAGTTTAATTTTAAAAATATTTATTCCTTTATGGGGAATATATGGCAGGTTGAGTTTTCAAAAGCCATTGTTATGGCATTATCAATATATTCTAGAGCAGGAGTGGCCACACTGTTCTATGAGCCACATGTGGCTCTTTTACCGTTAAAGTTTGGCTTGCAGAACCCTGCCTCCCCCCATTCTCCACTTAGACTGTGGGGAGCTCAGGACCTCTGCCTTGCAGCAGGATGGTGGGGTATGGGCTTCTGCCCAGCAGGGGGGGGGGGGTTGCGGGCTTCAGCCCAGTGGGACATACCTGCCAGGGCTTGGGGCTTCAGCCCCGCTCCTGCTGAAGCCCCGAGCCCCGGCAGCTGCACCCTGGTTCTCAAACTTCTGAAGATTGTCGTATGTGGCTTGGCAGGTAAGTAAGTTTGTCCATCCCTGCTCTAGAGTACCAAATTAGAAGGATGGCTAGTGTTTCTAAAAGGTGAATGTGAGCTTTATATTCAAGAATTATGCTAAGAATTGCAAATACAACAAACCAAAACCTTTGTGGATATTGTTTAGCCAAGTACAAACAGCATGAGTGAAGGAGCAAGTCAGTGTGCTAGTCAGAAGAGTTATGCAATTACTGTTGCTAATGTCCAATGATGAGAAGAACAGATATTCCCTTGGGAAATAGTTCTGTTTCCAAACAAAAATTCAATTTTGACAAACTTTCTGAAAAAGATCAAGAGTATTTTTAACACTATGCTAATGATTATAGCATAGTAGGCTATAATATTTCAAAATACAGCAGAATGGAAGTCCTGCAGGTTGGTATAATGAGAACTATTATTGTCATTTAGACGATTGAACTCTTTCATTTAAGCAATTCTGAATGCCAAAATGCTGAAAGTAAAGTATCGTAGATGTTAAGTGTAGCGATGTTTAAATCAGGATCATTAACCAGAAGAATTACTGTAGAAACTGGGGATAAAAGATGTAACAATAATGCATTAGTTTATGTATTCTAGATAAAACAAAGAATGTGACCATTAGAGTCAACAATTTATGCTAATGAACACTGACTTCAAACTCAATTATTTTTGCATAAAAACCAAGTTCCAGGTAACATTCTGCATATGTTTAGTTCCAGACTGTGACAGGTGTTCACATACCCATGCGTAGGTGAATGTCTGGGAAGATGTGAGCTATATACATAAGTGTGGAGGGAAGTGAGCTGTAAGTTGCCCAGTGGGAAAGAAAATAATATGGATCCATGCCTCTACCTCTGGATTCCATGTTGGCTCCCGCAGGGGTCAGCTGGGAGAAAAATGGTTGTGGTTTCCCAGACTCCACCCACAAAATAAGCCTCACTCATGAAGGCACCAACATGAAAAGCTGTACACAATAGATTATATCTGCACAATGGTGTTGTAATTTGGCTCCAATGGGCTCGGCTCCCCCTTAGTGGGGCTTGAATATCCTCTGGGGTTTGGCTTCTTCTTGGTTGTGGGAAGAAGAGGGGTGTTCTCGCTAAAATGCCCCCTACTTGCAGCACCATTGTGCAGATCTGTGACCCTCCCCCTCCCTTTTGTATATGAGGAATGAACTAGTGAACAAAATAGCCAAAGCACCACCATTGGACATTTAAGTTAACACCTTACTGAGATAAATAGAGCAGTTTGTACTCCTCAGAGCTGTTGTTCCCAGCCCTCTACAGATTCATCTCATATTGATTATATTCCATTCACACCGATAACACCTAGACACTTCTGTTTTTAATGACATTTGAGATTCTCAAGAATAAGTGCAGTACATGGATGCTTACTGGTTGTATCTGAGCGCTAGTTCCATGTAATAGCAACTCACATTGTGGGGAAATAGATTGCACCATTTAACAGGAGATGGCAGACTGCTCTCTTCCTGACCCACAGAGCTTACAATTTAAGTAAATAGCCATGAGAGTCACATTTGAACTCATAGGAGAAATGAAAAAGGTAAGTCTGCTATCAACACCATTACATCTAATAAATATGCATGATGTAAGCAGCAAAGTGCATATCAGGTGGCTCAGGGAAGCATTATGCCCTGGAGCCACCATGGTGTTCAGCTTGACATGATTTCTGTAACAAAACGTTTTCTCCAAGTTTTCCTAACATTTGTGTTATTCATATTTTGGCAGAAATGCCTGGCAAGAATTTCAGAAATGAGCCACCTGTGTTGAACAATAATGTTCTTATGTCTTCCTTCAGTGTATTCTAAAATATAGGGAATGTGATGTGTTCCTATAGAGGTACGTAAGAGGGTCCTTACCACTCTGGTGCCTCCTAATGGACCATCTGGGAATTAGCTCACCATATGGTCCAAAGACCCTTCCCACAGTTGCTCAGCCCATCACCCAGTGTATTCTGCCCACAGTCCTTCTCCTGGTCCTGGAGCTGCAGTGCTTTCCTCTTCATAGCTTAGCCTTCCCACCAAGTCATATTGGAGTTCCCCCCCTTTTCCAGGATAGTAGCAAAGTCTCCTTCCAAATTGTCCAGGTCATCCCTAAATGGGCTTCCCCTAGAATGCCAGTGGTTTGTAGGGAAGTCCAAGCCCACCCTCTACACTAGGATGCTGTGACCCACAACCCTGCAGCTTAGGGCTGTATTCTTCCTGCCGTTACTGTTTCTTCCCTGAGCAGCTTCCTACACTACCTATTACAAGCTTATTCTTGTGCTCTCCCCCCCCCCCTTGTCTCACAGAGTGTAGCTATAGAATTCCTTTATACAGACCTTTCCCTTCTCTATGCACAGCTCCTTGGCTTTATAGAAGTCCCACCTGTTTCTACCCAGGTGAGCTTCTTCCCCAATTAGGCCTCACTGTGTCCCAGCTCCCTCCCAGGTGTAGCCTATGGCTAATTGGACTGTTTTGCCTATATTAACCCCTCCAGGGGTAATGTGGGGATGAATGCCCTGTCACAAGATGATAATGGGAAACTTAGGATGAGGAAGGGAAGTAAGAGCTAGTATTAAGATAAGATAGAAAGGACCATTTTAGATGACTGTGGGAAGTGAGGGTAGAAAGAAGGAAGAAAGTTACAGCTATATTGGCAAAGGGGTTGAAGGGCATAAATAGATATATACAGTTGGCTACTAGCCTGTGTGTGATTTAGAATTATTATGTATTACTTGTATTGCAGTAGCACCTAACATCCACTGTCATAGACTAGGATCCCATGGTGCTAGGCACTGTAAAAACACAGAACAGAAAGATGGCTCCTGGTCCACAGAGCTTACAATCTAAGTAAATGGCTATGAGAGTCACCCTTGAACTCAAAGAAGCAACGAAAAAGTCAAGTCTGCTATCAACAGCATTACATCTAATACATATGCATAATGTAATAAGCGGCAGAGTTCAAACAATGCATGCACTACATTAGATATGAATCCTGTAAGGAGCAGATAGGTGTGCTCTGAGATAAAATTTACTCTGGCCTCTTTAGAATTCAGCTTTTGTTTAAATAATTATATAGATGTAAATCAGATATTGTTGAATGCACATAGAATCCACAAACAAACATAAGTGCATTTTCGAGAGAGATTTCAATTTCCCTCCTTCTCATTCTAATTGACTACATAGAAGGAGCACAATTTGAGGCATATAAAAGACAAGAAAATTAAGTACAGGCACAATCTGTACCAAATATGTTTCCTCTTTCATTAAAGGAATCAAATATTGTCACTGCCTTTTGTAGTTTTAATTCAGTGTGTTAGTCTAGTGCTTAGCTGAGAAAAGTAAGCAAATGACATATTTCTTTATAAGTCCAATACTAAATAAATATAGAACTGTTACAGTATCATCACAATTGGTTCTGCTGTAAGGGTCTAATGGATTAAGCCATAAATATTATAGGTTTCCTCTTTCCCTACCTAGAGATACTCAACAGAGAACACTCATTAGACATAGGATGTTTTCTGCAGAATTACAGGTTTCAGAGTAACAGCCGTGTTAGTCTGTATTCGCAAAAAGAAAAGGAGTACTTGTGGCACCTTAGAGACTAACCAATTTATTTGAGCATGAGCTTTCGTGAGCTACAGCTCACTTGAAGTGAGCTGTAGCTCACGAAAGCTCATGCTCAAATAAATTGGTTAGTCTCTAAGGTGCCACAAGTACTCCTTTTCTTTTTGCAGAATTAGTTTTTCATAGTGTATATGCAGCCCCCATATTCCAGCAGCCCCCATTGTCCGGGCACAGCCACTGGGATCCGTGATTGGTAGAACCTACGGATGCAGCAGGTAAACAAACCGGCCCGGCCCGCCAGGGCTTTCCCCGCACAAGCGGCGGAACAAGTCTGGGAACCATTGCATTATTGTATGACTAAAGGGCAGCAGAACTGTGCTTAACATGCACTGACAGAAGGGGATCACTGAACTTTAACCTCACTCACCAAAGAGAACGGATGCCAAATCCAAGCAAAGGTCAGAGATGTTTGGGATGGGTGTTTCTTCCTGCTGGTATGGACTTTGTTTAAAGAGTCTTAGGTAGCATTTGCCACTCCCTCTTCAGTGATTAAAGAGTGAGATGATCACATTCAATTTAGTCCTTGCTTCTGCTCAGTGATCACTAAAACTGAGATCACTGATAAACTGGTCTACGGTGCTAAACCATACACCTGGTGTGGGGATAGTGCTGCAGTGAAAGAGGATGCAGCAGCAAATGAAATCACTAAGAGTGAAACCACTAAGAAGTGGCCTAAATGGTGGAACCTCAGAAAATGGCAACACAGCTAGAGGTAGAGGAAGCAGCAAGGAGTAGCAAAGGTGGCCGTGGCAGCAGTGAACCTTAGCAGAGATGAGTGGCGGCAGCAATGACTGTGGCCAGGGTTCTGTATGGAAGAGACTAGGAGTGTGGCTTTGACTTTACTTTCCAATTTCTTTCTCTGTTTTTCTTGCCAGAAAGTTTTGCCTCCTTATTTTCTTTGTTTGTTGATAGAAAAGATTTGAGAAAATTATCGAACCCGAGAGCTAGTATTACTTAACATATAATAACCTCTTTTGTCTTCTTTATGAGGCAGAGAAGAACATATCTTCTTATCCCTAGATTTCTTGTGGACTTGGGTGTGTTGCATTTCAACAAATATTCTCAAAGAACAAAACAACAACAACAAAAAACAACAACACAAGCAGCAATACTCCAAACAGGAAAACTAATTTTGCAGTAGAACCAAGGGTTGTACTTAACAATGTCAAGGTGAGCTCCATAGTTCTGAACTGTTAAAAGTTGAACGTTGATGCATATACCAGACAGTTAACTAAAACCAGTACATTAAAGGCAGAACTTCCAAGTTATGATTTTCAAATGCACTCTGGTAGCAAATCTCCCACTGTTTTAAGGACATGGTGTAAACCAGAACTCTCCACTGTTCTACGCTATGTAGAATGTTCTGCACGGCAACTGGTTCAGCCCTAGACCCATGCAACATATGGTTATGTGCTACTCCTCAGGACAAGGGCTATTGGTCCACAACTTTGGACCACCCCCAGTCCACTGCCTTCTCCCTTCCCCTTCTCACCAAGAAGCAGAGAGAGGCCTGCAAGGAGTGAGAAGAACTCACAGAAGCTGAGAGGAGATCTCCAGTCTGGAAGGGGTGTGTGTGTCTGTATGGGAGGGAGAGCCGTGAAGCTGATACCATTTTGGCAGCACAGCAAAGGGAAGGATGGAACAGAGCTGGCCTTCAGCTACTGTGTTCTTTCTGTTGGATCCTACTCCCTGTCCTCTTGCAAAAATGGTATTGGCTCTGCCCTGCAGTATGCCCAGTTGCACTAATCCATACAGTGTGAAAACATGATTAAAACAGGCTTTATATTTAACAACCATAATCAGTCAATTATGGCGTGACACAACAAAGCACAGGTGTTCCACATTAGTCGTTTATCACACATTTCCATAGCATGAGTCACACACTGGCAGGTTTGACAGTTGAGAAGTATAGTTTAAATATAACTGTACAATTTACACGATCACTTTCCCTTGCTTTTAACTTCAAAATCCCCAAAGAAATGGGGCCTCCCAAAGTAGGGTGGCCTGACCTAACTGCCACTATTGGAAGGACAATATTATCAAGCAATACTGACAAGAGCTGCCTCAAATGAGGCTGAAACATAATTCCAAAATAACAAGGAGAGATGAGAAATCCAGTCAATTAGATTAACAGGTAACCATTTAGCACAAATAAGTTCTCCCATTGGCTGCCAGAGCTTGAACTTATTTGCTTTTGGTACTCCCATAAATCACATTCACTGCAGTTAGATGCCCAAAGCTGAATGAATAAGGCAAATTGGACTCTTTGATATTTGGGTTGCCAGTACCCAATTCTCTTACTAGTTAAAATCAGACTAACTTGCAATTGATAGAAAAAGTGGATTATAAAAATGAACCAATAATGCATTTAAATTTTTATATGTAACTTATACATACAAAAATATACAAATATAGATACAGATTAAAATGCATGGCTTCTACTGAATTGGGTATCGCGTGACATACATAGTTTATAAATATATTTGTATATGTACACATACCTTCAGATTCATAATGCACAATAGCAACACAGTCTTCATATTATAGCTCATATTAAGTAAATAGATTATAATCAGACACATATATAGGTGAAAATATTAAGTTGACAGTCAACCTGTGGATGAAATCTTCAGAGCTTTGCCTGATCTAAAGGCAATAAATCATTCTCAAACCATCAATTTTAGTAGTATCATTACATGTTTTGATATGTAAAGGGAACTTTCCTATGATTTTCTGCACATATCTGCAAATTTCACACTTTATCTTTAAAGGCAGTTATTATCATTCAGATATAATATGCATTATATGCCTACTAAATTAAAACACAGTTGTAGTTTAATTCTAGCTGTGATGAATTGCTGGAGTGAATTCGTGCAAACAGGGAAATTGAAATTAAATTTATTACACTAAAGAAAACCACTTCCTACCCATGTAAATTAGTAGCTTTTCTGCTAAAATCAATTTGTTTTGGTAAATTATGCAAAAATTCTCAAAGGGTTAGGTAGGTAATTTATTATACTTCTGGATGTTTCATAATGTTAGAAAATGAAATTTATTCACATAATATTAGATGAGTGCTTTAGTGACAATGTATTACAATTAATCTAAATTGTCTATGCTGACAGAACTCCCACAATATGTAGAACATAATCTCTATGTGAGGTGCTCAGTAACAAACTGTACACAAATGTTCTCCCTGTGAGTATAACAGATCAATTACTTCAGCAGTCTAGGGCAGCTCAGTTATTTCAATAATACATAATAAAGGTCAGTATTTTCAAGGGGGAAAAAAACAGGATAACTTCTGTTTACATTGTTAGGAGAGCTGAGGAGGTGCCTGTTTGAAGTTACTCACAAATATCTTGTTCAGTACTTCAGGGCCCTGATCCATGGCCCACTGAAGTCAGCAGGAGTCTTTCCATTGACTTCAACAGGACTTGGATTAAGTTCCTGAAGTTCTGCTGTGGTAACATTCTCCAATTATGCCCTCTGGAAATGGGAAAATCTCAAAGTACAAAAACTGGCATCCATTAGTTTACCCTGAAAATCCAGATGGTATTTTCACTGGAGTATTTTCAGTATTTCCTAGTTTCAGCAGGGCTAGAAAAATATTGCAAGAACAGCCCTTTTTGCAATAGTGATTCCAGAATAACTCCATGTCTGGACATTCTATTCCAGAAAAAGTGACTTTATTTTGGAATAACTACTCCACTCACAAAGGTTTAATTCCAGAATAGAGAATGTCTGCATAGGGGTATTATTCCAGAAAAGCTAGAATAGACTGGAATAATTAATAACTATACTAGTCAATTTCTCCTATGTAGACCAGGCCCTAGAATAATACTTTTTGCTGTTGAAATTTACCTGATCCTCTTTGCAAAATGTTCATGAGCAGATTATGAAATTTCTGAACTTCTTCATTAGTCAGAAATCATTGGTATACCTTGACATTATTTTTCCCTATAAAAATAGCTCACACTTTCTTACAAATATTTGAAATTCCAGGTTTGAAAATCACACTGTTGTTTACTGACATATGACATATTTATGACATAGCTGTTGTTCCTTACTTCAACTTTTATATAACCAACCAACAGCATCATTTTTGAACATCACAGCCAAAATCTCAGTTTTTCCAATTGTTCATGGATTTGAGTGAATCAAAAGAATCTGTGCCAGTATAGTGTGACCACTTGAGTGTTCACAGAAAACAAATGTGAAATATTTGTGAACAAAGTGAAATCAGAGTTATTGTTTCTGATTTAATCTGAATATTTACACACACACACATTCATTCCATTCTTTGTGAAATATACAAATCAGGATTTAGAATTGTTTTTCTAAGTCATTTTATTGTGTACATGATGCTTCTAAAAGGCACAAAAGTATGGGAATTTTATGTCTAAGTATAAGAAGATAGAAAAATACACATCCTTCCATCAGAAGGGGCACTTGCTGCATTTCTGTTTATGACTTTCTTTTCTGGGGAAAAATGAACTAGGGAGATCGAGGATATGTGTTTAATAAGTGTGTTTAAAGTTGTGGTTCCCAGGTGTCACATTACCTAGGGTACAATCTGGAACAATAAACAGCTGTGTTCCCTCAGTTGTCCAGCCTGGATGCATTTTATACTGTTTGCTGTGAGAGCTCCTACTCCTGGCTCACACACAGCATCCAGCACATAAATCACTCCTAGTTATACTGCAAGAGTCTTACAATCAGCCACCATTGAATTACACTGCAGAGCAACAGCAGCAAATTCTCAGTTCCAGACTTTCTCCAAGAAATGTCTTGTACTTCCCAGCACTCTCCTGGACAATGCAAGTTAATATAAAGTCTGTCATTTTATTAATAGAAAATAATATGCACAAATCCTGTTATCCAAAATGAAGTTTCCCAAACACTTCAATTCAAACACATGGGTCTAGATAAAACAATAAAAACACGTATTAACTACAGAAAGACAGACTTTAAGTGATTGCAAGTAATGAAGCATAAAAGTCCAAATTGGATACAAGAAAATAAATCACAACTAATGCCTAACTTAACAAGCTAGAGTAAATTCAAAGCAAAGATCTCTATCACCATACATTTTAGCAATCATAGTAGTTAAATCTTTCACTCAGGATCCCTCCCCAAGTCCAAAGCTGTTTCCTTTGTTTTTCATGTTGTAGTTGCCAGGGGTAGAAAGAAAGCAGGAATATTGTGGGGTGTCTTCTCTCTCCTTGTATAGTCCTTTCTTTTCTTTGAGAATCATCTCCCGCTGATGTTCAGGAGACATAAAATCTGTGTGGATGGTAACTCCAACCTGTTTCTTTCTCAAGATGTAGACTTTTGCCCCCCACATCCTTTTTCCTGCCAAAGAATGGCCATTTAAACAGGTGAGATAGTCCATTTGATTTTGTTGACATCTGGCTGAGGCATTGGGTAACTTTTTGTCTCTTGGGAACTGATTTGTGACTTTCCCCCAGACTCAGAACTTGCCTTTAGTAATATCACACAGTAGAATCCTATAACTTTACATACAGTGTTTCGACACATATTTTTCCAGTACAATAATGATCAGTAAATTATGAGTTTTCAAATAATACCTCACAAGGCATACTTTGTATGAAATTTATCATAGTCTTGTAAAGGGGGTGAATATAGGACTACAGTCTACCACACAATGTTTCTTGCATTTTGGAAATGCTTAGTTTCTCTCTCTCCTCTCTTCTCCCCCACAACAGTAAGGTAAAGTTACTATATAACTGGGGTGGGCTATTATAATTTCCTATAATGCATGAATTCAGTGGGGATTGTACAGGAAGACAGCAATGGCTAAGTACATGAGAACATCCAGCAAAGAGAAGCGGGAAATTGCAACATAATGGCACACTGTTGGGCTCCTGGCAGAGCTGGTAGAGTTGTTTCACCTTGCTGGAGATCAAAATAACAGTAAAGAGTTAAAAAGCCTTCTGTGGAGAAGTGGGGAGGGGGAGCCCATTTGTTAGCAGCTGCCTGAGGAGACAGGCTGCAAAGAAAGAGACATGGGCTCTGACAGGAAGTTCAAAGAAACTGTCTTCACAGATTCAAGGAATGGTAATCCCCAAAGGAAAGCAGGCATTGTGTACAGATGTTTTCTCTTAAATTACTGATTACTACTGTCATTGTCCTGGAGGGAACAGCATTGCAGGGTCTGAGCCTGAGGTAATCATGGTTAGTACCAGGGGATTGCAATGTAGGACCCAGTCGGAGAACATGAACCACCCTGAGACATAGGTAATGGCTAGAGGCCTGGGACCTCTGAGGGGGCTGTACTCATGAAACATCATGGGACCAAAAAAAAAAAAAAAGAAGAGGAAGATCTCTAGAAAGAGAACTTTCACCCTACCGGATTTCAAAGACCTGCTGCAAACGATGGAGGTGTTAGAGTTTCTTAAGTAGCAAGTCATACGACATTATTATAACAGAAAGTATTAGGCAAACTTGATGAAGGAGGTCACTACTAAATCCCTCTATTGTATAAGCATTTTAAAAGAAATACCTTTTTCTTAAAAGAAACAAAATAAACTCATTGTATCTTTAAATTTTTGGATCTAATCTGTTTTAAGTATCCACCACAGTTTTGTTTCTAAACGTTATAGATGGAAGTATTATGTGTTTTGGTAACATTAAATTACATTTTACAAAAGTGTTTAGAAACAATGTTAAACTTAAATGTATGATCTAACCAACAGCACATTTAAATTTTACTCTGTAACACAAAGTTACTTTATTTTCAGTGAGTCATGTCTGGGCATATTGTTTCCACCCTACTCCAAAAGTAAATGAAATATAATAGCTTCATTTGACCGTTAGCCCTGCTAAGTATGAATTACTATGTCAACAGACTAAAAAAAGTTCCAAACTTCAGCATATAATGTTATATACTACTGGAGAAGAAAATGTGATGACCCTGTAAATGACCACATTAAATTGGCCTTTGAATGTTGCACATTTCTTCACCTCCTAATTTACAGAGCATTCCTAAACCCTGAGCTGCAGGGATTTTAGAATGTGGAGACTGTGAAAGATCAGAATTTTGCAACTGCATTTTCTCCGAGTAGGACTTTATAAATGGACATTTCCCCCTCTTCCCCTGAATATTAGGGTGATATTTTTTTCTGAAAAAAGAAAAGGAGTACTTGTGGCACCTTAGAGACTAACCAATTTATTTGAGCATGAGCTTTTGTGAGCTACAGCTCACTTCATCGGATGCATCCGATGAAGTGAGCTGTAGCTCATGAAAGCTCATGCTCAAATAAATTGGTTAGTCTCTAAGGTGCCACAAGTACTCCTTTTCTTTTTGCAAAGACAGACTAACACGGCTGTTACTCTGAAACCTGTCATTTTTTTCTGAGTGATTGCAGTGTGAGGTCTAATGAGGGGTTTTTTGGTTTTTTTTTTCCCTTGGTTCTCTCTCTCCCTCACAAGAATCCTTCAGATACATTAGCAGAGAGTAAAAGTCTAGATTAATTGGAAGAAGTAGGAGGCATCTTTCTAACCCACATCAGTAATTACAGAATTGTGTGATACAATATCAAAGAAGGTGATTTATACCACTTACATTACACATTCCCACCCTACGGCAAACCTGAACTGCCCAAATAGAAGAGGTACACCTATGAGAGCTTTATATCACTTAAGATCCAAGAACTCAAAATTGATGCCAGCAATTAAGCTTGGTGTACTTTTCAAGTAAGCACTCTAATTCAGCCTTAGTACAATTTCAAACTACATCTATTAACAGCAGTGATTTGCTCAAATGTGAGTTTTCAACTAGGAGTCTGTCCCTGAACTCCAGTGAGTCTTGGCCAGCCACACTTTCCTTAAAAGTGTTTTGCAAACTTTTTGTTTTATCTAGATATTCACAGACTTATCAGGCTTCTTATCTAGATGTTTATTTAAAGTTCAGAGTTGGATGGATTGCATGGGAAAAATCACATGATGGCACTTGCCTGATATTTCTTCTTCGTTCCTGATTGGCTGCATGTATTCAGGCCAGCTCAAACAAACAACAAAACAAAACAATCAATTGAGTTTGTAAAGGGAGTGTTTTGAGTTTCTCTCTGAAATCTAAATGGAAATGTCAGAATAGGGTGCCCAGATAGCAAGTATTAAAAATTGGGACAGAGTGTGGGGGGTAATAGGCAGCTATATAAGAAAAAGCCCCAAATATTGGGACTGTCCCTATAAAATCGGGACATCTGGTCACCCTATGTCAGAACTTTTGTCCTCTGAGTCCCAGTGCTGGTTTAACTCCACCACACAGTGGTTTGAGTACATTGGAAGTGCCACACAATTCTAGTCCATTATTAGAAGGGCAATTTGTTTCCCTGAAGTAAAAATTCTGCTGTTGTACTAAAAGCAAGGCCAAGTTCCACTTTGAGTCCCAGTAATGCAGTTCAAAAGGACACAAAGTCGCATAAGCAAGAACTTGCCTATGGATTCATATTGAGATTTGACCATGGAGAAAACATGTTTTCATTAGAATGTGAACCCTTTTCCTGGTTCAGGGCCTGAGAACTGCCTGTCACATACATTTGCAAACTCTTTTTGAACACAGCTTGAAACAGCTTGCAAATGTTTCTACTAGCATCCCTGGGGGAATTTGCATCAAAGCCATATTGAAAATTAACTTTAAGAAGCAGGAAAGTCTTGAGCTTCTCAGGAAGCAATATGGAGACATAATGCTAGAACATCTCCTGCCACATTAAAAATCTCTCTGGATGAACAGAAATTGGAGGGTATTTAGTTAAACATGTATAACCAGAGAATTCACTCAATTTAATAAAATAACTAGAAATGGTCTGTCAGGGGTCACTCTGTAAAAGGTAATATCCCATTAAATAGAGAGCTCTAATGATTATATTACTGAATAGATTTTTTTCTTAACAAAAGCTCAGTGTGGTAATGATTATTGTTTTGTCTGTCATATTTATGTGGCTAGGATTTTGTAAACCAGATAAAACTTCTTTAAATACCTAGATTTTTTTTAAAAAAAAGAGAGGGTATTATTCTAAGGAAGTACATGGCAAGCTTAACTGGAGCTGGACAACTGGAGCTGATTCCTCAGCCAGGGACCACACAGAACATCTCCTATGCACAGGGCCAAATTAATGCAGGGGCTTTTGGAGCTGGAGCCCAGGGCCTCGGGCTAAAGGGGGGTCCCCGCAAAAATAAATCCATAATTATATACAATTCAGTGGTCACCAACACATCAATTGCAATTGATTGGTGAATCCTGGAACCTCTGCCAGTCGATCACGATCTCTGGGCCACTAAAAGTCCAGCAGAGCTCAGGCAGGCTGCCTGCATGCCATGGCCCCATGCCGCTCTTGGAAGCAGCCGGCTGCTGGCATGTCTCTGCAGCCCCTGGGGGCAGGCAGCTCCACGCATGGCCCAAACACTCTCCACTGTCACCACAGCTCCCATTGGCCAGGAATCAGCCAATGGGAGCTGCAGGGGTGGCGCTCGCGGGCTCGGGCAGTGCACAGAGACATGCTGTTCCTCTCCCCCTCAGGGGTGTGCAGAGATGTGCGAGCAGCCAGCTGCTTCCAGGAGCAGTGTGGAGCCACAGCATGCAGGCAGGTAGCCTGCCTGAGCCCTTCTGTGCCACTGACAGGGTAAGCGCCTCCCGGCCAGAGCCTGCACCTTGCACCCCCTCCTACACCCCAACCCCCTGCCCCAGGTCAAAATCCCCTCCTTCACCCAAATTCCCTCCCAGAGCCCATTCCCCTCACCCTCTCCTGCACCCCAACACTCTGCCCGAGCCTGGAGCCCCCTCCTGCACCCAAACTCCCTCCCAGAAAGAACTAATATAACAGCTGTTCTAAGGTAAGAAGTAGGCTATTTTGAATTAACTTAATTATATTCGATATGTTTTAAGACTGAAATGTAACCACAGAACAGCTTTATGTAAATTTAAAAGGCAAGTTTAGTATAGTATTAATAGCCTAGATGCCATAACTGTGATCATTTTGTTTTAAATTAGGAAAAAGACTTGTATACAGGGGCCCCACAAAATCTAATAGCCCCAGGCCCACAGGAGAATTAATCCAGCCCTGCCTATGCATACCTAGAAGTGCTAGCTTGGTGGGGGATAAGGGTGTTTTCTGGTTTTCTGTCTTTCCCAGCTAGTGCAGTAGCAAAGAGAAATGGTAGAGGAGCAACTTTGTGCTACATGTTATCCACAAGATGGCAATAGTGGGATAATTTTGAAAATGTGAAAACAGGTCTGAACCTCTCTTCTTAGTTTTTGATGGGGTTATTTGATAATGGAATTTGGGTCTGAGAGAGGGTAAGGAGGTTTCAAGAAAAAGAAGGAAAACAAGAACATTGTTTTACCATTTTTCCATTGTTAGGAAGGAAACATAACTTCACCCACAAGCCTAACAGCTATTTTTCAAACTTTATTTTTTAATTCTTTAGCTTTAATTAATGTGGCAAAATTTATAGGATTAACTTTTATAATTTATAAATAAATAAAAAAAATATTTCTTTGGGAGCTCCCATAGTTGTTTTCTCCTTCTATCCACTTACAATCTCCGCTCAACTCCTCAGAGAATGAGGTGAAAAATAGAATAAGAATGGATAATTTCCATTTGGTATATTAGAGAATGGCCCAAACTATAAGGCCTGGTCTACACTACAGACCTATGTCAGTATAATGGTGTTGCTCAGGGGTGTGAAAAATCCACCCCCCTGAGTTATGTAGTTATACTGACCTTAACCTCTCACGTAGATAGCGCTAGGTTGACAGGACAGCTTCTCCCGCCAACAGAACTACCGCTTCTCAGGGAGGTGGATGGGAGAACTCTTTTCACTTAGAGCATCTTCACTTACGCACTACAGCTGCACCGATGCAGCATTTTAAGTGTAGGCCTTTCCTGAAACGCTTGATTGTAACTCTGGAGTCAGCGTCTTTCTCTATAATAAATGTAAACAGGCGTGGATAAAGCCTGCATACACAGGATTGTTCAACTGAAGAGCCCCTCCTCCCTCCATGGGGTTGTAGATCCTGCAGACTGAAAGCCTAGATCTGAATGCCTCCACACTCTCCGAAAATTTGTATCTAGACATATGAACTTGCTGGCCTCTTTCTGTAAGAGAAGTACAGGTTTATTTTTAAATGGTCAGCAAAAACTCGATCCTGCCAGTGTATCTCTGGGATGATATTGGCCTAGCACCTTTGAATCATATTGATGATATATCAGTAGATCCATTTTCTTACATACTTGGAAAACTTTCCTTCAGCTGTAGGGCTCAACATTTCCTTGTTTCTTAATGATCTCAGTAACTGGTTCATTGTAGATTAGGATATAGAGCAAGACAGAAAACAGAAGCTAGCTTGTGATGGACAGCTCATAAAATCTGATGAGCTGCAATGCAAAAATTCACAATGAGATTAATATTTTGCTCTAATTCCCATTTCCAGGGCTTTTGTAAAGATTGGAATGGTGATTACTGTATAAATGCTATTCTCTTTGGTAACTAAAACTGTCCTGTCATTTGTTCCAATATAGGTTATATGCAACATGATATCTCATTCCAATCAACACCTCATAATTAACCAACACTTTGTCTCTCCTTAATGTATGCACAGCTGTCATTAACTCTAAACATTGGTGTTAAGTACAAACATCAAGGGCAAAATATATCCTTTTTATACAGTGCACAGCACTTCCTGAATTTATCCTTGATGGAAGTCAGTAATGAATAGTGTTCATGCCCAGGATTAAACTCACCTTGTTGTTCTCATAAATATATCATAACTGTATACATCATTTTGGGGAAGCAGTCATATGATGAGGACAAACAGATATACTGGCATCAGCAGAATGAAAAAAATTAATTGCTTTGCTCTTTCTAGTTCTGACACTATTTGACATTACTCTTTGAATGATGCTCAAAATTATGGCAAACCAAGTAATTTTTCAACAGGGAACACTGAAAGTCCTCCATCCATGCACAAAACCTTGAGTGAGGGAATTTATTGATCCAGGATGTTGTTTTTGACAAAATACTCTTTGCACGATGTGGCAATTTGGGAACTCTATGTACAATTTATGCATTTTGTTCAAGATTATGAACTCTCCGTACGCTTAAGTCCTTGTGATTTCTGCACTGTTCTGCCTCGTGCTCCTTGTACTAAAGAGAAAGGGTTTGGCACCTATGTGTCTGTCTATGAATATAGGTTTTTAAAGACAATCAGCACCTGAATAGATCTTGGCAGAACTGTATGCTAGAAAAAAAACATTTTCTCCAACTTCTCTTTGGCAGGGGAGTTGCACTGCAGTTTGAAGGAATGGAATTTTGCCAGAAACAGGACACAGAAACCAGGTATAAGTGCTAGGATTTAAAAAAAAAATATCCTTTTTCACAGAGACAAGGGAAGCTTGGGCAGTTGAGAGGAACTAAGGAAAATGCTTTTGTAACAGACGGGATCTTTTTTTGCCTGAGGGACTAGCCAGGGAAGAAGGGAATTCCTGGTCTGGAGGAGAAGACCTGTAAAGGAGGGGAATCCTTGAACTGCCGGAAGGACACTGGCCCAAATCTCAAAGAGCACTCAAGTGGTGAGGAAACTGATGCAAGAAATGACATCCAGGTGTTTTATTGTTCTTTACCTATATCTATATATCTCTTGTGCTGTCTAAAGTAAAGCATAATTGTGTTAGAAACCTTTGTAAGACCTATGTATATTTGCTTACACTTATCACGTTCCCGAAGAGGTAAATTGTAAACCAGGATGTGCCCAAGGTTGGAGCTCTGGGAAGGAGCATGCTTATGCAGCTTCAGAGTCTGGGGGAGACAGCTCTAGTCTCAGGACCCAGGCAGTTGGAATGTGAGATTTCAGGAGTGGATCCTAGAAAGAGAATCTGTACACTCCAAGTGTGCTTAGAAGCCCAGGGCCAGAGACAGTGTCTGGCCTGTGCTGAGACTCAGGATGCTGAAAGCACACAAATCTTGTGTGTTGAGACCAAACACAGAAGCCTGATGATTGTCCAAAAGGAGGTGTTCAACTAGGGCTCTGACACACATAAGCTGGAATCTCCAATAATAGTAAGAGATTGCTCAATAGTAAGAAAGAGCCAGAGAGATGTAAGAGACTGTACTTAGCCTTGCATCAGAAGCAGCAGTGGCTTATTAAAGAGCTTTCAAACAAGCAAAATAGCAAGGCATGACATATCTTAGCTCAAGATTTAGATATTTTTAAAAATACCCACGAAATTATATGTACATATTCTGTATTAACAATTTTTTTGTGTGACGGAGCAATATTCCACTGCAGCTGAGACCCCAAGGAGGACAGCTATTAATGGGTTAACCCAAAAGGCTATCCTACTTCTATTAAAACCCTTTACCGAAACCTTCGCTGAAGCCCCTAGGGGTATAGAAAATGAGAAACCAACTGCAGGGTGAACAACACAGTGCTGATTTCTTCATTTCTCCTCTGCTTGTAGTACAAAGGAGACCAGATATAACCTTTTAAGGAGCATTTTTATCATTCTGGATCCAGAACAAGACGCCAGTACTTGTGGCTGAAGTTCACCTAAGATCATGTACGTGGAATATGGAGTGGTACTGAATTAGTCTCTTAGCACTGCATGGTGGCAGCAACACAACATGACATCTCCTCACCGAAATTAACAGTAACATTGTAAACTCTTAGTCAGTTGTTTGTTTTATTCTCTTATTTTGTGTCTTACATGATTGGTCACAAAACTACTGTGATGGAAGGGGCTGATTGTCATTGGCTGAAACCAAAAGGAAGAAGCCACAGTAAATTAATATTCAGCACCTAGGGAAGGCAGTCAGCTAAGGCCAGACTTTAATGCAGGCAAGAGCTTAATTCAAGCTAGAGGACGTCACTAAATGGACCTTTTAAAGGCATAATAATATTATCTGACTGGATATTACATGAATTTTTGTAAGGCCAATTAATCCACTTTGATTTTTTTTAATTAAAAAGTACCATTATTTATATAGTATGTTATTTCAAACTCATGTTAGCTTGTATTCTCCAGTAAACTGTGCAATAAGTTCAAATGAAAGGGTTACAGACATAGTCTGATCCTGCTGGTCTCATTCATTTTTGGAGCAGTAATGTGAGTTATGTCTTTAGAGGATTGGGTCCTTAAAACAAAATCCACATTTTCAGTATTGCATATAACTTATTTATTTGTTCATTTTCAATTTTTAACTAAACCATGAGATAAGTATACATAAATATTTGTTACCGCCACTGAATGACAGGAACCTGAAAAGTTACACATGAGTCCAGTGCACTGAACTGTGATTTTTTTTTTTAATTACCATCTTGGCTTAGAATATAGAAACAATGGATTTGCAGATGAGTAAAGACAATTAACTATTAATCAAACCTCAAGTAAATTCTAATTTGATACTAACTATATTTTATAATTGATTACTAAATATTAAATTTGGCCTTGTAGATATACTTCTTGTTTGTTCTTTTAAAGATCTGCTGTATATTCATATTTTTCATGTGGTATATAGGAAATCTACAAACAATTCAGCAACAGGATTAGAATCTTGGGAACACCAGTTAATGGAAGAGGATTTCTATAGCATAACAATTGTACACACGAGCATTTAAAATCCTAAAATGGAAAGACAAATGACAAATTGCTTGCCATTATATCAGGCCTTAACTTTCTGCATTTGTGTCAAATAATAGCAAAACATTAAATTAATTCACTAATAATAACTTTCATTTGTTAGGGGAAGAGAGAAAGCAGCTATGCTGTGATTTCAAATTACTTTACAAAGACTCATGGATTAAGTCTCACAACATCCATATGAAGGAGGTAAATATTCTAATTTTACATTTAGGTAAATAGAGGCATGTAGTGGTTAAAGACAAAATATAACACTGGTCTCTGATTCTGGGTGTCCAACTTTAACCTTTTTGAGCCTGATTTTCAGAGGTTCTGAGCATTCACAACTCCCACTGGCTTCAGCTGGATTTTCAACTCTTCGGAAAATTAGGCCCACAGTTTGTCAATCTGGGCACCCAAAATCAGTGACCACTTGTAAATGTTTTAGTTTGTGTGACATGTCCAAAGTCACACAGGAAGTACGTGGCAGAACTGGAAAGAGAATGCAAGTTTTCTCACTCCCAGTCCCAGTGCATTAAAGCAAAAGATGAACTTTCATTGTAAATGGTTGCAGTTGCATTATATTTGAGGATCTTTCCTTAGGAATTGTCTTCAATGTGTTATGCAGCTGCATATATGCAGAAAGGTATTTGAGTGTATTAAATTATGGAAGTTATTCCATGGAGAAATTGGGTCACTCTGCTCTAATAGTCAGTGGGCAAAGTTTGGGAATGCAGTGCCATTTAAGCAGGGAAAGATTGGGGATTCTACCTGGTGGCCTTACTTTGGTCTAGGTTCCCACTTGAGGAGAAAAGCTCCACCAGAGCATTAGGAGTTTATTCCCATGTTTCATAGGAGCCATGGTGGACAGGGCTGCAACTGATTTTGTCAGAGGGGAGCAGACCTGGCTGGGAAGGAGCAACAGAAGCAGGGATTGGGCCAGAGCTGGCAGCTTTGGACCAGAGTTGATCTGTTCAATAGGCAGCATCAGGCTAGACTGGGGCTAATGACACTGGGCCAAAGCAGGTAAGGATGTGCACTGGCAACCCAGTTAGAGCTGATATCAGCAGATGTCTCACAATGGACAAGGTGAGAGGAACATGTACCTACTAATTGTGGCAGGGTTGGACCAGACTTGTGATCGAAATTTGTTTTGATTGGAGCAACAAACCAGCCCACTAATAACAGATGGTGGAGTTTGGGGGCCAAAATTTACCCTTATGCAGAGGGTCATTGCAAGATCTCAAAATATGCTTAAGTGGGGAATAGGCCTGATTTCTGCCCAGTGTTGTGTTTCACCCAATGTGCATAAGAAATATTCTATGCCTGTATCTAACTGTTGGTTCATCTCTTCTATTCTCTTCTCTCCTATGCATATTATCATAACTATAGTGGCTGCAGGATTATGCCCATGCAATTAATAGCAACAGTTCTATTAAAATAATAGCCGTTAGCACATACATAGTGCTTTACATGTTCAGAGCTCCGTACCGACTGAAATGAAGCCAATAATGTCCACCATGCTGCCTGACCAGGTGGAAATTAATGACCTGGTGGCACATTTTGAACATTGGAGGAGATATTAAAATAACCATTTAAACAGCTGCTCCATTTGCTCATCTAGTCACTGCCAGTATTTAAAGGGACACAGTAAAGGTTGACAGTCAAAAATTGTAACCTCAGTTAAATTCTCTGCAAATTAACCTTCTACCAGCCCTCAAAAAATTAGAGACATAAGACAGTTAAAGTCTAAACTCACCATCTGGGTGAAACACAGTCTATGAAATTAAGATTAAATGAGACTGGATCCAATTCAATCAAAGAATCCCCCCTGCCCCAACAGAAATTGAAGTATTCATGACATGTCTAGCTCTCTGCTGTTTTCTAGTCCACACAGTCGATGCCAGCACTCTCTGGAAGTGGATCTTTGTCCCATGGATTCTTGATTCTAAACTTTGTGCCTCCATGACAGAAGAATCCAGATTTCTGGAACTATTGATCCTTCCTTACCCCACCCCTGAACATATAAATCTGTTGCCATTGCCTTAAGACATGTACAATATTTAGCTATGTTATTGAAAAGTGAAACATGAAAAAAGTTTGTAGATTTGAAAACTCTGTAAAAGAGAAGTTTCCCAATATTTTAGGGAATAAATTAAATGACTACTAATCATGACTACTTAACCATCCATTGATGTCTGGTTTGGGCATCTAGTTTATTGTACTCTCTGGTAATATACTGGATCCAAGCATTGTGTTTTACATAACACCTGTTAGTGTGTGCATATGGGAGAGACAGATTGCTGCATCACTCTTAAGTGACCTATTACCTAGCAAATACAAAGTATAGAACACTGAATATGGAATCAAATTCCCCTGCTGATGCCCAGATGGCAAACAGACTCAAATGCCAGTGTTGAATATGAGAACATCTCTCCCTTTCTTAACCCCTGAAATTATACAGCACTCACCTAGAGAAACATATTTTTGCCCCAACACAGACTTTGCTCCAAATATTACTTCATTACTTGATTCTCGGATAGACATGCCAAGTAATAAACTGACATTCACAGAAAACTCAGTGGGTGAGACCAGTGTGGTAGCAGACAGTTCTGTGAAAGCCAGATGACAAACAAAAGCACAGATTGAATTAGTGAGGTAGAACGGCTATCAGAGATGGTAAGGAGAGTCAGGGAGTGCCAGTCATTTTGATAAAGCTTATGCCTTACTCCTAGGCATAAAAAAGATAACTTTAAAGTAAATGCATGTAACAGCAGGAATAGATGGTGAATCAATCCTGTTTGTATAAAATATTCTTCAAAGTTCATATTTGTACTTGTTCACACTATCAAAGTCAAGAACAAGTTGATATGGTTTTGCTTAATGAGCCAATTATATTCAGACAAGATAACAATCATGCAGTGTTGTGCTTAGCTAAATTGCTCTGTTAATAGCTAGTAGTTTTATATGCTTCTTGTGTTGCTGACACAATACAGTGTAGAATCTGCATCACTTGTCGGCTTCAATTTGTGAACTTTCTTTTTTGCCTTCAACTCTCACAAGTGTTTTTCACCTGTAATGAAAAAAATACCAATGCTGAAATGCAGCCAATTCCTCTGCTTTTGATTTTGGGATTATTCAGTTAATGGAATGTACAGAGATCAAATGGGGCTTAAAAGCATGAAAAAACAACTAGTTTCTCAGAGAGCTCAATCCTTTCAATGATTCAATAGCGGAGAACGCTGGGTTATAAAAAAGTAGTGTCCTTCAAACCAAAATGCTGCATCCCTTACTCGTGGGCTTGGTATGTTTCCTAGATCCACGCACTTGGGTGACTCTCTGTGAGGGAGAACACCGCTCTGTGGCTATCCTACGCTGTCAGTAGCCCTGCAGAGAACAGCAGATTTGAATCTAGACTGCCCTACACTCTGGCTCGCCCATTTCATGTGCGGGGTTACGGGGAAAGCTGTCTATGGCAACATAGTCTTGTTTTCTGCATAGAGAGCAAAGGAGCTTCATACTCTGTCCCCCCTCCATTTTGATTCTCTGTGGGGTCCATGCCTTTTTAATAGCGCTACATGTGCTGAGGACTGAAATGGTTACTGAGCATGGAGGCCCATTTTGGCCTTTCCAGCAGCATTGGGCTGATCTTTGTTGGGTTACACTGATCAGCATGTTGAGGTTCAGGAAGAAGTGCCCCTCTGTAGCAAACTGGCAGGTTGGTCACTCCATTTCAGGTGAAGCGAGGACCATTTAGTCACTGTTACCCGCTGAGTTGAGTATGTCTTTATTGGCAGAGAGAATAATGTTGCAGCTTTGGTGATAGAATCTCTGATGGTCTTGCCTTCATCATGCTCTCTTTCCTATGTCCCAGATTCCAGGCCTGATTATTAGAAAGAGTATAATATCAATGTTAGTACCATGTTTATTTTTTCCCTGTTGAAGTACATACATCTGCAGTTTAATGCAATATAACTAATTAAGAGAATCTTAAACATAGTAAAAATAATTTGCAGTATCTACTCATGTCATGAGACATAGTTTTGCTGAATGGAGGAGATTTTTCTAAAAATATTTTATAATACAAAACAAAGTCAGGATTATAAGAAAGGGCAACATACAACCATGCTATCAAGTAAGTCTCTTATGTTTTCTAGCAGGAAAAGGCACTCCTAGCAAACAAGAACTGACAGAAAGAAAATTGACAATGAAATGGAAAACATAATTTAGTGGAAAATATGATAAATAGATGGTGTTTCATCTGCTGTTAGTGAGTTATACTGTGATTATACTAGAGCTGATAAAATCAATCAAAACAATACAAGGTATAGAATAGGGAAAATGCTATTCTTCCATCATTAGATATTTTCATATCCTTTAACTGTTAGTATGTTATAGTTTATATTCTGAACGTGTTATTTGTGTTCTAACCCTTCTGGTAACTTTAAGTCAATTAGTTTTCTTTAACCAGGGAGTTTTTAGAAGCTTGCTAAATAAAGCACATTTCAGTATCACAAAATTTACTGTATAACAGTGCAATGCAATACCCACTCATGGTTGTCTTACCCTAAAGCAATTTTACAGAGTAGTAGATAACATTTAAATAAATAATTAGACTCAATCTAAATCCTACTGCATTTTCATCTCTTTCAAAGCAGCTCTCTGAAGTTGACGTCTGACCATGCTTTTCTCTTCCTTTCACTTTCCTTATGATGGCCCCCATATTGTGAAGTAGCACTTACAAAAATACAGCAGTGTTCCACGGTAACAATACAGTCCAAAATACTCCAGGCTGACCTTGCAGATTCAAAATGCCCCAGACAATATATTTTGACCCAATAGAGGCTGATCCTGGAAGATGCTAAGTATAAGTGGGGGAATGGTCCCGCTGTTCTGGGGAACATTCCTACTGCCCTGGTGGAATGGGCTGGCGAAAGGATCTGAGTCATCGCTCCCACTTCCTTTACCCAGAGTCCTGCCTGACCTTGAGGGCTCCCCTTCTACTCTCCTGTGTGGCAGAGTCCTCGTAACACCAACAAGGCTGGGCCCAGGATTCCTGGGGGTCTCAACCCCCAACCTTGTCATGGTCACTTAGGGCAGGGGCTAGGGTGTCCCCACTCCAGGGTGCTCTCTCTGCACTATATGCTTCCCTGACCTACTAATCATTGCATACAGTTCAAAGCAAATACAGTTTATTAAACAGCAATCAATTTTTTAAAAAAAAGAAAAAAAATGAGAAATGTTAAAGGAAAACATGTCACCCCGCTCTGTGGCATGGGGACATCACAACCAGCGTCTCTGGAATGTCAGGGAAGTTCACAGTCTGTTCCTCACACATCCCAGGCCTCTTTCTCAGGCCATGGCTGTGCTTCAGGGATCCTGCAGGTCAGCCACTTGTTCTGGCAGCGGCCACATTCCCTCAGGCCTTAGGTGGCAGGACCCTTCTTCCCAGCATCGCCCCTGCCCCATCGGGGTTACGATCCCCCTCCAAGCCTGGCCTGCAAGGCCTCTTGGCTGGGCTGTCTCCTTGCACTGGGCCTGCTGCTGGGCCCCCTCACTCTCCCCAGCTGTTCACCGCACCTGGCTCCAGACTCCTCCAGCCCCAGCCCCAGCTCCACTCTGCCTCAGCACGGCTGCTTCTCTGCCTCCAGCTCCCTGGGCTGCTTCTGTGACTCTGCTCCCAGCACTGACCTGCTTCCTGGGCTGCTTCTCTGGCCCATCTGGGTGCCACAGCTCTGCTCCCCAGCCCAGCTTGGATCCCTGCTCTCTCCTTATCTCAGCCCCACTCTGTCTGACCCAGGCAATTTCAGGTCACATGGAGGACAGGGCCCACCCTGGCCTCCTGACTCCCTCATTAGCCTGCCCGCCCTATCAATCAGGCTGACCTGGAGCTTTGGCCTCTCTCCATTGCCCCTGGGGACAGTCCCCGTCTCAGGGTCCTGATTTCCCATTGACCCTTCCCCTTCCTTTTGGTACTGGGAGCTAGCCAACCAAAAACCAGTCCCCTTACATTTGCAGTACCTGCAAGGTACTTACAATGCATTGAAGTCACTGAGAGAGATTATCAGCTGGTGAAAAATGACACAGCTCCATTGACTCAATGTTATAACACTGGGTCGCACTACCCAAGGATCTGATCCAATGAGACTTGAGGGAGCATCCTCAGCACTTCATAGAACCAGTCTCATAAGAAGAAATATTCAAAGAGGGAGTAAAGGAAAGTAAAATGTAAAGGGTCCCAAGATGTAAGCAGAGGGAAGGGATCAGTCCTAGCAAATTGGTGTGCAACTATCTGCTATTTGCAGGATTGTGTTGCATTTTCCAAAGACACAGCACAACAGAATGCTCCTCAGAATATATTTATATTCCAGGTTTGCCTTTTCCTCTCTTGCTTCCCCAAAATCCAGTATTCTTTCCTCACAAAAAATAAAATAAATAAAAATCAACAAACAAACCTCCTCTCCTTTCCCCCTCCCCCAGCTGATATCAACATCAATTTAATCTTGAATTCCACTATTCTCTTCTCCTCTGAACTTGGGGCCCCAACTTCTCAACCCCAAAATTCCACTTACCTGACCTGAGAAAGGCTCATACATTGGACAGCCTTCCAGTTCCTCACTGAGGCGCTATACTGCCCCGATAGTCAGTGCCTTCATGTTTCTCCTGCTGTGTGGTGCAGGGACTTCTGGCAGGCAGCCAGAAATAGATGTTGGCATCATAGGACTCGTTGGAGCTACTGTATTATGCAGCAAAGGACTTTGTCCGCCACAGCTTGAAAACTAGAGCAGAAAATGGGAATTTTTTTTTCTGCAGAAACTTGCCTTTTTGGCAAAATCCAAAATATTTTCGCCAAAGCTGAAATAGTTTGATTTTAAAAAAAAGACCTTCTTGGTGCTTCATTGGAGTTGTCATTTATATGCCTCATTTTCCTCTACAGGCTGGGATCACTGGTTGGACTATATCTCCCATCATTCAATACGGTCTGGGTGAAGAGAAGCAGTGAACCATGGGAGATGAATTTCAGCTAGGGAGCCCAGTAAAATGGGGAGATGAAATGACTGAATTACAAATCCCATGAGCTACCACAGAAGCATATCTGAATAAAATTTTCAGATTTTGGCCAACATTTTCCAGTTTTCTGCCACCAAATGAAAACTTTTGGGGGTTGAGGTGTTTTGGTTTTCCAATAAAATAAAAATGTTTAATGGAAAGCAGACACTTTTTGTGAAAAATAGCATTTAGTTGAGAACCCAGTTTTCCACTGAAACAATTTTGAAGGAAAACTGTCAAACAGTCCTACCAAAACCAGTGGCTAGAGGCACTTGGACTAGGAATGCATCAATCTTCTAGTCAGCATGTGGCATTGGCCTAGTGAGCGAATGGCCAGTGGTCCAGCCTGGGCTTGAAGAAACTACTATTTTACATAACATTTGGAACTACTTAGTATAAATTCCTATGGAATTTAAAAGATGTGTGTGTGTATATGTATACACACATGCACATTTGTGAAAGGAAAAGACTTTAAATGTAAATGGGTCCTTTTCTCTTACTGAACCATTGGTTCAGATTAAATAATACGGATGTTTCCTCTCTCTGGCACCAAAAGGCCCTATTTCCCTCCCTCCCTCCTGTATTTTA
The DNA here is from genome assembly GCF_965140235.1 of Caretta caretta. Taxonomy (NCBI): domain Eukaryota; kingdom Metazoa; phylum Chordata; order Testudines; family Cheloniidae; genus Caretta; species Caretta caretta. The sequence continues at coordinate 28,436,331 of NC_134217.1, read as the reverse complement.
GACATCCACTGAAGATGAATCACCCATAGTCAGCTGAGGAACATTGTTCTGACAGCTTCAGGAATAAAGCTGAGACTCAATTTTCCTGCTGTGGCATAACAAATGCCTGTGGACATGTAAATATAGAGATGCTTAATTATTTACAGTTCAAGTTAATTTTCAAACCAAACCTCATTAATTTTTGTAATGCTGGAACTCAATGTGTCATTGCAGCGAAGATATTAAATTAAAATATCAGATTTTGGTAATTATATGTGATTCTCATGAGGCAGCTGGAGTGTAACTAAATATTGTTATTTACTTTGGAAAATCATAATTATACCTATTACAGTTATGATCCTGAGACGTGATTAGGGAAAAATCTTTTACTACTGGAGGTCTACCAATAGGGCACTTTTCAGGGAGCTAAGAGTAAATTAAATATAAAAAAGGAAATTAACTGCAAACTACTCTGTTTAAGAAACGTTAAGATTATTACTGAACTGACAGAAGCAAGGAATATCAAAGGGAAGAACTGAAAATGTTTTTAACTCACTATCATTAAGTCCTTTGTTAAAATCCTCTTTAAAATGTTGTGTGAGTAAGATAGATCATAAAAGGGACCTGATTGATAGCACTGAAGACTAAACTTCTCTCTTTATCTTTAGAGTAGGTATACACAGCACACATAGCAGTATTAACTTCCCCACACTATTATGTCCTGACTTGAAGTGGCCATTTCTAGGGTTGGCTTCAAACTTCATATCCATTCAGTCCTTTGCCTTTGGCAAAGAAGTTTGCAGCCTCGAGATTCTACTGGACCTTTGTCTCCACTGAGATTTTTCAGCAGATATGGCCAAGAGTGTTTTTTCATGAGTATATAACCAGGAAATTATGATCTTTTCTTCAGAATGTGTACCTCACCATATTTATACATGGTATTGTCCAATCAAAAGTGTAAATGGCTATTTGTGTGTACTGTTACCTGGCTCATTCACACAGTTGTGGTAAGTGCATGCACAACCTGGGAGGCCAATAGCACTTGCATTTTAGAAAATTAGGCCCAGAGTGATCTCACTCTATCAGTATAAGGCAGAGTGAGGAATAGAGTATCTGACCCCCTTCTCCTGCCAGAGCATACAATAAACTCATTTAATCAGAGAATGTGGCTCCACCTTTCCTGATAATCAGGTCTGTGCTTTGAATCTTGGCTGACTTAGGGCTTGGTTCAAAGCCCACTGAAGTCAAAGGAAGTCTCTGAAGGGCTTTGGATCAGGCCCACTGAGATCCTCTCCTGGTATTTACTGATATCAGTGCTCAGGTCTGAACACTGGGGGAATGGGAACAAGTTGGTCTTGGTGTATGTCAGCCTGCAGAAAGCTTGCTGACCTTCCCCACATGGTTGGAGACCAATTTGTTTGCTTAGGCTTTGGATCATGGTGGGTGGGCATATGTGGGTTTGTCTCGTTTAAATGCCAGGTTAGGTATAGGCTAGGTTAGGTATAAAGCTGTTTCTTGAGATTAGAGTTTTTTGTGGTATTATCCTATTTGACAATACAGTTTTAGACTGTTTGACACTGTTTATAATGTAAATAGTATATTATATTTTTATATTATTTTTATTTATGCAAATTCACCCACCAATCTGGGGAATGGGGACCAGTTTTTATAAATATAAATACTCTGCATGCAGCAGTTATTGCAGTATCACAGGGCACTTTGGAGAGAAGGGTCCAGATTCTGGTTTCAGTGACACGTGTGAAGCTAATGGAGTTACTGCAGATTTACACTGGCATTTCTCTGAGCTGAATCTGCACCAAATTATCACTGTTAGAGGGAGAGTTTCACAGTTCTGCTGTTAGTTTACATAACCAGCAGAGTGTTACACAAATAGATGAGGGCTGATTCTGATGTAACTTACACTAGTGTAAGTCAAGAAAAATCCAAAGTAAAGGAAGGGGGTATGATGTCCTGGGTCTTGAACCCTGGTCTGGGAGTCCCCAGACTCCACCCAATGTCTTTTGAAGCCTGCTGGGCTGAGAAGCTAATAGGGCTATAGCCTCAGCCAAGGCAGTGACCACAGGAGCTCTGACTGCAAGATCACCCATCTCCACTGATTGCTCCGATTACAGTACTTAAGGCAGAAGGAGGCACAGGACGTGGGTTTGTGATTTCCTGTTGTGGCTGTGTTGGATGCTTTTGTGCCCACACCCAGCTCTGTTTCTTATTCCTGGCTTCTGCCACACCCCTGTCTTTGCTCCTGTTCCAACTGTGCTCCTGCTCTGTGCTTGATCCTTGCCTCTCCTCCAGCTCCTGATCTTATGCCTTACTTCCAAACGTTGATTACCAGTTGTGGCTCTGATCCCTTACTCTTGCTTGACTCTTGGCTCTGGACCCCCAGATTTGATTCCTGGTTCTGACTCTGGCTTGATTCTTGACTCTGGGTCCTGACCTTTGGCTTCATTCCCCAACCTGGATGCCTGCTGTGCCCACTAGACCTGACTCCTGCTCTGACTCTAGGCCAGACTGCCTACATCCCAGTCCATAACACCGAGTTAGAGTCTCAACTACACCAAGCTCATGCTTGGCACAGCTTTGGGCTAGGTGAAATGTGATCGGAATCTATCTTTACTTCTTTCTTGATCCCAGACATATCCTGGACAGAACAAATTAGAGTAGCTAGCCTGGCTGCACTGGCCCCCTCAGGATTGTGCCACCCTTCAATTTAGGATGTCTGGAGTGTGTCAGACCCCTTCCATGCCCGTCCCTGTCCCAGAATGCCCTCTACACCAAAAGGAATAGGAAGGCATGTAAATCAGCTTTTGATTTAAGGCTGCTTTCAATTCTCTTTGAGTCACTGGAGTAGAGAAGAGGGGACAAACCTAGGGTCCAGGAACTGGCCCAACAGAATTATACTGCTGTAAGAAGATCAGAAACAGACTGGCAGTGTGAGAGGACATGCAATGTTTGTTGGGTTGACATATCCAGAAGCATATCTTTCACAGCTATGATCAGTCTGTGAGAAATATGACTGAATATATATGTCCAGCACCCTTTTTATTTTAAATGTAGTAGAAACAAACGCTGACTCTTAAAGATGAAATGTTGTAAAATGCCCTTAAGATAAAATTTTGAACTTAATACATCAGCAAGATATACTTTTCCACAGTTATGAAACCAAGACATTATTCATCCATGCTACAATCTTTGCAGGGATGATAAAAGCTAATCCAAAAGCAACAGGTTTTGGTGTTATCTGAATCTTTCTAAATGCATCAAAATCTCCTGTTGTGCTCTTACATCTCAAGTCTACCTTCTTCCAAGATTTTTTTTTTTCTTTTTGTTTCAGATTTGTTTCTGCATAGCATATTTTTCGTTCACTTTGTCCCTGGCATCACCACATCCCAATCTGCTGGAAATAGATTTTATTCTATGTTACAGATTATCACCTGCTCCCCAAATCCCAGAAAGATAGCCTTCTTAGATATAGCATAGGAGGTCTGCTATTGCAAATCATACTACCTGCAAAGGGACAGCTGCACTGAATCTCAAAAGACAGTGCTAGCCTTCCTCCATGTGAGAGCAGGACCCTCCAATTAATTTCATTGCTGGTACCTTTGTGTGATTAACACAATCTCACACTGCTGCTACAGTGTGACCTGGCAGCCAAAGCAGAATCCTGTGTCTTGGCAAGTATGAAAACATGTACATTGAACAGAAGTATGTGGGTAATAGACACGCATATTGATGCCCTGAATCACAGGAAAACACATATGTTGAAAGCTGAAATGTCTCAGAAGCAAACTTTCTGTTAGAGCTGGAAGAAAAATGAAATGGGAAAAAGATTCACAAAAAATAAATTAGGGGGGGGAAAACTGATCAAACTTGAAAATAAAATTTAAAATGTCTAGCACAACTTTCTATTTATAGTAATAACAATAATATTCATGTTAACGGCCAAAGTAAAACTCAGAGGTGTTTGTTTGCCAGTTTTGGTTATATGTATATGACACAATGTGCAACAATTCTCATATGAGGTTAATTTAATTGGCCAGAATCTCAGCTGGTGTAACCCAGCATAGCTCCTTTGACCTCAATGGAATTATATCAATGTGTGCCATTTGATGATCTGGACCAGTATTGATTGCTTGGGCATCCAATATTTGCAAATGATAGAAGGAAATACTTGCACCACACGTCATTACCTGAACCAACATGCCTTGAGACCAAAGACAGCATCACAGTATTTTCAAATCTACCTGATAAAAAGAGGGAATACATTTTGAGACTGCCCTAAAACTAAGACTTCTTATAATTGCAGATATAAATATTCTAGAAGTGACATTCTGATCTGCTAAACTTTTATTTTTGTTTAATTAGTGCTTGTGAAGAGGCTGAATTTACAGTTCTGGAGAATTAACTGGAAAGCTGTAGAGAATTTAAGAGTGTTAACTTTATAATATGATTATTTTGATCCCCGTATATAGTTGAAAATGATATCTCTGCTCTAGGATGCTACAAAAAACCCTTAAAATCATATTCTATAGGTTTTTTTTTTTAAAAGAGTAACTGCTAAAGAAACTTATACGTCAATAGATTTATCCCAAAAGTATAGTGGATGTTTCCATAAAGGGTGTATAAGCCTACCCTGGACATGATTCTTTCTCCACATACACTGGTTTAAATCAGGATCTGTGTAAAGCTGCTGTGAGTGAGGTCAGAATCAGGGATGCTGTGTGTAAGAGACATGAGTGAAGATGATGCACCCCTTTCTTTGAAGGTAATTGTGCATCTAATCTCCACCACTGTAATGGGGAATTTCTGTATCATCTCCTCTTGGTGGTCTATTATTACATTGTCAGTAACTGTCTCTAACCTATTAGTGTGTGAGTGGCACTTGTGGTAGTAATTACCTGTCGTTTCAAGGGCAATGTCACATGTGGTTAGTGTCTTTATCTTTGGTGGTATTTTCATCCGGGAAAGTTAAATGGGTTCTTACTCCAGAGGATAACAAACTGAAATCTCAATCTCTCTTGCTGACTGACTTCTCCCACGTTCTTAAATGAGAACAATGACAAGCAGCAGTAAAAACAACCTTACATGTGGTGGGTGAAGAGACAGAAAAATTAAAGCACGATGGCAAGTGAAAATCCGATGAAGTGAGCTGTAGCTCACGAAAGCTCATGCTCAAATAAATTGGTTAGTCTCTAAGGTGCCACAAGTACTCCTTTTCTTTTTGAAAAATCTGTGCCACTGAAAAAGCTTCAAATGGGGTCTATACCAGAGACCCCAATAAGAACAATTTTCTAAAAGTTAAATTTAATTAGTTGTTGTTTTAAAGCAATGTGTGTCTGCATGGCATTTTCAGTGAGATGTTCCAAAATATTTGAAGTGTCAATACACCTAAGATGTTTCTTATAATAATCAGAGATGAAGTTGCTGTCCTGTCTCCAACTGGAGGTTTAGGGTTTTTTAATACTCCAAACCTTTGCTTCTTCCTTACGATTGAACATGTTGAGGGATTATTGTAAAAGACTCCATTTGAAGCTAAATATGTTTATCAATTAACATGGCCTGTGAATTTTGAATACGATTATTTTTTTTTTTTGCAATTGGTTGTAGCTTAATGAGATCTTTAACTTGGGCCCTCACTGGGTGCCTGATCCAAAACTCATTGAAGGCAATGGGAGTTTTCTACTGACTTCAAGGAGACTTGCGTCTGGCCCTAAGCAAGGTACTTAAGCATGTTGCCTAACTTTAAACGTGTGATTGAGTCATCTTAATGGCTAGCTGGGACTCTTAGGGCTTGTCTTCATTACTGTGCTACATTAGCACCGCTGCATTGATGCAGCAGTGCCGTAGCATGTCTTCACCAGTCAACATAATCACTCCTGTCAACATAATTACTCCATCTCAATGAGAGGTGGAAGCTATGTTAGCGGGAGAGTATCTCCCGCCGACATAGTGTGGTATAGAGACTGCTTTAAGTCAATGTAACTTACGTTACTCAAGGGGGTGGGTTTTTTTAAAGAGGTGGACTAGAAGTAATTGGCTTAGTTTGCAACAAGAGAGATTTAGGTTGAATATTAGGAAAAACTCTCTAACTATAAGGATATATAAATGATGGAACAAGTTACCTACGGAGGTTGTGGAATGGATGTTTTTAAGAACAGGTTGGGCCATCATCTATCAGGGATGGTCTAGGTATACTTAATCCTGACTCTGTGCAGCTTATGGTCTAGAAATGATTCTTAAGGTCCCTTCCAACCCTACATTTCTATGATATCTTATACTCCAGTATGAAAAAAAAGTCTCCACTATAATGAATGGTCATGTTACAAAGGAGACCAACAAGAAAATGAAAACAGACATCTTTATAACAACAGAAGCTTGATTTGTGCCCTACAACAGTAGCAAAAGCAATCAAGACTTCCATAAAACTGCAGCAAACATGTCTTGAGCACAATTAGGTAAGCAAAATCCTTCCAAAGTGTTACTGTACTTCTCCAGGCTGGAGATTGATGCCAAATACAGAACATTTTATTCAAAAGGAGCTCTTTGCTCTGTAGTAGCCAGGTACATTAAGGTGAACTAGTGCTTTAGAATCAGAGGGTCCTTTGTTTTATAGGAGGAAAGCATTATTTTTTATTTGTTCAAATCAAGCAGAGAGTTTCTTCACTTAAAGAAAAGGCATTTATCAGATCAAGTGGAATGACTGCAATGTTTCTGTGGTAATGTGATCACCCTAGCGTCCTGAAAAGAGGACTTGTAATATAACATGAGAAGTGGATAGCATTTGAAAACACAAATCCAGAGCATCCCAAGACTATTGGGCAAGCTGAGGGGAAACCACCAATTTTTGCTCTGCAAAGACGTATGTGTTTTTGTAAGTGTTTGTTTGTTTCATTCTGTGTGGCTTAAAAGAAAGAAACAAAAAACCTTCACCCTGCAAACACCTTTTCATGCCAAAACCCCATCCACATCATGAATGTGAACATTAACATGAATTTGTCCCATCGTCATAATTTGCCTTATTCCTTTTAAAAAACCTCAAGACTCACCCAGCTTTAGCAGAAAATGTATGATATTCCACCTTAAAACACTTCTTGTTTTTTTAATAAAAATAAGATAATCGAAAAAAAGATTAGCTTTTGCTGTGTAGTTTCATGTTTGTTAATGATAAATAAAGTTTGTGAAGTTTCTCTGTGCTTGAGATGCATTGAGTGCATGGGGCAAAGGAGAGAGTACCAGCACATATTATAGCTCATACATCTCATAGGCATAGTCTTATCATGTGTAGAAGTAAATTATTGTATTCCTGATGGGTGCAGCTAGAATGATCTAATAATGCCTTTTAGGTGAATGAAGGCAAGCGTAAGGAAGAACCAGGTGTGTGTTTCTTCAAGGTTAAATTGTTGTAGTGTTCTTGTCACTGTCAGTTTGCCTCTGTGAACACTCCCTCAGGTGATGACGTTGATGTTATTTCAAACCTCACCCACTTCAGTAAATGTTGTCAGTGTGGGGCTCCTTTCATAAGGGATAAGGGAGAGTGATAAACAGTGTTTGCTTCAGGCATGTGCCAGATACAAAGTCCCATTTTTGTGGGATCAGTGCAGACATATTTTCATCTCCTGCCCCACATTTAATCTCGGTTTCATCTTCATGTGGATTGTAGGCTCTCCAGACAAGGGAGAGTGTTTGTACTTCACCTCACACAATGAGGCTCTGATCAGGTTTCAGGGTACTAATATAGTAGATTTGCTATGAATAATAAAGAGTGGTAGTGTAATAATGAATAGTGTCCCTTTTTCCCTCCTGCAAATCCATAGCCATTGTGGACATCCGTTCTCAGAATAATTTTGCAGTACATTATAGTTACTTGGAACTTCAGACCAGTGATACATGATGTTACTCAGTCTGTTCCAAAGGCACAGGCCCCTATCTGTTGAGCTAAAGGATAATCTCTTACATGTAAGCAGTATTGCATCTGTGACATTCAGGTGAGAAGTTCTGATTCCATCCACTACAATGGCAGGATATTATGTTTGGAGGAAATACTACCCACTTCATTATAGTATGTTCTCCCATTGCATTAGCACAGCTAGAAAGTTTTGAATTTTGACATTTCACAGCTTGTTTATAGATACTGGTATATTTCATTAGGCCATATCCTCTCACTGACAAGAATGCAAAACTCTCACTAACATTGTGACAGAGGGCTGGGAATCAACAGCTGAGCCAACACTCTGGTCACTTAAACACCAATGAATTTGAATTCCTCCCAGGATAGACTTGACAGGGCCTAATTAGTGGATTAAAACTGGCTGGGGGAGAACTAATGAGCAGGTTGTCCTTTTAACACAGAAAATATAAGAAGGCACAGGAAGGAAGTACAGGGAGAGGGAAGCTAGCATGGCCAGAGTCAGCAAGGATCTCTAGGTAGTAGGCAGAGAGATCTCCTCTTCTCTCCTTAGCAGAGAACTGGGAAGCAATGAACTAAATAGTATCATATACGGACCAGTCAGGTGCTGTGAAGAGCAAATGTAAGCAAACTTCCCAGGGGTGTTTTACAACTGAAGGTCTCAGAGTCTCAGTCGACAGAGCAGAAGACAGGTGAGGGATGTTGCCCCTGTTTCATATGTCAACAAACTCATGTAGAACAAGGGTGAGATGTGGAGGCCAGTTATATATATATATATATATATATATATATATATAAATAAAAGCAGGGGTGGCTTAAGGTTTCCTGGGGCTCTGGGCCAGAGCAAGTGGGGGCCCCCAAAACCCTTCTGCATGTGGCCCCACCCACAGTTTCACCCCTTTATGCCCCTTCTTGGGGCCACCCTTGTTCCACCCAGGGTCACCCCCATTCTGCACGCCCACTGCAGCCCCACAACCCCTTTTGCTTCTTTCTTCCCCACCACCACCACTGTGGCCCCAAAACTGGAGAAGCTCTGTCCCCACACAACGGCTTGTGGATGCAGCAGGGAGTGAGAGCTCCTCCAGTCCCAGGGCCATAGCAGGGGTCTGGGTGCTGGGGCTTCCCCTGCACTTCTGCGGGGGACCAGAGTCGGGGCACTGGGCCTTCTCCCTCCCCACCCACACGGCACTTCTGTCAGAGAGTGGTATTGGGTGTGGGGGTTTCCCCTACCACCTTGTGGCTTCTGCCATGAATGGGAGGGGGCACTAAGGCTTCTGCCAGGGATGGGGTTAGGGGCTTCTGGGGGGGAGCTGGGTTGGGTTGAAGGGGCTTCCCCGCCACTTGCCCGGCATTGTGCCAGGGAGCGGGGCTGGGGCATGGGGGCTTCCCCTGCCTCCCCTGCCCAGCAGTTGGGGCTCTGGGCTTCCACCACGTTGTGGCAGATTTTTTCCCTAGTTGGCTGGGGCCCCTGGGCACTGGCCCTGTCAGTCCAGTGGCTAATCCACCACTGATCACAAGTGATGATAAAGTTTTAGTCACATTATTTACTGCGTGATGGTTTACCAGAGTATGACCACTTGACAAAATGGGACAACATTTTCATTTTGTTTAAAGTTCACATTTCCCAAAACAATGAGTATCACCACAGTCTTTTCACTCTGATACTTCAGCAAATGAATGCAGCCTCTGCAACACCTTGGAACCTGATAGGGATAGGAAGATATATGGCCAGTTCAATGCTCCTTGCCTAAGAAAATCTTCCAAATGGCTAATTTTCTTGAATTATAAATTGTTGAAAGAGGGGAATCTTGAGTAGGATTAGAGAGGTTATGTTACTTCTGTATTTAGCACTAGCGCGACTGCTGCTAGAATACTGTCCAGTTACAATTCAAGAAGGATGTAGACAAATTGGCTAGGGTTCAGAGAAGAGCCATGGGAATAATTAAATGATTAGAAAATGTGCCTTATAGTGATAAGCTATGAAGACTGAGATTGTTCAGCCTAACAAAGAGAAGGTGAAGGGGTGACTTGATTACAATCTGTTGGTACCTACATGGGGAACAATATTTAATAATGGGCTCTTCAATCTACCAGAAAACACAATCCACTGGCTGGAAGCTGACGCTAGTCAAAGTCAGAATGGACATAAGGTGTACATTTTTTAACACTGAGTGTAATTAACCACTGGAATGATTGACCAAGGGTTGTGGTAAATTCTCCATCAATGACAATTTTAAAATCAAGATGGGATTTTTTTTTTTTTGAAAGATACACACTAGGAATTATGTTGGGAAAGTTCCTTGGTCAGGAAAGGGGGATTATGTTGGAGAAGGTCAAACTAGATCATCACAGTGATCCCTTCTGGTCTTGAAATTTGTGAATCTATTAAGTTCAAAACTGGGTCCCTAGGTCTGTATCTTTAAGCACAGAATTATTTCATGATTGCTTTTCCACGACTTTCAAATACATCAACAGCAATCTAATTGCATAAAATGAATAATCAGCATTTCCAAAAACCATTATTTTCCCCTCCCTGTTAAAATGAGTTTATTACTTTTTGCTGCCTATCAAGCAGATGTCGCTCACTCTCTGAGGAATTTTCAGCTTTTTTCCATCACTCTGGCTTGGTGAGTTGCCAGATGTTCAGTTTCTCTGCAGCTTTTGACACTTTTCTAGACCTCAGACTTATCCTGTCAAGAGTTTAGGAACTCAGATCAGCTGTTTTGGAAATCTAAATAATAACTGAAAAATGAACTGGCCGAAGTTAGACTTATGACAGATTTATTAGTATTCAGCAATCAGTCACTCATAGGAAAAAAGAGAAGAAACAGAAGAGGGAAAGATATATATGGATGATAATTTTTAAAAGATCAAGTACCATTGTCTCAATTTGTCAATTCTCCAAAACTTCTAGTTTGCCATAAAATATTAATTACAGTTTCACTAAAGAACGTTATGGGTCATGGCAATGATAGAAAAACAAGATATGTTTATTTAGTGTGAAGAAACCTCTCAAATAACATAAGACTTTAATCATTAGGGCTATGGTATGCAAATAAACTCAATCAATTGTACCATGATTGCCTGAATTATGAGGTCATAATCCTGCATGTTGTCTAGAAATCAGAACAAAAATAGAAACAGAAATACATACAGAAATGATGATTGAACAATGCTACCCTAACAATAATCATATGGTTCATACCACTGTAGTCAGCATGTATGATCACTGTCACATTAAAAGACAAAGTCTTATTTTGTCTTTCAATTTACAGCTGCCAGTTTTAGATTAATGAGAGATTAGGTATTTGGCAACAGTCAGAATTATTGAGTATATGAGTGGCATGCTTTAAACTGAAGAAAATACATATTGAAATTGGTTGACTTTATGAAAAATTAAATTGCTCTTAATTTCCTCCTTTCTTAAAGTTATTTTATTCTTAAATACATTAGACTGTAAAGTGCTTTGAGATCTGTCTTCCAAAGCAAGTCCTCTTTTCTCAACTTAGTCATAGTAAGAGGACTCGCAGGAGATAGAGGAAATTCTACAAGGACACTCTGGAAGTATATCTTAAGAATGGAGGCATTGGCCATAAGAATTGGGAAGAGCTGATAGGTAATAGACTGCAATGGTTTCACATCATACATCAAGCTTCAGTCCATTTTGAAGAGAATCACCTTGCTCAAGAGGCTGAGAAACGACAGAGGAGGAAGGAAAGTGTGCATCATCCCGGCCAGAAGTTGTGCTCTCCCCAAGCAACTACCTGTCACAAAACCTGCAGAGCATGGATTGGATTTAAGCCATCTTAAGTCTCATCAATGACTTGTTTCCTCCTATGAGACATCATCCTCATATTGAGGAATAGCTTCTGGAGGTGGCAGCTTTGAAAGCCAGCGATGAAAAGCTCTATAAGCATTTGCATCAGGTATTATTGATTATCATTAATACATATACATAACATATTCTCAGAAAAGTTTTATGTATACATATGTGGGACCTGTCTCCTAAATTTGAAATAATTCTTAGTGTTTCTTAAATATTTAAACTAGCAATGTGAGGCTGGCATTGAGGTTTTACATCTCAGACTCACTGTTGCTGTATTAAAAACCATAGAATATGCACGTAGATATCCCTTCCTGTACAATCTTTATAGGTATTTACTGAATTTAAACAGACCAAATACTATGAAGTCAATGAGACTTTGTGTGTTTAGCTGATGCCACATTTGGCCCAATGTACACCACTGGGGGAAGATGGGTTATTTTTTTAAGAATTTCATTATTCCTTATATTAATACAAATTTCTTCCTAGATAAGCCAGCTGACTTTTACAAGGCTAAGACAAATAATAAAATCTGACTTCTGCCATAGAGAATCAAATCCCCTACTTGCAATGTAAATGTTGCCAGGTGCACAGATCCCTTGTCCTAATAAAAAATTAGAAAACATGATTAATAAGAGGCCTAGATGTCTAGTGATTCAGAGTGTTTTTATAAGAAAGGAAATATGTTCACATTGAGAGGAGAATGTTAGGTTTGCATTGCTGATGCTGGCTTTTCAAGGGGGACTAGGAAAGAATGATATTCACTCCTTGTGAAATTCATACTGTAGGCATACAGGAATTATATGTCCAGGAAAGAAAAAGAAATGAAGACAGATTAAAGATAGAGCAAAGTAATTCCATTTATGTTCTTCTCATGCACAGAGACTGATCAAAACTGAAATGGGAATAAGAAGTTTTGTGGGCCTGCCCTTCCCATATACATATCCTAAGGGCCAGTCCTAAGGCACACTTGGAAATGTCAATTAGTCATTACTAAAGGAGGGATTCTTTATGACTACTGAGCAATAACCTGTTTGTAGCACAATTCAGATACAGGCCTTGCTATTAACCTGGGATAAAATGAAAAGTTCTTAAACATAACCCATCAGCTTGATATACATATGTAAATTCTGATAGTCATTTTCACCATATCTTTCAAAACCATATAAAACTCTGTGCATCCCACCTGTACTTTAACATGCTACTATTTTGTAGACAGCAGGTTACAGAATTAATCAACTGACATGAAAAAAAGTTCAAGTGACTGAGCAGTTTTTATCCTGCAGGCAATATTAGTTAAATAAAGAAAAATATTTTATTAAGTATTTTTTTGTATTGAGAAAAGTTAATGGCAATAGTTATAAATACTCCTACAAAAGAATACACAGTGGTTGACTTCCATTTTACTAGACCAGTGTAATAGTTACAAGACGTATCCCAAATAATATTACCCATGGAAGGGAGCGAAGGTGGTTATTTTCAGATGATTGTTAGTGTAAATAGTGTAGCTCTGTAGGAATGTGTTAAGAGGTGAGCAATGAATTCCCACACAGGGTATCAAATAGCAAAAAGAAAATTCTTGAAACTCACAAGGTCTGTAATGATCCCCATTTTAGGTATGCTATTCATTACAAACCTAAAAGCCCTCACTACTGACATGCATCCACAAAAATGGCAGAATATATAAATAACTCAAAAAAGCGGGAGCCAAAGGCTCTGTTAAAATATGCAGAAATTGACAGCCTGTGGTGAAATAGTCAACTTCTTAAAGTTGAAATGTGTAAAGTATGTAGGTTCTTCTGAGGCAATATACTTTATTTACTTACTTTTGTGTAATTCTGGTTTAGAACACTTTTCTATTATGAAAGTTTCGGAAGAAAAATAAATGTTTGGGAAAAAACAAACAAAAATATTCAGAATGTGTCACACTCATTGTGATTTCATTTTTTTCTAAATGTAGTTGAAATGCTGGTCCCAGTTATGCTCCCAGGTGTCACACCAAATAGTTATTTTTCCTCTTTGTTCACATCCTTCATACGTTTCTAGACTGTAATGTCCTCCCTTTTAACTGTCCCTTGGCCAATTGTCATAGCGTGGGCTGTCTCTTTGAGGGCAATGCTAGGACCAGACCATTCCTGATCCAAGTTCTGTTCTTTTAAAGGACAGGCATTATAGCCTACAACAAGGCCTGCTGGGGAAAAAGGCCAGACTGCTAAAGCACTGCTTGTTGGTCAGGAGAGAGGTAAATATGGGGATTGTCTTCATGGTGACCCAGGAAGAAGCCTGGAACGAGGCTCTGGACAGAAGCTGGGGAAAAGTCCAGGGAAAGGCCTGGAGGAACCCTGGAACCAGAAAAAAGGACTGGGGAGAAGGCCTAGGTAGAAAATGGGTCTTGGAAAAATGCAATAGTGGCAGGAATGAAGAGCCACTGCATGGTTAGGGTCCTGAGCTGGAGCCTGGTGTAGAGAGGGAATGGTGCCATGTGGTGAAGCCTTGTGACACAGAGACAGGAACTGTTTAGTTGAGGGAAGGCAGAAGGAGCTATTTTATTTGCTTTCCATTTGAATTTTATATCAAAGAGGAAAGACACTTACTGGTTTGGCTGGAGGGCTAACCCCAAATCACCAGTGCTTCAAGTCAATGTCTACAGGAGAGCAAGGGAAAACTGAGGGGCCAAGGGAAACTGACAAACTTCAACCTGGGGCTGGGATGACGTAGAGAACCCCTATTACATCAACCTTTACATATTTCACTTTTTTATCTTTCATTGTAAGAGGTTGTTCTAACAATTTCTATTTATACAAAGTACCCAGAAGACTAATAAAAGAATAGTGAAAAGTGGAAGCTGGTATTAGTCTGTTTTGTGCACACAGTCATTCGTTGTGGTCCATTCTGAGCAGAGATAAATGTTTCTTCAGACTCAGAGGAGACCGAGAAAGAGGGAATGGATTCTGTGCCTGAACCCAGGTTGGGTTCTCAGGCAAAACCACGGATCACGGTGAAGGGGAGGAATGATTCCCATTCTACAAAGTGCACTTGTGGACAATCTGGTTGTAGCTGAAGACAAAAGAAAACCCTGAAAAGCACAGGGGGGCAAAACGTGAGGAATAAATGTGACAGTTACTGTACAAGTAATCAGTACTGCCAACATAGTCAGATCAGTATGTCTCACTGAACTCTTAAAAAGGACTTACAGTTCCTTATCACCCACATTTAAAGAATTCAACAATAGCAATGTATAGCTTAAAAAGCAAGTTGCTAGAGTGACACCTAGATTTTTGTGTCCTGGAGAGAACAGATGGTGATGACAGTGAGGAATTGCTATTTGAGTCTAGGCATAGGAATGCTGAACTGTGGCACCCAAAATCTTACAGGTACAAGGTAAGTAAATTAGCAGAAGGAAAAACCACAGATATATTATGGAATAGCATTAAAACTCTAAAACTCCCTGGTAAATAAGGCCTTGTTTCAGCAAGACACTTAAGCACATGGTTATTTTCTACCTTTAACTATGTGTGTATTCCTAGTGACTTAAATGGTTCCATCTAAGTCATGATTTGTTGGTGACTACCCAAACCATTATGTGGCAAAAAAAAAATAATAATAAAAAAAATCAAGATCTGCTTTCGATGATCAAACGGAATGGCAGGACACAGGATGTCATAAGCAGCTGATGAATCAAATTGGATTAAAACTGAACATAAACCATCACTAGTTCTCTCTCTACAACCCACATTCCTTAAAAGCATGGCTTCAGTGGTCTACTGCATCATGAGGGCAAAATTAACTTCTCCAACATGCACTGCAGGTCTCAACTGCCTATAAGCATGTATTTAACTAGCACAGTTTCCATCAATATCAATGGAAGTTGTGTATGGAATGACTACAGAATGTGTAAGATGCACAGTAAGGATCAGAGGGAAGAATTTTGGGTTATATACAATTGAAAAGACAGGAAACAATTGGATTCTGCATGTCAATCTTCCCTCACTGTCAAACATTGCTTAGGACACGAACAAGGCTCTGCCGTCCCTGTTTATCATGGGCCACTCCTTGCATGTCCTATATTATTAAATCCCATAAGCTTTCTTTCTCTGAGTAGTGTTGGATGGAGGGATATTTTCATTCAGCCACTTATGCATGTTTTTCCAGCTGACCAGTAGCATGCCACCATGGCAGACTCTTTGGGTTCATTCTTAACATGAGTTGGGATAAAAGTTGAAAAATATAGTAGCTAGTCTGCTACGGGTTTCTCAGGGATACAAGATCTCAAAGAGAAATGTAGGGTCGGATCCTTAAGGCCAGCTGACATGCAATTTCAGTATATTGTATAGCCCAGAGATAGCCTAGGATCTATTGTCTGTATAACTTGTGTTGTTTTACAGGTACAAGAATTATTCTTTTCCTCCACCAAACATTTTATAAATATTCACACATAGACATTCACCTAGGGTGTTTCTAAAGCAAAGTTAATAGAACAAAGCTTAACTACTTAAGAGAATGTAAACAGCTGAATTTATTCTAATGTGGAAATCAGTGGCAGATTCAGAAAAAAACCCACAGCATACTGGGCCTGTTCCACAGTCCATTGACATCAATGGAAAGACTTCATGGAAACATTTGGATTAGGACTGCTGACAACAGGTGCCTTTCCCAGCCTTCTCTAAAATTAATTTTGTTTGTCCCAATAGCAAGCCCGTAGTCACTTCTGACATCAACACTGTGGCATCCAGCAGTGATCTTGTTCAGAACCTACTAATGGCAATATGAGCCAGCTATTTGTGGGTGAAGCCACCATATGATGTCCATTTCAGTTTGTTTTTCCTTGTTTGGAAATAGTGTATCCCCAATGCAAAGACTGCATAGGATGCAGGGTTCACCAAAACGTTTGCATAACAGAAGGCATTTTTGTATGGACAGGACATGAGCCTCATTTTCAACACCCTACCAGGAATACCAGTGGACTGCCTTTAGTTTGGTTCCTACCCTTTGACCTGTCTGGCTTGGGTGACCCTACTAGGAGTTCTTCTCTCACGAATTTAACTAAAGAAGATAATATCAGGCCAGGCAGAGGGTACGCATGATACTAGAAAAATAGATTCAGCAGTGAAGGTACATTTCAAGCTTCAACTTAGCAATAGATGTGGCATGTAAGACACTGATGGACAACCTGGAGAAACAATGGCTGTTTTACAATTAAGCAAGTGTGGATGCAGCTGGGTGAGAAGATCCAAGAAAGAAGAATGGCTCCAACCAAATACATAGAGGCTTGTTGATGACAGGAGAAAATAAAGAAGAGATGTCAACAAGAACAAAACAGCAGTAAAAGAGCTATTCTGCAAAAAGAGTATGCACTAGCACACATTGAAAGATGTAACAAAGTCTCTTCACATCTGTATCACTAGAAGTAATTGCCCCTGAGGAAGTAACCAAGGCCATAAACCAAATGACAAGTGGTAAATCATCAGGCTATAATAAGATAGATGCTGAAATTTTAAAAAACTGGAGAGGAAGTGATAGCGAGTTACGTGTGCAGGTCGTACAGAATGATCTAGCAAAGGAGATATGTCCTAAACGCTGGAGAAGTTGTATTATCTTTACCATTCCTAAAATGGGGGACCAGCTTATCTGTGATAACTCGAGAGGGGTGACGCTTCTGTCGGTATCTGAAAAAGCATTTTGTATTATCATCGTGAATAGGGTGAAAACCACTGTTGATAAAGCAGTCATTGAAAACAGGCTGGATTTTGCTCTGGAAGACATGTTCAGATGAGATTTTCACCTTGAGAAAACTTATTGACAAAGGCTTAGAATATCAGCCATACAAGGTTTTAATTTCCTTGATTTTACAAAAGTGTTTGATAGAGTCCACAAAGAAGCCCTCCGGAATATCCTGAAACACTGTGGAATTCTAGCAAAAAGATTGTTAATTTCATTAAAACTTTGTATGATGAGTCTGCATGCTGTGTCAGGATACAGAGAGGAGACATGGAATGGTTTCAGATTGTTACTGGTGTAAGACAAGGTTGTGTGCTATCTACACTTCCCTTCTGCATTGTCACGAGAATGAGAAATACAACGGCTGCTGCCAAGGACACTGGTAGAGTTTGTGTAACACATAAACTGTGAGACACAGATTTTGCAGATTATATAGTCATACTAAGTATCTACTTGAATGGAATGAAAAGACTCTTTGTGAGCAGAAAAGCAGAAGACCAAGACTATGGAGATAGGAGAGAATGCTTTCAACATTGGTACATGTGTGATTGATGGAAAGGCATATGAAAGAGCTGATGACAACTTCACCTATCTTATAAGTACAATATGTGTTAATGGCCAGTGAAGATAAGAATTGGTAAAGTCAGTTGATTATTTTCCCATTTGTCAAACATCTGGAACAGTAAGAAGATACAGCTACACACTAAATTGAGATTGTACAATGCTGTTGTCCCCCCAACACTACTGTATGCCTCAGAAAAACAAGGTGGATTGTGGAAGCTGAATCAATAATTAGACAGAGATGGATACAGTGATTTGGCCATATCAGGCTGCCCCATGGCAGAAGCACAAGGTATGTATTAGGTTTGATTTCATCTGGAGGGAAGAGAAGGCATGGAGAATAAAGAACGACCTATTGCAAGATGATCAAAAAGAATGCTTCCAATATGGAGACAACTTACAAAGTGTCAAACATCTTTTTCTGGACAGACAGTAGTGGGAAGAATTGGTTGCCTTGAGTGTCACAAGCCACATCAGATTCTAAGTAAATAAGTAAAATCAAGTTTGTGCAAAGACTAGAGTTAAGAATCACCCCTTTCCGGGTCTGGCTCTATTAACATTGGGATGGATTCTGCCACGATACTTTTAAATAGTACCTTACTCCATAAGTATGTCTATTGACTTCAGTGAGATTACTCATTGAGTGAGTAAAAGTGTCAGAACATGGCCTGAAGGAATTAAAGTTCAGCTCAAGCCATCTCACAAGATTTGGCTGCTCTAAGGATTCCTATCAGAACTTCAGTTCAAACACTCCCTCCCTCTAGCTATATATCCACCCATCCTCCCTGTCTTTTTCTAAGGAGTTACTCTCACCTTCCTTATATCTGGGTGGGATAAAGAGCCACCTGTCTCAGTGAGTCAGCAAAAAACTACTTCAGATTCTCCAGCAAGAGCTACATGAATGAATAGAATGGCATGCTTCAGGCAAACACTGGCAGCCTGTTACACATACCTTATGAGAGAAAAATTCATGTCTTTATCCACAGCTGAAAGTAAAATGAACAAAGTTGAAGAGAAGAGAATTTGTCTGGTCCTTCTGCAATAATTAAAATTAAGTATAAGATTTTCTCTAAGCATGATTCATAATACTTTTCTAAATGTGTTTCTAAATCACAGAGTCTGATGACTTCTAAATAGCTATTCCATGACTGGAAGTTTTTAACTTTCTTAATCCTGGGTAAATGACAGGGGCATATCATTATTCTTAACCATCCTATTGTTGGAGCCAAATCATTAAAGATCTGTGACATCTCCCTTGCCAAACTGATAACATATTAAAATGAAGTTATTGAGTGAACGAGAAACATCAGGACTAGAAATAGCTTGTACTTGTCTTGTGTAACTGCATGTCACAAAGTGGGGAGAAAGGAGGCAAAGAAAAGGTGATGGCGGCTGGAAGGTGGAGTACACAAGCAAAATTATCAAAGACAAATTCTGACACACCTCTCACACTGAGTAGAACCTTATTCCATGAGTAGCTCCATTAAATGAGTAGGCTATCTTGGGAAATAAGGTACTACTCACTATGAGTAAGGGGTTTTGGAGTCTGGCCATGAATTCGAACACACAAATTAGACAATTATGTAAAATCTGTTTAGAACCTAATAATAACAGTGAGAAGAAACAAATTGTTAGAAACATACACTTTGACTCTCATCAACACCTGAAGTACATGTTCAGTGGGACTACTCCATGTGAGTCAGAGTGGCAGAATCCTGCTCACCATTGTTGAAAGACAATTTAAAATGTCAAATTGGCAAATTATGTAACAAGTGGTCTGCCTGACTTTGCGGGCTGGTGGATGATAAACATCAGTTATAAAAAATAAAATTGTCCAAAGTCAACCTAAGGGCAAGGTATTCAATCTTAGCAAAGTAACCAGAAGTGATCAGAGAAACAAATCAAAAGGACTTAACAATAAATGGCATTTCATTGTCATGGTCATATGATGAAGCCTCTTTTAAGAAAAAAAAAGTTAACCTATTAAAAGTGGCTTGTTAGATGGAATGAAAGTCAAGCCAGCCTTGTATCAATTTTCTGTAGGTCATAGTAAGTTCAAATGATGGACACAAAACCCTTTGAAAGTCCAGAGGACTTTGGGGACTGTGTGTGAGAGAGAATGTTTTCTAGTGATAGTGTTCTTTCGGCAAAACATCTCTGGACTAGTAAACTACATTTGCTTACTGTATCTTTCTGCTTGTCTCAAGATGAACAACCCCATTCCTCTACCCCCTTCCCCCCCCCCCCCTCCCCGCTGTTGAATTCTCTGTCTCTTCTTACAAGAGCAAATTTTATGGCCCTGACATGCACTGATCCCTTGACTGAAAGCAGAAAATCCATCTTTTAACCAAATGCCTATAATATCCCTAATGCCTATAATATCCCTACCAGGCTTCATACAGGATAGATTTTGTGATTAGCACCTTGTACATACATAAGCTACTGAAGTGTAGAGCTCAAGGGGAAAAAAAAGTAGGAGCAGAGTTATAGAAGAGTTTTCATGCGGTCCCATTTGTAAAGTTTGGGAGTTCACTTTTCTATATAAGCCTTGTATAATTTTTGGTATAAGGAGAAGTTGTTCAGAACAGATTATTTTCTTCTGTTCATTCATTTGTCCAAAACCTAATTAATGCAAAATACCACCAATGGCTAAACATTCCTACAATGTGAGAAGCTTGCTAGACACCCCCATGGCTGGAATTTGATGCCAGCGATAATCATAGAAAAAGTTAGAATATAAGTGATAAGAAGTCTGGTCACCTGTTTTCTCTAATTTACCATGAGTCACATTACTGTTTTCATCCAGCACTAGTGATCCCAAATACCAATTCACTTGGAGCTAAAAAAGAGAGGCCAGTAGTGTTCTGCTTAACTGAGCCTCTGTAAAAGCAATCAATAAACTTTCATCTCCTCCAAGAGGCCCACACATTTACATAATTATACCTACTCGCCGCCCTGTATCTGATCCTCTCCCTTTTCCTAAAGGTTAAGATACAGGGCAGATGTCTATATGTTCACTGCTGTTATTAGCGTGCTTTGGCCATCTCATCTCTCAGTGGCTTTTATTGTGCTCATCTGTTCAGGAAGACTAGGTTTTCCAAGGCTCATTTGCTGGTTAATTGCATTCTCAGATCCTCTAAGATGTCTGTAGCACCTGCTCTCCACTTCACAGACTCTTTTGATCTCTCTAGAAATATCCAACTTTGATTATGTGAAAATCTTTCCTAACTGTACTACGTGCCTAGAAAGCAAATTAAAAATTGCCATTGTGACTACTGTGGCCTATGTTAGGATTGAAAATATAATTCTAAAATATAGAAGCATAAAATGCACTGTGAACCTATTTGTTATTCTGTTTGTGTGCTTCTCTACTTATTTTACCTTTGACACATATGGTATATGTGTCTCTTATGTATAACATAGTTGTACTTTGAAGAGAAAACTGCAGAAATGCAGTATGCAATGTGTAGCTATAAAAAGTGTATAGCACAGGCCAGAGTATTAGCCATTGGCACAGATTTCGCACTTATAAATATGCTCAAATGTCGTTGCTCATGCACAACTTATTTTTGTACCTACCAACAGATATTTGCCTATGTAAATCAGGTAATTTTCTCGTCTGTTTATGCAAATATCCTTTTGTATGACAAAAATTGGGTTGTGTGTGTCTAAAGTAGCTTGCAGGCAAAATTTGTAAGCAATTTGACAGACACTGGCTTCAAATCTGATCTTTTAGGGACTACAGAATGGAAAATTTGGGATTTAATCTTATCTCTGCCACCTGTTGCAAGATTCCAAGTACACCATTCTTCTACTGTCAGCAAATATCTGTGAAACCCACTGAAATATGTCTCTCATCCCCCTCTAGCGTTGGTCCACATAGAGGATGACAACCTATTATTGCTATTGGTTACTCCATTAGCTCATGATCACCTACTGTTTTTGCCACAGGACCCTTGGCACATTCAGTGTATAGGATGGACAGTGCTCTGGGGCTTAATCAGGATTGTGTAGTAAAGGAGTCTGTTGTCAGTTGGATCCCTGCTTCACGTGTTGCAGCAGTTGTATACTGATTGTTATTACTGGGAGATGACAGGCCCCACCCACCCCCTCAACTGAGGGGGGAGGAGCCATTGAACCCAGGCCACTATTGCAGAAGTCATGTAGCGAATGAGGCAGGGGATAGTGAGGAAAAAAAGGAGAGTCTCGTGGTTAATGCAGTAGAATGCTGCCATAGAGAACTGGATTCTATCTGCATCTGTGTGAGTGGGGACAGACCCCCCACCTAGCAATGAGAGTCTGTGGCAGCAGTCCTACCTAGTGGTAAGGGGTAAGGGATCCCATGCCCTCCTACTTCACTGGGTTCCAATGCAGGGGTCCTCTTGGATGCCATTAGGAAAGCATCCACTCCCTGCAGTCCAGCTAACACCCTCCCTGGGTCTGTTGGTATCTCTTTATCCTCCTCAGGTCACATCATGGCTTGCAATTGTCCCTTGAAATATGGCCCAGGGGCCTCTGTAGACTGGGGAGTCACAGCTTCATTCAGTAGTCTTCCTACTAGGGACACTCTCCTGACATAACCCCTCTGTAGCAGGGAGCACAGGTCCATCCCTGTCTGCTCACCACCCTGCTGTGCTGAAGAGACTCCCTTGCAAGGCCTTCCCCCATCCGGAGGATGCCCAGAGACCTGCTGGGGTCGGCTTCCTAGGCCCACAGTTGTTCCTGCACCCCTATCTCTGCAGTGTGGTGTTTGTGCACCCTGTCAGACTTTGCCACAGTGTTTCTAGCAAATGAATAATACCAAACTTTGCACATGTGGCCACTAATTGTCTGTTCCTCAATTTTTGGTTGCCCAATTTGAGACTCAGGAGCCTGATTTGCAGAATTGTTGAGCACTCACAGCTGCAAGAGAACTCCGTGGAAGCTGTGCTTGAATATATAAAGTGCAATATAATGCTAAGTATTCTGAAAAATCAGGTCATAGGCATTTCAGATTGGGCACCCAATCTTAGTAGATGCTTCTGATCTTAACCTCTCAGTGCATCAGCTCCCCATCTATAAAAGTATGATAAGAGCACCCCTCAACTCACAGGGGTTTTGTGAAGAGAAATTACTGTTTGTAAAGCACTCAGATATGACAGTGATGAGTACCATGGAAAATCCCATGGGGAAATTAATCATTCCCTCTTCAGAGATGGATTTGAATAGTGAGCAGTAAATAAGGCCTAGGGTCAAACAATGAAAAATAGGGAGAAAACAAACTATTGAATATATACTTATTAAGTGAGCATTGCCCATCTTGTGCACTGAATGAGGCAGGAATCTTGTGGGAAAATAGTATGTGATTATATAAAATAGTATGGGAATATATTTAAAGGCTGTATCATAACTGCATATGCACTAGAGGGACAAATTAAGGTTGCATGGCTAGCCTTTATTTTGGCACTTCCTAATTTTTGATAGGTTGGGATTATAACCTTAATAATATTATTTTAATATTGTTTTTGTGTGTCATCTTTATAGCTTTCCCCAGTATTCTAGTGGTAAATATACTGGAAAATTAAATAACTCAGCCTCTCTATACTATGTTACTCATGCTGCAAAGCCTACTTTAATATGACTAGAAGTGGGCTAATTGTGTTGGTGAAATCTGCAAAAAGCAATAAATTTGCTAGGATTACAAAGTGTGAATATTGTGGGTCTTGAATAAAACTCTAAACATGATCTCCTTCCTGTTATAAATGAAGGTCAAACACTGACTTTGTCACTCTTCATGAAATGGCTGCTCTGTGTGATTACTAATCTTTAAACTTGCTAAGGTGCATACTCACGGAAGATGTATTTGCAATTGTGCTGCATTTGCTCCAGCAAAGAAAAAAAAAAAACTTAGACACATATGATGCACTACTCCAGAATTCAAATGGAAATGCTAACGATACTTTACTGCAAGACTTACAGCATGCTCCTGAAAGCACTAAGTACCAGAGATTTATATTTGATGCCATTCAATTCTCTTCCCTTCCAAAGACGAAAACTGATTTTGGGAACCTACCAGTAATTCAAGCTCTGGTGAGCAAGCCCTTCAAGCTCACTTACAAAAACCTTGCAAACTTCCTGAGGTTCACAATGAAGAAAGAATTTATATATAAAAAAAAAATCCCGCCAGATGCCACTGAGCCACTAAGCTGTCAGAAAACTTAAACTGATTGAGCCTGGATATTATTAAGCCTGCTAATACCATAAGCTTCCCGGCACTTTGGTTCTTGAGGGCTGCAATGATCACCCAAGACATGATTTTGCAAAACTAGACCAGTAAGAGGTTATCAACAGTTGTCCTATAATCCTGAGTGCCTTAAGATGCTCTGCTACTGTAGCTCCCTGTCTGGATGCTCTCAGCCAGCATACAAGCGTGCACTGAATTTCTGTGAATTAAGCAGCCCTGGTTCAGAAACTCTGACTTCAGCAGCCAGACTCTGACTTCAGCAGCCAGCATTGGTTACTACTAGCCAAGTGACCCCCAACACACCCCAGTCTTCAATTTCCTCAGAACCATCTGCCCTGAAATGTCCTGCCCTTTCCTGGAACATTTAGAGAACTAAGGTTTGTCGTTCCTTTAAAGAGACAAAAGCACTGCAGCTTGTTGCTTTGACTGGAGTTAATAGTCACTTCAAGTCAAACACACTACTAGGTTGATTTAGAATTAAAATAAAACAGGTTTTAAGTGAGTTCAAGTGTAAGGGATAAAATCAGAAATGGTTACAAACAAATAAAAGTGAAAAACATTTTCTGGTGTCCAAGACTTGACAAAATTACAGTCTTGGTTTAAGGCGAGATTCTTATCACAACTCCTTCTTAAGATGCTGACCGCCTCCTTGGACAGGATCTCCCAAAAGTCCAAAGGGCTTGGTTCCTTTGTCTCCTTCGGTGAAAGATAAAGTGGGGTCCTTTGTTCCTCTTTTGTCCAGTGACTCTCTGAAATGTATTCTTCTGAAAGGTACCCCCAGACAAAGTTCATGCTGAGTAAAGGAGCCTTGACCTCTGGAAGATAAGGTTCCTTGCTGTTTCCTTCCCTACTGGTAGTTGCTACTTTGCAAATGATCTCTTCCTGCTGCAACCACTGATACAAATGAATAGGCCACTGAATTTGGGCCACCCATGGTTTGAAGTGTCAGGCTCTTTCCTTTGACTGGAGAAAACCTGTTAATCACCTTTACCGAAGATAGGCTGTCTTTATCTTAAATATGTTCCAGTAACATTATATAGAGGGACTTCACATGCAAGGTTAACATATGCGTTTTACAATGATATTAATGACCTATGTGTTAGCTTTTATATGATACCTCACAAGTCATATGGTGTACAAATGTTATTGCAGTAGTGTGAAGGGGGTGCACTAGTAGGTGTATTCCCAGCATAGAACAGTGCTATTCAAACCTGTCTGATATAGAAGGCAAAGATTAAATAGCTTATTGCTGTTGAAAGCAATTATTTTAATTAACAGAAATTTGGCAGCTGTGTCTAGATACTCTTCACTTTCTTGATTCCTTTTCCCATTTACATGGGGTTGGAGATGCCCACAATTCTTTGCCATTCCTTCTAGTCTATGGGACAGGTTTGTCGGTCTCGGAGTTCCAGCTCTTTTCTCATCAAACTTCTCTTGACAGAGTTTGTTCATCATTTCTAGATACATATGGCAAAAAATATTGAGATGGCTCATATAATGCAGACCTCCATTCCACTTAACTCCCTCCTCTTTTTCCCTCTCCTCTCCCATACCCCCCCCCCTCCTGTTTAATTACTGTTACTCCCAGTTTTCTCTTTGTAGTATTGTCTGATTTTGTGTCCTCTGGTCATGCACATTTGACAAGTTGTAAGATTGCAGGACTGCATAATTCTATTGGAACTGACACACATGCCGTAGTTAGAAACATATACAAGCTACAAGTAATTTATCTTTTTGTATTTTTCATTGTCTGTTTCTTTAGCAATAAAAAGAAATCACAAAAAAGGTAGGTGTGTGCCTAAGTGTGTGCAGGATCAGGTCCTAAATGGTTATTTAGTTCAGACGTGATTGCTAAGAGCATGCTCAGAGAAAGTGGCTTGAAACTCTATCATTGTATTGCTTTATTAATCATTTTACTGAGACACAGCTGGTCTGATGTGCAAAAAGTCAGTTTAAAGATGCACTCCTGAGTCACACGCTGCTACAAACATTGTAAATTTTTATTTACCAGGCCAGAGACCAAACTCTTTTTTTTATAAATAATGGATAAGCTAAGTTAAACAGCATGAATTTTTCAGGCCAGAGGCACTACCTTTCTGTGTCGAGTAGTAGAGAGCGTATGATCCTTAGCACTTAAATATCCAAGAAAGAAAATCAATTTTAGTTTCGTATTTGCTGGAAGG
Organism: Caretta caretta; assembly: GCF_965140235.1. Lineage (NCBI taxonomy): Eukaryota > Metazoa > Chordata > Testudines > Cheloniidae > Caretta > Caretta caretta. Next base: position 28,409,923 of record NC_134217.1, on the reverse strand, counting down.
GCTAGCAAATAATTAATTGCAGAAAAATTACCTGACATTTAACTATTTCTTATCCATGAGCAGATTGTGATTCACTCAAATGTAAAATTATTCAGCAGTATTATATGCATAATTAATTAGAGCATTAATGTGACACTGAGAAGGAGGATCTGAAGCTTTGCATTAGTGTATAAGCTGTTTAGAAGAAAGAGAGCAAGAAAGGAATAGGGAATTCTGTGATTTTTTTCCTTTAAGATGCGTGGGCTTTGGCTGAGGCATAATTAGGCTACTGTGGTATTTATTGGCTGGGAGTATCGATTAATTTTAATTCTCCTATCACATACTGGGCAGAGGATGGGTGGAGGAGAGAAACAATTCCATGTGCCTGAGAAGTCCTACTTACAAAGGGTATAGATGGATCCTTGCCTTATTTCTCCAGTTGCTTCTATTCCAGGATGATGGGGAGGGTTTTTTCCAAACTCTGTCTCCCTGATGGAACAAATATTATTTCACCCCATATAAAGTAACATACAGAGAATTTCATGTACTGGTCTATAATTTTCCATCTCCTCCACTGTCACTGACACCCAGTAATTGTGTTTAGGTGTGCTAAAGAGGGTGTAGCCAGGTTTATCTGGCTCATTTAACCATCTCTGTACTCTGCAGAACTTTTGGGGGAACAACTATGTCCCCCTCCCATGATAAGTAATTTCCCATACAGAATGTATTAAGTGTCTTTGCTGGTCAACAATGCTCAACAATGAGAAGCAGCAGAGGATGGAGACATTAGAGATCTGTCCTATGTTACCTAGGTTGATTATTCGCCTCAGGAAATGTTGTTCAAAGTGAAACTGCACCAGATGAAAGAAGGGAGCAGAGATAAGGGAGACAAAAAATTGGATTTAAGTACAATTAAAGAGAATGTTTAAAATTCTGGCCCAATTGAAGTCAATGGGTGTTTTGCACTGATTTTAGTGGGGCCAGGATTTATCCAGCAGTCAGAGTGACAAATGAAGGTTGACTGACTCATAGAACACACAGAGGAATTGGAAGAAACTTCCAGGATCAAATTTAGCATATATTTCATGAGTAGGCCCTACCTGCTTCGGGAAAGCAGGGGCATGAGAATGACAAAGGCATTAAGCTCTTGGTCCAGTGCCAATTGAAGTAAGTGAAAAATCTTTCTTTCAGTGGATACTGGTGTCTACACTACCGTTTAAGTCAATGTAACTTACGTCTCTCAGGAATGTGAAAAAACCATCCCTGTGAATGGTGTAAGTTACATCAACTTAGAGTGGTATTTACACCGTGCTATGTCGGGGGGGGGAGGGCGGGGAAGAAGGGGAGACACTGTCCTGCTGACATAGCTTCCGCCTCTCATTGAGGTGGAGTAATTACATCAACAGGAGAGAGCTCCCCCGTTGATGTAGTGCATCTTCACCAGACGCACTACATCGATGCAGTGGTGCCGATGTAGCGTGGTAGTGAGGACAAGCCCTAAGACACAAAGAGCAGCTTCCTTGAATGGAGACACCAGTATTGCTCCCCACCCCTTCCAAAAAAATGTGTAACTTTCCTATTTGGATTGCAAATCCTCCCAGATAGTAGAGCCGGTCAACATCTTTCATATGTTGAAAATGACAAAATTTGAAATTAAAAAACAGCAGGGAAATCATGACAATTCTCATAAGAATGCCTCATATTTTTCAACTAACTATAGAGATGGACAAAAGCTGGAAAATGTTGATTTTTGGGGGGGGAAAAAGTAATGAATTTTTCCTCTTTCCTCCCCAACAATTCTTTCAGAGCAAGATTTTTTTTTGATTGTTCTTCACGCTCAAGGAAAATCAGTTTGGTGTAAAAGCATGATTCTGAATCTCCTTTCTATTTAGCATGCTGCATGTACAAACAAAATACTAATTTTCTTAAAGAGGTAGAAGAACAAGTCATAAAGGAAAATGGCCAGTGTCACAGCACACAACATTGTAACTGAGAGCACAGCCAGAGTTCTGTCTCTGCTGCAGAAAACCTGCCGCACAAAGGGTTGTCATTAAAGATTGTGAAGCGCTTTGAAATAGGTATTATTAATTATTATTTTATTAGTCATTAAAAATTAGGTCTCCTATGGGAAAGAAGAACAAACTATAAGGTAGAATATCCTTAAAAATCAGATATCAGAGGGGTAGCTGTGTTAGTCTATATCCACAAAAACAACGAGGGGTCCGGTGGCACCTTAAAGACTAACCGATTTATTTGGGCAGAAGTAAAAAACCCAAATGCCCAAATGAATCTGTTGGTTGTTAGAAATCGGGGAGAAATACTAAATTGTACTAAGGAAACCTTCAGTCTTGAGATCCTAACAAATGTAGAAATCTTAAAATATTTAAAAATTGTGTTTTCCTGGTTAAAGAAGCTGATGAGCTTGTCATGGTTGGTGGTGGAGGGGAGGGAGAAGAGGAAATAGTAACAGATTTGACAATGCCATAAAAGCACTGATTTGGGGAATAGTCAAGAATCAAGACCAGACACTTGCTGTAATGTAGCAGCTGCTGTTCATACATATTAAAGGGCCAGAATAGATTTCTAATAATAACTAAAAGAAACCCTTATGCTGTTGCTGCTGCAGCACTGGGACAGTTTTCCTCTGAAGTCAGGTTACTTCCCTCACTACTTTACTCTTCCCCTCTCCACCCTGATACATTTATATACCCTACTTACACATCCTTGGATGAGGCAATTTTTCAGATATGCAAATATGAAAAGAATTACTTTAAAGATACAGAATGCAGCTAATGACAATACTGCAATTAATCGGGCTCTCTAATGTTCACAAAGGGGCCATGTCTGGTGCAGCATTAGCATCTGCAGCAACATGTGCAGCCCTTAGAAAAGAGATTCATGCTTGTGCATTATAATGTAACTGTACCATGCTTTGTGCTAGAGATAGAGGATACGTGTCCTGCTGTGCAGAGACACTCGCTCATATTTGTACTTTGATCCTTCCTCAGCTAGCTCGCTATGTCTGAAAGATTTGGGGTTATGCTGAGCTGGGTGTCTTTGGTCAGACTGATCAAGAGTATTTCTGCGACACAGAGAACGGCTGGCTGGGCTTCCTTAATTAAGGGGGTTGTGAAGGTTTTCCCGTGTCAAGAATTCAGGCTGGGTGGAACTTAGTGCAAGCTTATTGCCACCCAGCAGGTATTTCACTGACATGGCCAATCTCTAAACATGAACTCCAGTTGCTTGTAAAGGCAATTTACAAGAGAAGTAGAAACAGTACTACTACTTCATACTGTTATGCTTATAGGTATTGGTGACTGCACTGCTCACAAATCTCTTGTAGATTGAATGTGAATGCACCCTTCAGCTAGGTGTCTCGGTGAGTTAATTAGAAGTCCTCCACCTAAAACAAAAGGGGTTATAAATCTACCCAGGAGTTTAGACTGAGTGGATAGAGGGGTTTTGGTGACTATTGTTTGTGTGTTGGTTTTGTGTGTGTGTGGGGGTGTGAAATGTGGAACACACAGAAACTCAGAACAGATAGGACAGAGCAAAAGAAAGAGGCAATAAAACCAAGCAAAGAGATGAACACACCTAGAAAAAGCAAGAGAGAGAGAGAGCTTTTCAGTCTGTTGACTAGAGGCTTGGGGTTGCAAGCTAAGAAACTGCTCCTTTTGCTCTTGGTTCCTCCTGAATTTGGAGAAGAAGGATTTTGTGTATTTCTTGTAAATAAACAAGATTGTATCCAAGAAAATACCAGACTCCATCAGTTCTACTTCGAACTGAAACAACTCCAGCTTTGACTAGCTGCTTGGGTTAAAGAGAGACAACAGTACATTTCTTCTCTGTTCACTGCTGAGTCCTCTTATATAATGGCATTTTACAATCAAAAATAGATTTTCTCTCTCAAGAGCAAAAACTTATGTAGATCAGATATATATTCAAATACAAAACCATAGTTCCAGTCTTTGCTTCACCCTCTTCAATTATCTTTTTTAATAAAATTATTATTTTCTTTGCTATATTAGCTTTATATTGTTTAACAGAATTCAGTTTTTATCACGAAAACCAATTTATAAATAGTTTATTTTGACTGTAGTATTGTAAGATGCAAAAGCAATGCAATACATCATTTCTACATTTTAAATTGGTTGCATTGCAAAAGGGAGAGGATGCAATTCATAGACTTTTTTTGTGAGTGTAAATCACAAAACTATCCTACAGCCCCAGTGAAACCTTGTCTATGTTCTCTATAATGGATGGCAGTGGTGGAATCAAAGTAAGAAAGCAAGCACAACAAAATGTTTATAATTTATTATTTGCAGCACCTTCGGGTTCCACTGTACTAGATGCTGTACATGCACACAGAGGGAGAAAGGCCCTTCTTCAAGAAAAAATAAAAGGAGTACTTGTGGCACCTTAGAGGCTAACCATCCATGAAGTGAGCTGTAGCTCATGAAAGCTCATGCTCAGATAAATTGGTTAGTCTCTAAGGTGCCACAAGTCCTCCTTTTCTTTTTGCGAATACAGACTCACACGGCTGTTACTCTGAAACCTTCCTCAAGAAGTTTGCAATCTAAATAAATAAGGCAGACACGGAAGTCTTATCCCCATTTTGCAGATGGGAACTGAGGCACAGAATGATTAAGGGACAGATTTTTAAAGGCATTTAGGTGCCTAGTGGGCTTTTCAAAAGCACCTAAGTGTGGGCCATTTGAAAATTCCCCTAAACCCCTACATACCTTTAAAAATCTGGCACATAGTGTATATCTACACAGCATGGAGCAGTGAGCCTCCCAGCCTACAGGGGCTTATGCTAGGACTCGAAAAATTGCATGCTTTGAAGTTGAAGCTGGGACTTCCTTGGCTTCAGAGCCCCAAGCTATAGCCCAAGCTGCAACTTCAAAGCACTGTTCATACAAATTGCGCTAGCACGAGCCCCATTAACCGAAGTCTGTTCACCAAAGGCTATGTAGAAATAACCTGAGTGACTTGCCGAAGGGCACACAGGCAGTCTGTGACAAACCTGGCAAGTTTTGCTGAGCCCAACACCTTGATCATAAGACCATCTTTTTCTGCTTGAGAATCCAAGGAACTTGAACTAGTTATAGCTAGTGTTTCCTGTTGAAATCCAATATATTGTTATAATCAGTGGTGCCATAATTGTGTAAACTTTGTTTTTCCTCAGCCAGAAAATCATTAAGATCCATGCTACAATTATTTTGCAGGAAGGATAGTTGTTAACGAAAGTCAATGGAGAAAGACCCCAAGGGATATCAGGTTTATGCCATATTTGGTTTCAAAATGTCAAGGAAACCCCCATAAAAGATGGGCTTTCCACACACACAAAAAAGTCCCAGCTCAGAAAGTGTAGTAGCTACAGATGTAACATTCAGTTCTTTAAGAAGTTCCAAAAAGGAATCCAGCTAACTCATATTATATCCCCAATGGCTTGTGCTATTAGCTAGCATACAAGTTGAGTACACTATTTTTCAGGCTCTTAGGTTGCATGTGGGAACTGTGGTTTTAATATCCATTTGTCAGAAGTAGGAAAACATCCATATTACTGACAATCTACAGTCAGAAGAATAATTGCTAATGTGCCTTAATTATGTAAGCCAGAAAGAGATGCATGGAAGGTTGTCACAGTGCCTACTTACACTGTACCTGGCTCAAGTCTCTGCCTTTAGCTCCTCAAATTCACAAGCACTAAATTTGTGCCAAACGTTTAAAGATATTTTGCTCTTGAATCATCTCAACATTTCAAATGATTTGCATTTAAGCAGTGGCTGAGATGAGTGCTTAATGCACTCATGCTGATCACTTCAAAATGTTAATTTCCAGTCTCACAAAAAAGAAAAGAAATAACATAAGAATGGTCATACTGGTCCAGACCCAGTATCCTGTCTTCTAACAATGGCCAGTGAACAGAACAATAATGATCCAGTCCCAGCGTCTGGGAGTCAGAGGCTTAGGGACACCCAGAGCATGAGGTTGCATCTCTGAATAACTTGATTTAAAGCCTTTGATGGACCTATCCTCCAGTAGCAGTGAATGCTGTACTAAGAAACTGATATATGGATGGCAAGGGCTCTTGTTTTCACTACCTGATTTTAAATAACAATTATATTTAGCTCTTATCAGTAAATCTCAAAGTAGATATCATTATCCCCATTTAACGATAGGGAAACCAAGACACATAGGTAAAGTGACTTGCCCAGGTCACTCAGGAAGCCAATGGCAAAGGCAGGATTAGAACAGAGGTCTCCTGAATCCCAGTCCAGGGTGCTGGACACTAGGCCATTTTGCCTCAATAACCTCAGACAAAAGTTGTATGTCCATGCTGTAGTCTGCAGACCTCTGTGCTTGGAACTTGTTTGTTTATGGAATAGCTTTAGGTGCGAATAAAGTTGACGGTTTATGCAATATCCTGAATCTATAGCTCCCAATGTATTGACTGTTATAGAAGCTGACTTAAATCCCTATAAATCCCTTTGGCCACTGGGGGACACTGTTACCTTGTATTTTAGTCAAATGAAGAACATTTCAAAAACAGTTAAAGAGAAATTTGTCTTGTTCATGCTTTAAAATACTAAAATAAAATAAATCCATGGATATCTCATTTTAAATAATCTGGACAAAATAAATGGTAATATATGTTTTTAAAAAGTTTAATGAGTGGCAATCTTACAGGCATGAAAGCTATATTTAAGACATTATTTAGCGAGCAGTTGAAGCTGGTCCGTGATATTACAGGTTTTGAATAGCAATGAAAATGGATCTTTTTTTTTTTTTTTGCATTTCCCTCTCATTAAAAACTGTGTCAGAATGATGGATTAATTTCTGGGCATTTTCTGTCCTTGGTATAATGTTTGTCAAAGGAATGAAGTATTGGAATTATAATGCCTTTTGTTTTGTATGAATTATGAGGGCTTGCTCCAGAACTTTGACTTTTTTCTTGGTTTTTGCATTGTGATTAGATAGCTGGCTGTTACTCTCTTTGCATGTTAGTAACACCAAGTGAAAGGCTCTATGTAAGAGCGGCAGCTAAGTTGAGAATGATAAACTAATAAAAATGACAACACTTTAATGGTGTAGTGTGACAAAAGAGTTTGATGCACTGCCCATTAGCATGTTAAATCTCACAAGTATATAATTATTGGGTTTTTTTTTTGACAGCAGAACTGAACAAACAAGTGGGCTATGCACCCATGCAAGGGGATAGGAATCTCTGTTGCATCCTCACACGGGCTGGTATAGGCTGGAGGCAAATTACTCTTCCAGACCAAGGAAGAAGTGAAAGAGTCACAATTCCTCCCATGGTGGAGCTCCTTCCACCCCTCACTCAGGGTTTTTGCTTAAAGACACAGTCTTGTCAATGGTGAATAATTTAGTCAACAAAATTAGTCTTTTATGTTGGTTAGTTGTCCACAAGCATTTTATAGTTTTCTCAAATATATCTGTTAGTTGAAATTATTTGATAAATAATATTGATGAGTGACTCTCGGTCCATAGATTGTTAGTAAACAATGTAGTAGGAAATAGGCATTTGAGTTGTTTTAGTTGGATGTGATCTGAACAAATAAGACATTGGGTGTGCTTCTGTTTCCTGACTGATTCCTGAGCATAATCCTTAGAGTATAGATTTTAACCTCAGTACTCACGTTTCAGTTCAAAATGTTCTTTTCTGCAAATAGTTTATCAAATTCACTAAAAAAATTACTGTTTCTATGAACATTTCTGCCAGGAAGGATGGTCTTATGCTTAAGGCAATGGACTGAGATTTAGATATGTGTTCAATTCCCTGCTCTATCACAGGATCTCTGTCATGCGCTACATCGGTTCTATCACATCTCTGTCCTCTGACTTCATTTGGACTACCCATGGAATAAGGTAGTATTCAGTGTCAGTAAGGGTATCAGAATCTTAGCCCTTAGATTGGAAGCTCTTTGGGCTAAGAAACTAGCTCCTGCTATAGACCAGAGGTCTTCTATCCTTACGCATGTGGAGTAGCACCTTACTCTGCAAAAAGTCCCAGTGGGACTACTCACGGAGCAAGGTGTTACTCAGCACAAGGTGGGGGCACTCCTTGTTTGAACAATGAGGGTGCTACTGTGATATAAACAGGTACAGTAAGCTTGTTCTCTAGAATATTTATGAAAAAGTGAACAAAAATGCACAACGTGAAGTGAATCCAATTCTTTACTCACTGAACATTCACCAACATTTTGTAGATGTTTGCTTTTATCTTTCTTTCCCATGTATTAAGACAACTCATCTCTCACTGGTACCATGCTTCTCTGTATCACTTTACCCTTTTTTTTTTCCTTTCTTTTTTCTTTACTTTTTTTCTTTGCTTCCTTCTCTAGTTAGATAACTTCCAATTTCTAGTGCTTCACAATCTGCCGTAGTTACTAGATCTATCAACTTAAAAAAACAATAGTTTCTCTTTTTGTAAGAGACACAGAGGATGTGTGATCAGAACCACAGATACACTCATCTTAAGTCCTGATAATAATGACATTGTAAACTTACATATTTGGTGTATTTTTTTAAGCTTTTGCAGAGTTGTGGGCCTGATCCAAAGCATGCTGAAGTTAATGGACAAGCTTCCATTTGATTAATTTGGGTCTGGACCAGATTCTGTAAAGCACAACACCAAATATGGCTCACCACCGAAAATATAGACTTATTCTCCTGCCTTTCTGCATTGTTTATCTTTTCTAATCTTTTGGAGACTGCATCTAAATATCTATCTTCCTAAGCCTCCAGCTGACTGTCATACTGAAGGTGTCAGTGTTCAAACAGTTAATTCACCTCTTTCCATAACTTCAGATGCTTGTTTTTTTTTTCTTTTTCCAGTTATATTAAACCTCAACCAGAAATGCAGGAAGCTATCGTGACTCTTAGTTTTTTCTCAGTGTTGCTTTACTTGATCAATTTAAACTGGGTGATAGGTATTAGTTTCTCAATAGCTGCTATGAACTACTTCCATAACCACAAGCAAAAGTTCTAAAGGTTTGATAGTGGTAAAAGGGCTTTATTCTCATAACTCATATGGATTACCCCGTTTCCAATAAAACCATTAAAATTCTAATAGTTTGAAACAGATACTCCTCTCCTCATTGAGGCTGTCAGAACATTCAGTCTAAAAATAGAAACCTTGGGCAAAACCCTCGTCCCACTGAAGTCAATGGCAAAACTCACATTGACTTCCGTGAAGCTAGTAGAGTGCTACTCCTTTGTTCTTAAAAACAAAAACAAAAAAAGCCCATCACACTACTGATGATCAGTGGTGCTGGAACAATTTGTATAGGGGGATGCTGAGAGCTATTGAACCAAACTGTTAACCCTGGATTTGATGGAAACCACTTCAGACCAGGGGGTGCAGCCACACCCTCAGCACCCGCAGTTCCAACACGTATGCTGATGATCAGTATCCAAGAATAATAGGAAACATGGTACAATAAGTAAAATATACAGGGGGAACAAGTCCACATTCCCTCCATTAAAAACCTAAATATATGGAATGCTTTTTGAGATATAGTATTTTCAGGGATATGAAAAACGTGTCAACACCCATCAATGGACTTTTGTAGTGGTGTGGATACTATATCCCTAGCTAAAGGTTACATATACAAAAAGGCTCCCTGGTTGGTAGTTTAAACAGTTCTTCTTGGTCGCATCCCTAGATGTTAATCAGAAGTGCACAATATTTTCCCTTTTCCTCTTTCACTTCCTAATATACAGCTGATTTCATGGCTCCCATATGCTTTAACAGCCTTTTACCTAATGTGCATCTTATCAAGCTGGCTCCCTTTCCTTCAACTGACTTCTGAAAATGGGCTTCCTTCATAAAGTTTGCCATATAAAATCATCCTACCATTGTTACATAACTGCATTGTAGCTTTTGGTGGCCTTGAGCCCCCATCTAAGGGCTCTCTCAGGGCTCCTTTTTACAGGGCAACAATCTTAAAATCAGTTCATTTCTTGGGTTCACTCTCACTTTGCATTCCCTGGTTTTCTTTACCCATTTTAAGAAATGTACCAGATGAAAAGTTTCCTAGGTGGCTTGTACACTGTACCTCCACCAAAGGAAAAGTTCCCACACCTGTGGTTTCTGCTGAGAGAAGTGAATGAGGCCTGGGTCAGCAGATAATTTGGTCACATGTATTTAGATTGCAAACTGTTTATGTTGGGTATCTTAATTCTTGTTTAGTAGCATTTACAATACATAAACTATCTCTCTGATTAGAATGCTATATAGATGTTGACAGTGCTGATACTTGCTTGTGTAAAAGATGTGTCAAATGAGAAATGTGAAGTAGAAATGGGGGGGGGGGGTGAGAGACAATTTCCTCAATCACTATTATGGAAACAGGACTACTAGATAACTTGAAAGAGAATACAGCCGGATTATAGATACTGGAGTTTTAAGATGTATTTATTTATTTACACTAATGTACAGAAGACAAGCATTGTTCAGTTAATGATGATGGAAAGAATCACAGGTCTTCAAAAATAATAGTGGATGTGGGTGATATAGTTCTTCTAAGAGATAAACATTTCAAAATGTGATTTGCTCATGTGTCCGAAAACAAAAAGGAATAAGAAAATGAAATACAGTAGTTCATGATGAGTTTTCATAACGGCTTCAATTCAGGCTTTTATTTTTGCAAGTGGGCTTATTTATTTATTCAGTGTCACTGGCATTCCTAACTGGTAGAATGCATAAGCCTCATATCTGTACTATTTTCCCTCAGTTTTAATGTGCAATATAAATGTTATAGTCTAGATATATGAAAATACACAAAAGTGATAGAAATAGAAGGAATGTTTTGAATCTGTGAATCCATGTTTCAATCAGAATATAAGAAGATTTTGGTTGCAACAGCTTTTATGGTAGAACCAGAAATAAGGGTACTACCACCTATTAAAAGGCTAGAAAGGAGGTGTCAAGGTTCCTCCCCCACTCTGAACTCTAGGGTACAGATGTGGGGACCTGCATGAAAAAACCCCCTAAGCTTATCTTTACCAGCTTAGGTCAAAACTTCCCCAAGGTACAAAATATTACACCCGTTATCCTTGGAATGGCCGCTACCACCACCAAACTAATACTGGTTACTGGGGAAGAGCTGTTTGGACGCGTCTTTCCCCCCAAAATACTACCCAAAACCTTGCACCCCACTTCCTGGACAAGGTTTGGTAAAAGCCTCACCAATTTGCCTAGGTGACTACAGACCCAGACCCTTGGATCTGAGAACAATGAAAAAGCATTCAGTTTTTACAAGAAGACTTTTAATAAAAAATAGAAGTAAATAGAAATAAAGAAATCCCCCCTGTAAAATCAGGATGGTAGATATCTTACAGGGTAATTAGATTCAAAAACATAGAGAACCCCTCTAGGCAAAACCTTAAGTTACAAAAAAGATGCACAGACAGAAATAGTTATTCTATTCAGCACAATGCTTTTCTCAGCCATTTAAAGGAATCATAATCTAACACATACCTAGCTAGATTACTTACTAAAAGTTCTAAGACTCCATTCCTGTTCTGTCTCTGGCAAGAGCAGCATACAGACAGACACAGACCCTTTGTTCCTCTCCCTCGTCCCAGCTTTTGAAAGTATCTTGTCTCCTCATTGGTCATTTTGGTCAGGTGCCAGCGAGGTTACCTTTAGCTTCTTAACCCTTTACAGGTGAGAGGAGCTTTCCCCTGGCCAGGAGGGATTTCAAAGGGGTTTACCCTTCCCTTTATTTTTATGACAGGAGGCTATCATATAAATGGCTGTAAATGAACGTCACAGTACATAAGATATAAAAAGGAATCCCTTTATGAGTTTTGATTTTGATGAGCTAGATAACTTTAGAATAATCAAGCCACATCCTCAGTTGGTATAAATCAGCATTATTCCATTTAGTCTACACTGCAGTATGTACCTCTGAATTCAGTGGAGATATGATGATCTACATCCTTTGCATTTTGCTATGGAATCTAACAGAAAAAAATCTGTGAGGTGTGAGACAGAGGTAACTGGAATGAAGAATGTTTCAAGATGCAAAAAGGCTTATTTAAATATTAATAAATGACAAAGATCTTTTAATGCAGACACAGGTAAGTGTGGAATACTGAAGACTTTGATGGGTCTGTAAAACAGCTCTATGTATCATAAAATATGAAGAATAAAGAAATATAAAAGACAATTCTCTGTATGTCATTAATGAATGATGAGGAAAAGGAAGACAAAAGAGAAACCCTGATACATGGAATAATGATGTCTTTCAGTCTCTAGCATACTTGTCTGCAGGCTTCCAGAAATATGAGGAACAATAAATAGTAAAAAAAAAAAGTAAGAAAGACTATGAAGGTTTCATAAAATATTAGGAGACCTGCAACTGGTAATTTTACCAAAGGGGAAAAAAATTAGCCAGCTAGTTGAAACATCAAAGAAACATATTGTAGATAATTATAAATAAATCTAAATGAAAGAGAAACTTTGTAGCAGAAAAGCAAATAACACAAAGGTACCTTAGCTGCAAGTCACATAGAAGTTAAGATACTAGCAAATAATTTTCCTTCTTATAGATTCCAGCCAGTATGGACATGTTTTAAAAGAACTGAAGGTCTTATTGGACAGGGAGAGGATCTACTGTGGTTATGAATGTGATTTTTAGCAAAATATATTTATTTAGTTTTCTCTGCCTGCAGAAAGCTGTCATTTAAAATCATTCCCTTCCCTTTGCTTCCCTCACAAAACCTACGCAGCCTTTTTTCACCCATCTTAAATAAAACATAATACAACTCCACACTTATAATCAATGTCTTGACTGAGTATCTCAAAACATTTTAGAAACATGAATAAAGTCACAAAGCAGGCATGTGAGATAAAGGATCACTTCATTCAACTAAAAAATGCAGCTACCTCTGGAGTTGGTATAATAGTTTAAGGGTCCAATCCAGCATGCAAAACTTTATATTGCACTGACTTCAGTGGGACCTCTCATGTCCTTAAAACTGAACACGTTTTAAGTTAAGAGCTGACTCAAGACCTAACTCAGAAAGTGAAGAATGTCATATCCAGCCAAAACTACAGAGAGTATATAGGAAGGGCAGAATGTAATTACCTGAGTTAATATCACAGTCTTACAAAAAATGACCTCAGATCTTTAGGACTAGATTTTTCAAAAGTTGTGACATTCACCCTTCACATTCTAAAATAAACGTGTACTCATGTGTCTAATTAGTATCCAGAGCTGCACATGTAAATTGGATATTTGGGCATGCAAATCACAGCTGGACATCTAATTGGGTATTTGCATGGTCACATACCTGATTTGTGACTAGAAACATTATAACTGCATACACAAATTAGGCATTCAATTAGATTTGCATTTTTTGGCTCTGGCATACTTAGAATCTCTTATGTGTCCCATACACAACAGCACTTCAGAATATCATTGTTATGTCTAACAACGCTTTTTCATTTTAAAATGTTCATGTTCACGGAAGTTTCTTAATAACTCAAAAGGTGGCTGATGGTGTACGAGCCCATTCTTTGCTATATCAGCTGATTTGTGACTGATTCACCACAGATCAAACACATGTGATGTGCCAGTGGAGCAGGTGTGTTGAATATTATTGCTGAGGTACAGATTTAGTCACCTGAATGGTTTATTCCTGTATGGACAGTGTGCCTTTTGTGGTTACTTCTTCTCATGGGTCTGTTCTCAATCAACTGTTGGTAACCCTTTCAGATAACCATGATTGTAGCAGGGTTTTTTTTTTCTCTCTCATTTGCAAACACTGCATCTCTTACTATTCAGACACAAGGCGGGAGAAGTAATGCTTTAAAGATATTGACACAGATGACTGGAAAATTATAGCTGCTGATCAAAGTAATTGGAGGTGAACATGTTTTAGTAGATGCTGCTGAAACTTGTGTATCTCACTCTCAGGGACAAATTACAGTAATATGATTGCTGTGATGTTATAGCTATATCATTTAACAATTAAAATAAGCCAGAATTCTTTATGAATACTATCTTCTGTTCCTAGTTTATGAGTTCTCAACTACTCCATATTAACGGGCTTACAAATGCCTCCCACTATGAGTGTATGTATATCTACATTTTCAGGATCTTGCTGAGTCTTTTTCTACTGTAATATTTTGAAGCCAAGGTCATGGCTCTATGTGCTACCTTTAGAGACTTGAAACTATAAGGATGAGAAATTAAGCATTCATTAGTCCAGGAAAATATTTAAAGTTCTACCTTAATGCTGTCATCTTCTTGTGCCTTAAACTATGGTTTCTCTCTACAGGTCTAATCAAAAGACCATCAAGTTAATCAAAAGATCCCCATTGACTTCTGTGACTTACGATCAGGTTCTGTAATGTTGGAATTATAGACAATAGTTTCAAACATGCATGCCAAAGGCTAACCTCCTACATCCATATTCAGGCACCAAAATGAAAATGACCTGACTTTCAGAGGCACTAAGCCTTCATAGCTCCAATTGATGTCAATGGGTGTTTTGCTAGACTGAGGATGAGAAAACTTGGCCCTATCAAATTATAGCACATCATTTTTTTCCTTGCATCAGTTTCATTACAAATTAAATATAGTATAAAACCTCTCCAATGTATGTGTTCCTTTTTTTGGAGTACAGGGGACAGCACATTACAAAACAAAAGCTTTTCAAGTAGTCTATATTATATTCAGAGAAAAGAAACCTTGTAAAAGATGAAATAGCTTGTGAAAGCTTTGCCATATACAGATGATATGGAGAAAGTTGTAAGAAGCTTGATTTAAAGTAGTCTATTAATTATTATTAATTATTTAAAATGTTATAAATCTCCCAATATACTCCCACTGAGATGTTCAGCATGCTGAACAAGCAATTAAAATACAATACAGCTAACCATAAAACAGAGAGAGCAAAACTAAATAAAATATTAAATAGCCAAACAAAGTGGCATTGTTAACAAATCTCTTCCAACTGTGAAAATGCTGGATGATATAGGAATGAGCTGCCCGGTAATGTAACCAACTGCTCATTTATAGCAGATCTCTCTTCCCACACACTGGGCTCCAGTCTCTTCCAAAAAACGTACTTTCAGTGGGGTAAGATGGCAGATGTCTGTCTTTTTAGATGTGTTGAAGCCCCTTACTCTTGTAGCTGGTCAGTTTGTGTCTGGCAGAGAGAGGAGCACTCCAAATTAGGTTTGAGTTAAAAATACTAACGATGGCCTCAATGCTGCAAAATCCTCCGTGTGATGAGCTGAAGTGATTCTTGGTGAAACTATATGAAAAAAAGTAATGAAGAAAAATGTTGTAATTGTTAAAGGAAAGAGCACACTGAATATTTGCGTGAATTTGGGATAATAATATATTATCCAAACTTATCCCAAATAATGAGGCATGAACATACTATGGTCTAAAAATGAGCCAAAGTAACATAAATAAATAAACAAAATCTTCCAATCCCGCATGTTATCTGTGTATGGTCTAACCATCTGATAATCTTTGATATCACTTCATTCTGCACCACCTCTAGAAAACTTCACATCATGGCATTGGCTGAGTGACAAATATTTTTAGAGGCTATAATGCAGAGATCCTCAGCCACCAGTGTGTCTTTGAAGCACCACATTCAATCTAATCTTTTTTATTCCTCAAAGTATGTATTCTGTGCCCATCAGTATGGTGTCTGATTACAAAGCATCCAGGCACCATTGTAGTGGAATTTACATCTTAAGGCCATCTCCTTTCCCTGTAAGCAACCAATGGCTGATGTAGGGCAGAAAAAGAGAGCGAACCCAACATTTCCTCTCAAAAGCACAAAAATGGATGAAGATAGTGTCAAATGACGTCTCAGAGAGAGACACAAAACAGTCTTAGCATAATTTCTTGGGGCCAGAGCCTCAATCACTATAAGCTGGTGTAGCTTTATTGACTGAGGATTTGACACGCCAATGCTTGCTTCATAACACTGCATCAACACATGTTGATATGTTGCTTTTGAAGGTGTAATGCCATGACCTAATCACCACAGTGGACAGCCATAAAGTCACTCTGCCACTTGGTGGCTCTTGTGACTCCACTCATTCATGGCTCCGTCAGGTAGAGGATCACTATTTTTACGCTATGTCAGCAATGACCGCTTTTGTAAATTAGCACATTCCAGCATATACAGGTTTGGGCCACATGCATTTGATTGTCCCATTTCTATTTGAATCCAGTATCAATAAGCAGTATTAGAATGTCACTTTTAAACCAGTACCACACCCCAAGAAGTGTAAGCAGTTATATATGTAGAAAAACGTATGTGTGACATAGCAACCACTGCCATACAGAGAATCACACAGCACAAAGATCATGCATGAACGCTTGTACTATAGAACCTACTTAAGTATTAACAAATTACAATATAATTAACTAGACCACTATACGCCTGATCTGAGAAGTTAAGCAGGATCATTCCCAGTAAAAAGATAGGGTACAGTAAAACCCTTTAATTTTCTATTTTTAATCCCACCAAGTAAATCACTGTGACAGGAACTGCAGTTTACACATTGCAGGGCACTGAAAAAAATTAGAACTTTTTTCTATTTCACTAGAAACTGAGTTTCATAATATATGTTCTCCAAAGGCCTGATCTAATGCCCTTTGAAGTCCATGGGATATTTCAGTTGACTTCAGTGGCCCTGCTTTAGGCCCTAGAAGCCATATTTAAAGCTCATTAAAATCACTTAAAGATTCCCGTTGAATTCAGTGAGCTTTGTATCAATCCCTATGCAGGTTCCACTGCACATACTTGTCTAAAAGTGTAACTCTCCCTGTAACTAAAGGTCTTCCTAAAATGCACAAATGTAATGCAAGACATATGTAATCTCTCCACTGAGTTGTTAGAGGCCTTAAAAGAAAACTGAAACCCCCTGTCTCTTATGGTTATTAAACATGTCAACCTGCTTTTCACAACAGTTCTTGAGTACTGTAGGTTATATATGTCATTACATTGTGTTACCTATTACAAATATGATACATACATTTCATATATCAGAGATAGAGGGGAAGACTGCTTAGCTTACGGTGAGTCCCCAGCTATCACCAAAAAAAAACAAAAAAAACAACCCTGTCCAAATAGTCAGCACTCCACTGAAGTCAATGACAAATTTCCCATTTATTTCTACAGGTCAAGGATTTCATCCTCCAAGTTTGTCGGGTCTTTGAGTTGGTTGGTCTGAATCCCATGGGGTACATACAGAATCTAATTCCTGCCCTCCTTTCCAACTCAGTGACTTTGATTGTCATTGACTTTTGTGTGAAATGTGAAAAGGGATACAGACTCCTTTGGCCTTCTCTCGCCTGCACAAAGGTCAATCAGAGTCTATCCCTTCATGTTTAAACAGTTCTTTTGACATTTAAAACAAAATGAGGGCTGGATATTGGTAATGTAGCACTTATTGAATCAGAAAGTGACTTCTGCTAAACTCTGTTCACTTGGTTATCTCTGATTCCCAAACTACTCACTCCCTGTTTGTCTGTTGCAGTCTGACAGCTTGTCTATCAGCTCTCTGGAACACGTACTGTCTTTTTTATTTATCTCTAAAATGCCTAGCACAGTGGGGCCCTGCTCTTTGATTGGGGTCCCAAGAGTTACTGTAATACAAATAGTCAATAATAATCAGAGTGGCCATCTCTCATGATAGAATCATAAAACTCATGATACTAAGTAATTTTTTCATATACAAAGTGTATTTTCCTAAAGCCCCAGCTCCTGAATTCATTTGAATATGAGACAATCTCAGCTTTCATTATAAAAGAAATATTTCTCATGATTTCATCAAAAAGTTTTAAAATGTGTACCTTTGTAGCTTAAAACCCAAAAGACAAATAAAAAGAACCCCAAACTTATTAATATTTAAAATCTCATGATTTCTGAGCTAATCTAGGTATTTTGGGATGCCTTGACTCATGAGTTTTGTATACTTAGCAATGGCAATACTGAATATGTATTAACCCATCCTCACTCAGTTGCATTTGAAACATATAGCAAGACCACAGCATGAAATGGCAGGCCTGGAGATATTGCCTTCAGTCCTGCAAACACTTTGGTATGGGTTTAACTTTATACAAATTAATACTTTTGATTCAATGGGATTAATGGTGTCTGTAAAATTAAGCAGATGTATAAACTTGCGGGATCAGGTCCATTGATAACATACTATTTTTCTATTACTTTCAATATTTATCTTTAAACCGTATATGTAATTATAGTATAGAGCAGTGGTTCCCAAACTTGTTCCACCGCTTGTGCAGCGAAAGCCCCTGGCAGGCCGGACTGGTTTGTTTACCTGCTGCGTCTGCAGGTTTGGCCGATCATGGTTCCCAGTGGCCGCGGTTCGCTGCTCCAGGCCAATGGGAGCTACAGGAAGTGGCGGCCAGTATGTCCCTTAGCCCACACCGCTTCCAGCAGCTCCCATTGGGCTGGAGCAGCGATTGGCCGAACCTGCGGACGCGGCAGGTAAACAAACTGGCCCGGCCCAGCAGGGGCTTTTCCTGCGCAAGCGGTGAAACAAGTTTGGGAACCACTGGTATAGAGCTACTGCTTAGTTAGTTTTCCTTTAAAACTATTTTTAGGAAAGTATTTTATATAAATATATACTACTGTTAATAAGAGTTCTGACTGACCTTTGTTCTTCTTCTTCATTCTTAGAGGAGCAGTTACATAAAACTCCCATTGGGTTAAAATTACAAAGAAAAAACACATCCAAATCGTTTAGTTATTCCCTAACTGCTTCACTGAGGATACAAGTTATTATAGTTAAACACAATCAAACTACACTCTGTATTTATAAGACTTACAGTTCTTTTAAAAATATAATTTGGGGTTTTATTAATTAATAGTCCAAACATGTTTTAAAAATTGTACTTTGAAGCCAGAAGTTAAAAAAAAAAAATACTGGTGGAACAAAATTTTCAATAGCAAAATAACTCCCTAGGTAACATCTAATTTCACCTGCAGAGAGAGTGAGCATTTGGCATCCTCAAGCAATTTTTACCTTTCTTTGTGATTTTTTTGTACTATTTGGGGGGGGGGGTCATAATTGTAAAACAGCTTATATATAGTATACCTATATTTTGAAGGCTTAATTTGATGACTATGTATATGAAGTATAATTAGAATAAAATATACTTGGTCTTACAAATTTGGAGTGAGTCAAGTAAACCAAGACAGAAGATAATTAAGTTTTTGATGACAGGTTGATAGCAGTATAAGCATTACCTGTTTTTGCCATACAAATGCTATCGACTTCCATAACAAAAGCTTCAATTCTGTATCACTTAAGCACATCTGGAACTTCACTCACATCAATAGTCCTGCTGAAGCCAATGAGACAAATCGTAGTTAAAGTTATGCACATACTTCATTGTTTGCATGATCCGGGGCCTTAGGGTGAGTCCTCTATGCTCTTCTCTTGACATGCACATACATAAATTCCATTAGTAGATAGAAATTATGTGTGTGGGTTGCTATTTCTTTCTGTTCTGCCTGGCTACACAGGAACTGAAAGTAATAAATAATGATTAGGAAATTTATAGGATTAGCAGCAAATTTAACACCCCACCCCACCCCACCCAACCCTGTAGCAAAGAGGAAGCAGGGTAGGAATTTTGCCTCCAAGGAGTGTCTGCATCAGCCTGGGTGAGGCAATTTATGCACCACCCCTTGTTCAGGGCTAGGCCTGAAGTTACAGTCCTATCCCTTTGTTTTACTATTTTGGATATGTATGTACTATCAGCTTCAAAGTGCTCAAAGATCAAGGAGTGAAGAATTATATACAGATAAAAATCAGGGAATATGTATGTTACACCTATATATAGGGCTATCTCTAGCTATCTCATTGCTGTGACAATGTTCCTGGTTCTCACATTAGAGCAGAAAGGAAAAGAACACTGGTAGTAGAAAAAAGACTTGGGAGAAAATGAGCTAGTCTTGAGGAGAGGCAGCCATGACAGAAAAATCACACTGGAAGGATCACTTGACCTAACCAAGGATGTGGATTAGCCAATATGTGTATAGTTTTCCATCTCACAAGATATAAAATAACCTAATCAATTTTCAAGGTAGCAAATTGATTTAATTTCTTCTGCACATATTTTATTTTTTGTGTGAACCATTATTTTTTGTGTGAACTACTTCTAAAAATCCAGATTATGTCTCTAGTTAGAATTTAAGGTTTTCCCCATTCCTAAATAGCAGAATAAATGTATATAAATAAAAACCATTCATATGACGTGTTCCTCTAAAGGGGAAATTAGTTAGAGACATACATTTGCTCATTTTCAGTAATAACACACATGAAAGGGTCCCTGTGTTCAAAGCCTAAATTAACAGCATATATCTGTAAATTTTAATGGTCTCTTTAAACATTCACTAATTTTACTTAATTAATTTGGAAATTTGCCTGATTGATCACTAATTACACATGAACTACCCTATTAGATTAGTGATGGTGTTTCTTGGACAAAGAAAATTGAATTCTCAAGGTTAGTTTTCTTACAGTAAGCCAAATATTCCCTGGCGTTCTGCAGCACCATTTGCATTTTAATTACTTTGTGGCACTGTGCCATTAGTTACTGTATCTTTCCTTCTGTCTATTCACCCATTGACTAAATATATATATTCATTTTTATTCTGCAAGCTGATTTCCTACATGTGACTTTTTATTATCTGTATGGTACAAAAGCAGATGCCATAATTTTAGCTCTAATTCTGACTGATCCTCCCCCCGCCCCAATATTTTAACAGAGAGTTTACATTTGGAAACCCTGAGCACATAATACAACCTTGAGTGAAAAAACGTTTTATTTGTACTACTTAGACAAAGAAAGCTAATTATAGAACTGACTTTCACAGTTTAGGGCAATGACACCAGTATTCCCCTTCATGGTCCACCTAGAGCACCAGTTCCTGGGCTTCCAACTCCCAAGTCATAAACTCTCTTTGGCAGAGACACATCTCTTTTCCTCCGGACTGGGGTTTTTCCAGGCTTCACAGTTCCCTGTCTACACTGTGAATTCCCCAGCAAGTGAATTCACCTAAGCAGGCCTGATTTGCCTTCTCCTCAAAGGTTACAAACAGCATCCCTGCCCACAGCTAAGTTACCACACAGCCCTTTCTAAGCGAGCACATTTACTCTTAAGGCGAAAGCATTACAGAGAAAACATATTAAAATAATAGGAGAATCCACACACATGCTAATAAGCTAAGCAGAGATCACCCCCACTCCAACAAGGGCTCTGGCAGGGGAACCATTCTTCAAACTGCACCAAGTGGTTCTTTTGTAGTTACAAGTTCATAATTGCTCTGGTTTGGAGCAAGCACCCCCATAAATCTTTAACTCCTTTTGTACAATTTGGGTCTTTGATCTGTCCTCATGTAACAGGTGATCAGCAGACAAGAGTCCCCTTCTCATGGCAAAGCTCCAAAGGGCTGAGTCTTGCATAATCTGAGTTCTTGCCCTAGAGATTTCCTGGGAAACCACCTCAATTTTAAAAGTTCATATTGTTTCAAAGACTCATAAAACTTCCCAGGGTTTACATTAGTCATGTCTCCCCTGAGAAAAGTTACATACAATCCCAGAATAATGCATATACATTAGGACTGTCAGCGATTAAAAAAATTAATAGTGCGATTAATCGCACTGTTAAACAATAATAGAATACCATTTATTTAAATATTTTTGGATGATTTCTGCATTTTCAAATATATTATTTCAATTACAACACAGAATACAAAGTGTTAAGTGCTCACTTTATATTTATTTTTGATTACAAGAATTTGCCCTGTAAAAAAACAAAAGAAATAGCATTTTTCAATTCACCTAATACAAGTACTGTAGTGAAATCTCTTCATCATGAAAGTCGAACTTACAAATGTAGAATTATGTACAACAAAACTGCATTCAACAATAAAACAATGTAAAACTTTAGAGCCAACAAGTCCACCCAGTCTTACTTCTTGTTCAGCCAATTGCTCAGACAAACAAGTTTGTTTACATTTACAGGAGATAATGCTGCCTGCTTCTTGTTTAAAATGTCATCTGAAAGTGATAACAGGTGTTCACATGACACTGTTGTAGCTGTCTTGCAAGATATTTATGTGCCAGGTACGCTAAAGATTCATATGTCCCTTCATGCTTCAACCGCCCTTGCAGGGGACATACGTCCATGCTGATGACAGGTTCTGCTCGATAACAATCCAAAGCAGAGCGGACCAACACATGTTCATTTCCATTATCTGAGTCAGATGCCATCAGCAGAAGGTTGATTTTTCTTTTTTGGTCGTTCGGGTTCTGTAGTTTCCGCTTTGGATTGTTGCCATTTTAAGACTTCTGAAAGCATGCTCCACACCTCGTCCCTCTCAGATTTTGGAAGGCACTTCAGATTTTTAAACCTTGGGTCTAGTGCTGTAGCTATCTTTAAAAATCTCACACTGGTATCTTCTTTGTGTATTGTCAAATCTGTTCTTAAAATGAACAACATGTGCTGGGTCATCAACTGAGATTCATATAACATGAAATATATGGCAGAATGCAGGTAAAACAGAGCACTCTCCCCCGAGGAGTTCAGTCACAAATTTAATTAACACATTTAATTTTTTAACAAGCATCATCAGCATGTAAGCATGTCCTCTGGAATGGTGGCCAAAGGATGAAGGGGCATACGAATATTTAGCATATCTGGCACATAAATGCCTTGCAATGTCAGCTACAAAAGAGCCACTCAAATGCCTGTTCACACTTTCTGGTGACATTGTAAATAAGAAGAGGGCAGCATTATCTCCTGTAAATGTAAACAAACTTTTTTGTCTTAGCAATTGGCTGAATAAAAGGTAGGACTAAGTGGACTTGTAGGCTCTCAAGTTTTACATTGTTTTGTTTTTGAGTGCAGTTATGTAACAAAAAAAAATCTACATTTGTAAATTGCACTTTCACAAGAAAGAGATTGCACTACAGTAGTTGTATGAAGTGAATTGAAAAATACTATTTTTTTTGTTTATCATTTTTACAGTGCAAATATTTGTAATAAAAAATAAGATACACTTTGATTTCAATTACAATACAGAATACAATATATATGAAAATGTAGAAAAACATCCAAAATATTCAATACATTTCCATTAGTATTCTATTGTGTAACAGTGTGATTAAAACTGCGATTAATCGTGATTAATTTTTTTAGGTTAATCACATGAGTTAACTGTGATTAATTGACAGCCCTAATATACATTTTAAATTTTAATATAATGAACTTCTAAGATACTTAAATTTTATTGAATAAGGTTTCAATTCATTCAGTAAGGTTTGTCCCATATATTGCAGGAGATTGCCGTATCTCATATGTACAACTTCACTAAAGATTCCACTAATCTGAAATTCCAAGGGTTCAAGTTCTACCTGAGGAGCCTAATTCCAATTTGCACCTTCCACCACCCATTGCAATGATATGTTGAGACCCAGAATTCTCTTGTTTGGTTGAATCCTCTCCCTTTAGCAACAGCCTTATTGTGATGAAAACTGTAAATTCAGAGGGTCATATAATACCATTAATCTTTAATCAGAACTTCCCAACAATGGTATAACATGGCCCAATGTGTCTAATAACATAGTTATGGCACAGAAAGGATAAAAACATAAGAATGGCCATATTGAGTCAGACTAATTGTCCATCTAGCCTAGTATCCTGTTTTCAAACAGTGTCCAGTGACAGATGCTTCAGAGGAAATGAAGAGAACAGGGCAATTATTGAGTGATCCATGTTCAGAGCTGATTAGCAGTATCATTAGATCAATCCAGGAGAGCCTTATAGAAATACTTAAAAAACAAAAAAGAATACCAGAGGATTTACTTCTCATAAGGGGTGGCATGTTACATGCAGAGTAACTGTGTGATTACCTTTTTAAAAAAATAAATAAATGCAATATATAGAATTTGCTTCGCCTTCACAGGCAAACCTCTCTGTCAGTTAAATCGAGTTGTTAAAAATTAATTCTACAGCTGTGTTGACAACCAATTTTAGAGACACACAAATCAGGCTTGATTAGGTGGTGAAGGCCTCATTTGTATGCAGGCTATGCCCTTGTTGTCAACCAGGATGTCTAAAGATTGAATGCTTCCAGGTCCTCTCCAGTTTTGAAATGAATAATATGGCAGGTGTTAACTCAAGATCTGCAATCTAGTGTAGAAAAGTGGGGATCTCTGACAAACGCAAATGCAAGCGAACAGAATTATCATTCTCCAAAATTCATTGTTATTAGGATGAATGAATATGTAATGCTGTATTATATGCCTTTCGATATGACACTGTATGTTGGGAGTGGGGAGCTGTCACCTGTCACCTAAGACAATAGGGAGGAAATAAATGCATTCAAATTATCATTGTACAGATTAGGCAGTGTCAAAGACAATGCCATCATTCTATTGTTAGTAATAAGAGCACATGAAAGACAAGTCCAAAGAGACATTTTGTACAGAGTACTCAAAACTGATTGTAGAAGAGCATGAGAGAGTTTGGTGTCAGCATGTTTTAGTTCTAATATCAAACATTTTCTCATCCCTAGCTCTAACCTATAAGTGTTTAGCAACTTCTGCAGTCCTATATTAATGTTTTCTTTCTATGATTGTGTTTTTCCAATTGTGTCTGTATTGTGTTAAATGTGTGTGTGCGTGGGGGGGTGCATGTGTGTGTGTGGTGGTTGATTAATTTGAAACGATAGGCTGCTTTCAGTACTACTTAAGCTACAGTCCCACTACCTCAGGCTTTGTTCTTGTCAAATTTCAGGCTAAGAAAGCTGAGCCAAATCACTTCTTGGATAGCTGCAGCAGCTAAGTGGTAGTGGGGACTCAGTAAGCAGGATACTTCTCTAAAGTCAGAATTCAACAATTTTCTCAGCATAGTGTTAGCACGCAATGCGCTGCTAAAGATGTTGACTTTCAGATGGCAAATAAAACCATGTCCACCTGTTATCATAGAAATACAGGGTTGTGGCTGTTACTGGGTTTTATCTTTGTTTTGTTTTTGGTGAGAGCATGGTGTTCGTCCCACTTTGTAATTGTTCATTTACTGGTTTGTTTTATGTTGCTATCACCTCAATGGAGTGCTGCTGAGTAACGATTTACTGCATCGAACATTACATGACAACAACAGGCAGGATAAATATTCCCAGCTTTGGCATCATCTGAAGCAACAATAATAAATAATTAAGTACAGCTAAAGCATCAAGCAAATGCTTGACCAAGAAGCGGTGTCTTGCCCTGCTTTTTGAATGTGAGCAAACTCAGCCTGTGATGAACAACTGTAGTGAGCAAATTAAATAGCAGGGAGTCCAGCATTGAAAATACCCCACTTTTACTCTCAATATATATATCAATAATAAAAAGCCTGATTTTCTCCTCCCACCTTGCATATATGGAATATGGATCAGCAGTAGGACAGTATCCTCCACATAGAAATCCTGTGCCTTTGCATGATCTGTGCAGGAGAGGGCTCAGGGATGGGGCAGGAGGGAGTGCGGGGTGCTGGCTCCAGGAGGGAGCTCAGGGCTCGGGCAGTGGGTTGAGGTGTGGGTTCTGGGAGGGGGTTGGGGTGCAGGATGGGGTGCAAGAGAGGGCTCAGGGCTGGGGCCAGGGGTTGGGGTGCAGGAAGGGGTACAGGGCTGGGGCAGGGGGTTAGGGTATGGGCTCTGGGAGGGGGTTGGGGTGCAGGATGGGGTGTGGGAGGGGGCTCAGGGCTGGGGCCAGGGGTTGGGCTGCAGGAGGGGGTGCCAGGCTGGGGCAGTGGGTTGGGGTGTGGGAGAGGTTCAGGGTGTGGGCTCCAGGTGGCTGTTGCTTACCTCAGGTGGCTCCCAGAAGGCAACGCAGTGGGACTAAGGCAGGCTCTGTTCTTAGCCCTGCTGCGCCACCGGACTGTTAGTGGCTGATCTCCCAGTTTTGCTGCAGAAGGGTTGGCAACCCTATTGTGATCGAGTGACTGAGGTTGCAATCCACTGTCAGAGGCTCCACAATCAAGCAGTCGATCGCGATCCACCAGTTGGTGACCACTGCTTTAATAATTCAGTCACTGGCTATACACAGTGTTACTTTGAGGAATGGTGAAGAACGTTACCTGTTAGGTGCATACAGTAAAGCTGCAGAGCCTGTAATGTGCTTACAATACATTTTAAAATACATTTTAAAAATGACAGCTGCTTCTGAGATTTTAATTTGCTTGCTAAAGTAGATCACTTCAATTATAACGTGAATATTCTATTACCAAGATTAAAGCTAGGCTAATGTCCTTAAATCTTTTTCAATTTTAAGTTGTTTTCACAAGGGGATTTAGTACCTGAAGCTTCCTACTTTGATCTGTCTGACTCAGATACCATAGTCTCTGGTGCACGCATACCTTGGTAATGGTGACATGTATGAACCTTGATGGACAAACTGTGCCGATATAAGAGCAGACCCTCTGCTATCATAAGCTTGCATAGTTTCACTGAAGTCAATGGAACTATGTGGATTTTCTCCTTCTACGGATCTGGCTCAGAGCTCATTTATTTTTTGGCTGTTCTTTGTCATCTGCTTTTTGTTCATTTGATTTCTAAAGCCAACGGATATATGAGATTCTGGGATGGGTGAATTTAGTATGCATTTAAAACATATACAAATTCTGGGCAAACACAATGTTTAGTATTTCCACAGGAGGTCAATGCATGTGCAGATATGAAAGAAGTCCATGCTTTCCATAAATATTCAGTAGACTCTAGAAAAATATAGAAAGCCCTGAGGAATTTACATCAAAAACTGAATTCTGCAGTGAATCCAGCATCTACTCCTGCTTCAGGGGTAATTCTGCACAGTATGTTCTCTCGGTGTGTTTTTCTGTAGCTTCCAGTGCACCTTAGGGGGAAAACTCCAGGGACCTATCTTGTGCATGCTACTATAATGTAACCAAGAACAGGAAGTACAATTTTCTGAAAACAGAAATACTGTTGCAACAGGCCTCAGAGTTTTACAGGCTTAGACCTTGATTCTGCCAGGAGCTCCATGTGGGCCAACTTCTGCTCCCACACAGAACCCCATTGACTTTTATGATACCAACTGACTTCAATTGGTTCCACAGGCATGGCACTCCTTGTAGGACTGGGACTCTACGTGCAACTGCTAGATCCTCTTTATGAGTTTCTTTTCTGTGATACACTAGATGGAGCTTAAGTTGAACTTCAGTGGGTCATAGCTCTTGTTCTGTCCCTCCACACAGGTGAATTTCAGCCTTTAACAGTATGTGTTTGTAGTGCCTATCTCTTGGATAGTGGCTTGTTATTAGAGGAATACCATCATGATCACTAACCAATCTTAAAAACGAAAAAGATTGTGGAAACTTTTATTTTGTATCTAGTACGGTGCATGAGAGTATGGATTTGGGCTTTATTTATTAGTTGTTACACTTTCTAAAATGTATCTTATGGTGTTGATTTTTATTTTGTTATACTTTTAAGATTTTCAAATGCTATTTTGACAGATAGGGCCTAAAGAGGTTTTGATCCAGTAAGAGTATCTGTAAAAATATATTAGGAAAAAAGGAGCCCAGCACTTTCCTTGTATCTCTAAAACTGTCAATTATGTATATATTCAAAAACATATCTATCTATCTATCTAGATATTTAGGGCCAATCACCCTACCACTAGGGAATTATTGCCTTTTTGAGCATGTTAAGCAATCAGAATACTAGGAGCACGCGCATCTGAAACCTACAGTCTTTTCTAATAAAATCTGCATTTTATGCTATGAAGAAAATCATCTATGTTCCGTACACGCTTTGTTCTTTATCTACAATGCATATAAACAAGTCATTGCAGAGGCATTGTGTGCAGTAAACAAGGAGATGGCTTTACTGTATTCAGTGAATTTTGGATTGTGCTTGCAATGTAAAATATAATAGCCTATACCTGACTCTTACTTTCATTGTTAAATTCAGGATATCTGAATTTTGTTCACTGCATTAGTAATTAAACATATGCACTCCACATTTTATGGTTAAGTTATGTACAGTGTGTTGAAACATACTAACAAACAGATTTTCAGAGACATCTATTTTAAATGTTCAGGTAGTGTGATGGGGCAAGGCCAAATGTCTATAGTAAAGTAACAGGAGACAGATATATTAGCCACAGGCTAAACAAATCCCTGTTACCGAAATAAGCAAATGGCAGCTGTTCCAGGTCAAGTAAGACACCTGGGGCCAATTAAGATCTTTCCAGAAGGCAGGGAGGACTGCTAGGTTGATTGGGACACCTGAAGCCAATCAGGGGCTGGCTGAAACCAGTTAAAAGCCTCCCAGTTAAGTGGGTGTGCATGTCAGGAGCTGTAGGAGGAAGTTGTACTGTTGGAGAGACTGTGCAGTACACACCATATCAGGCACAAGGAAGGAGGTCCTGAGGTAAGGGTGCGGTGGATCTTGAGGAAGTGGGGGCTGCTGTGGGGAAGTAGCCCAGGGAATTGTACATGTTCTGTTTCTAAAACGTCAGATACCATAGCTGATACTATTAGTGTCCCTGGGCTGGAGTCGAGGGTGGGCCCAGGCTCCCCTCTTTGCCCCCATGGTTAATCACTGAGATTGGGAGACCACAGAGACTGTGCAAGGGAGGATAACTTCTCCTCACCTCCCTTGCTGGTTTATGATGAAAATGGCTCAGTAGGCTGTGACCCTTGCCTCTAGAGAGAGAAGGGCTATGTGGAGGTCACAGTGAGCCTCTGAGGCTAGTGAAATCTGCCAGGAAATGTGGGACCCATGGAGACAAGTACAGAGCTTTGTCACAGTAGGCATAGGCAAATTTATTCAGACAGAGACCCAACCCAAACCCTTGCTCCAAAATCAAACCATAGCTTTTTGCATAGTCGTGCACTTTCTGCTTCTGATTAACTGTATGTCTAAATGCTAAATTACAGCAGGATGTTTCTGTCCCATACAGAAAAAGAAAAAACTGAAATCTTCTAAGCAGCCCAACTCTTATGAAAGTTTCAAACCAATTTTGCGCATGAGGTTTGACTAGTTTAGATAAGGTTTGACTAAGTCCTTATCTGGAAATCATTATCTACAAATATGGCTCAGCATAAACAAAACATACCCAAACTGCAGGGTAACACTCCAACTTGTGGCGGTTTACCTGTTTTTACTGATTGTCATCTCTCTGAAGTTTTATGTGGTAATCTGAGCCTTTTTGATTTATTATTGTTTCCATAAACTATTCCTTTGGATATTACTGAAAGGAGCCAATAATGTCTGTAAATATAGTTTTCTGTAAATATTTTTGGCAAAGTATCTTAATTACAGATACCTGTGTGGGCACTGATAGCTCATGTTATTAATAAAATACATCGGGCATACTTGCTACATATTCTGTCAACGTCACAATTCTGCTCCGCATTCTCCCATGTGTTCTGGCAGCTTTGCAATGTGGTTCTTGGAGAAAGTGGCCCTGATGTTAGTCTAGCCAGTGGAAGATCCCATGAGAGCCGAGAAGTGGCTCCTACAACATCCCAGCCAGTACCATGGGAGACATAGCTGGGGAAAAGGGAGTCTGGGTGGAGCATCATGGTGCCCCAGCCATCCTTGGCTGCCGTAAAGGCCCCATTTAAAGGGTCTAATGAATTGGGTTCTGGGTTCTAGGTGGTCAGGCCTGAGGATTGTATCTGTGGTCGCAAACAGGCACCAAGGGTCAAAACCATTCATAGAGTCAGGACCAGGCCAAGTGCAGCACTGATGGGCTGTGCAGAAGAACCAAGGACAGAGTCTGTAGACAAGCCAAACCAGGATTGTAGTCGGAGTGCAGATGAAGGCTATAGGCTGGAGTAGGTTTGAGGATCTGGGAGTCAGGAAATGGGTGCAGGGCTGGAGCTCGTCAGTAACAGGACTGGAACAAAGTTGGAGAAGGGAATGGACAGGGATGAAGTGGCTGGAACAAGGCTGGGGCAGGAACAGGAACCAGATAAAGGGTAGGCTGGAGACCTAGAGACTCTGTAACCCTGTAAATCCAGAAAAGTCCCTGAACAACTTGCCAAAAACTTACTGTAGATCAAGCAGAGGCTTGAGCTATTTTTGGAACTATAATGTATTAAAGAAGATACTGGAACTATGGCAGTTGTCTGTACACCAGAATGTTGGGAAATACAAGACTGATAAAGCCAATTTTTTGTTCATCACTTTCATCCATTGATGGCCTATTGCCAATTTGGTTGTCATCCATCATCTCTCTGACATGGTTATTCTGCAAGTCAGAACTAATAAGTTTAAATTATTTGCTGCCGTGTGTCTGATATCTGCATGCATGTCATGCTTGAACACATGCAAATTTAATTTGAAACCAAAGGATATACTGATGCCAGCTGCTAACTGTGGACTGCCAAATAAGTGAAATGTCTCCTAGGAATTAACCCACATGGTGTCAAACTTTGTGACTCAGACCTTAATTGTAGAATTAAAATCATACATATATCTCATGCAAACAATGTGGCAAATCACAAACTGGATCTTGTAATAGTGTGCTTTGGAGGCCCAGTTATAATTTCCCTCTTTATCCTCTTTTCTACTTCCACTGGAAAATTAAGTGATAGATGTAATCACTTAAGTGACATACCTGAAATGAAGGTGCCCATGAAACTGCAAAAGAAACTAAGACAATTGCAGGTGTTTCCGTAGAAGCACCCATAATGTCACCAGCAAGAAAAAAGCCATTAGAGCCAATTTCCAATTATTAATGTAGTGCAGCAAATGGAAAACCATCCTTTTGTTATACAAGGTTAGGTGAACACTACTGAGCCATTCTTTACACAGGCAAAATTCCTAGAAATGGATGTAATCGTAAAATTTCCATGAGTAAGAACAACCCTGTATAAGCATCAATAGGCTTTGTCCATGTAACACTTTTGTAAAGGCATCCATCTCTGGTATGTAGATGCCACAGCAAACATTTCTTCAAAACCGAAGATCTGCAGCTACCTTGAAAGAAAATTCAAGGGGAAGATAGATAAGGATAGAGTTCAAGTCACACATTTATAGATTCTATATGTAAGATTAAAAAAAAAATTGTAAAAGTTCACCATGGAATTATAATGCAAACCATAGAATTTAGATATGGAAGCATAAATGCTAACATACATAAGGCACAATATGAGATTAAGACTCCATGACACTTTAAACTTCAAGTAAGATCTTTAGTAAATATAGACTGTAAGAGAAGCACTATTTTTACAAAACTAAGTAGTGTGAGTAAATGTGTAAGCTACAGATTTTCTTCTTTGCAAAAAACCCCAACTCTATAGATAGAAGAAAGAACATAAAAGTACGTACATTTTCCATGTAAATGATCTGATATTACAACATAGTGAGCAATTAGGTAGATGTAGCTGGCTATCTGACAGAGCTGTATCCAGCACTGCAAATACTGTAATATGACATGAAGAGTATTTTATTTTTATTCTTGGGTTGTAGAGGTTTCCAAATTGTCAATTGAGTATCTATATTTCATTCAAAAATGTGCAAAACACCTTTTAAATACTACTACAGTAGTTACTACATGAACAGTTTACTCTCAACAAATGAAAGATTTGAAAGCCAATGGTCTAAGAAGCTAAATGGTCAATGTATCTAGATTTAGCTCTTCATTTACTTTCTCATTGATTTCACACACAGGGAGTGATTGAAACATTTGTTCAAGAGCTAATTCTACAACATTCAAAAATATTTTTTCCCCAGGTTTTTTTTCTCTTAAATTAAAGAAAGAGGACACAAGAAATGGTACTTCACCTTAAATGACTATATATGTGCATCTGTATTCAGTATTCAACGTGTCAGAATGTGTAGTGTTTTTTTTTATTTTTGAGAGGATTCAATACAGCAATACAACAATTTCAAGATGGACAGGAGACATTATTCATTGGGTAGAGGAGCAACTCTTCAGAGTTTAAAGTGGCATCCAAGAAATACTGAATCCATTACTGACTGACAGTGGAATTTCAATGGTTTAGAAGAAAGTTCTAGGGGTTGGACAATTTTAAATGTCCCCTTTCAACAGACCTGCCTCTGATTCACATATTTGTTTTGTTTTGATTGGGTCTGAGCAGGCCAAAGTGCAATCAGAAATATTCAACTAGACAAGGAATTTGCTTACAAAATTCAACATGTAAAATAATTTGGGGGGTGTGTGTATTTATTTTATGATAGTACTTTGCATCTATTTATTTCTACAGGACAAGTATTTATCACAAAGAATACTTTCTAAGCAATTTTCCACATTTGATCAATTATTCAAATGATGATTTTCAAAATGACAAAAGGGTTCATGGTTTTGTTTATCTTGCTTAATGTATATAATTTAGAAGCAGACCACTCTTTATTCTGTATTCCACTTTTCAGACCAAGTCAAATTGCTATTCCCAAATTATTATAATCCCTTAAAAACACTGGAAATACTGCACTAATTTAGTGTTAGTTGTTAACAATACAGAAAAATCTTATTCGATTTATTTTTCCTTTTCTTTCTTCTGAAAAGCTTATTACTAATAGATCCATCCTAGCAATTTCTCCCCTCTACTTTGTGGTTAGTACATGAATATCGGTTCTCTTATATGCAAATTTTTCCTCTTTCTAGTGTAGTTTCCCTTTGTACCATTTATTGTTTCTCTAAGGGAAACTCTGTAGGATACCTAATTGATCTTTCTAAAGGGACTTCTCTAAAATTAACCACTGTGTGTGACAGGAAAAAATTAAATAAACCCCAAATTAAATCACAGGTACTCAAGAGGCTCAACAGACATTTTATTTGTAGAACTAGTCACTTCTAAACAATGTTTTCTTCCTTTTGATATCTAACAGTATGGTTATTTTTTAAAAATATGTCCTTAGTCACATCAGATCATGCCGCTTTGTAGTGAATCTGGACAACTGCCCCCCAATCCCTGGAATCCCTCTTTGCCTTGTAATATACCTTGGAGGGGCAAAATAAGACAAGTAAAAGCCATTAATGATATATTAAGCATAGCAGATGTGTTCAGTTCTAGGTAGAGATATTTGACAAAATGAAAATGGAATTTGGATAACATTTTTGACTAAACTTTGATTTTCTTGCACTACTTTTACCATCTTTTACTATTCTCTCCAAAACATCCTTGAACCAATAAATAGCATGGCATAATATTTCTAAGAGAATGCTTGCCAATGGAAAAGCTGGAGGGGATTCCATTGTTTAGCTGCGCAATTCAGAATGTTGTATGCAGGACAATAATTATAAGTTTTGGTAATATTTTGAAAGGGGAAGTTCCTGGTTACAAACATTGGAAACAGTGCTTGGAGCCAGGTATCAGATTGAATGGTATACAAATTTCTAAAATATCTCATAAGAAAGTTCAGTCGAACTCCGCCAAAGGCATCTGAAAAAAAAAAAAAGCTGGCAAATCATCATAGTTTAGTGTTTAATTATTGACAGTATGGGCAGAATTATACAACATGCAGAAAATGATATGATCCCTGCCCTGAAGAATTTATAGCCTTGAAATCTAAGAGTCAGATTTTCCCCTTGGTCTTAACTAGACCTCTTATTCTGCACTGGTAATTTTGTCACTTGAACATATTATTATAGCCCACACAAATCAGGTACTGAGCTATCCCATTGTTTCACTTTTAGTAAGCAAACAGCATTCAATGGCTAAAATTAGGAAAGTAATTGTTTTTAATCCCATCTTGAAATTGGCAAAGTTTGCCAGTTTCACATCACATGTCAGTGTTTGCTTCCATCTGGCAGCATTTCATTTTTGTTGCACTTCAGTTACAGTTTAATGTTCAGAGATGGCATTAATAGTTCTTTAGACATGCTGTACAGTGAGTAATTTGTTACCTAGTAGGTATTGTAATTTTTGTTTTGTTTTGTTTTAAATCAGCTTAAACCTGAAGTAAACAGGATTCTAGAGAAATGGAAATTCAGATTTCCAGCTGATGTAAATTGGCTTAGCTTCATTGACTTCAGAGATGTGATGTAATGAATTATACCAGTGGAGGATCTGGACCTGATCCTCCAAAAAACAAAATCTACTACAGAATGCTTCACCTTGCAATGCTCTCAGGGATATTGACCCATAACTATCCATCCTGAGGCCAGGAATATCATCTTGATGGTCTTTGGACATGACAGCCTGTCAGTCCCCAACATAAGGCACTTCAGAAAGGTGTTAGGTAAGGGCTCAATAACAAACATGTTTGCTGGTGCTGTAGGAAGTCCTGCCCACTCCTCTTGCCCCAATGTGGAGCAGCAGACAAATATGGTTCCCATCTGCTCACCTCAGGAAGAGGTGTCAAGACTTCTTTCAATCACTGCAGTTGCAAGGACCATTTCACAGCTTCTTTCCTCTTCAGAAGAAGGTCAATATTGGGTGGTGGGGGGGAACACTGCTTCTTTTTTTCTCTTTTTCACTTCTGTGTCTACAGATAGATCTAGCTGCAGGACTCCTCTTCAAATAGGGAGTAAGAAGGAGAGGGAGTAAGAAGCATTTTAGCACTGGCCTGCAGTCACGTTAGAGACGCTGCTACTGCATAGAGTCCTCTTCACTGTAATATGGAGAGCCAGAGACTCCTTCCAGCATGAGTTAGTGACAGTTTATCTTCTCTTCTTTTCTTCATCTGATCTGTCTCCAAGGAGATGCTACTCCACTTGGAATGAAGAACTTCATATCTGCCAGGTACTGATCACTGCAGCTGCATTTCAAGACAATTATGATGGAGTGGGACTTCATTTCAAAGGTCCATCTACACTGGGAAAACATGTTAACCTTTTTCACGGATGTAAACTATAGCAGGCCTTCATGCATAGGTGGTTTTACCACCTATGGCTAGCCTATACTATAGTTTACAGCATTGATAGCAAGGATGCTGAAGTTCTAGGGCTAAAAAACAAACACAAATATTCTTAGGGTAGACAAATCTTAAGGAGACAAGTCTCACAATACAGGCCTTTTATTCCCCTTGCTTATCATCAGTTCCACTATTTCAATCAGTTTTGTTCTGTTATTATAAAATTCTCCCATTTATTATTTGGGCAATTCAGAGAATTCCTTACCTACTTGACCTCACCCGAACAATGCATGAAAGCTCTACAGAAAGGCAGGGGAGTCAGATATAGAGGAGCTAGAGATACTAATTGACAATACATATTTGATGAAGTGACAAAAGGAAAACATACTGAAACTCTATTAAAAAAAATCCCAACAACTGCAGCATTTTTTGAAGATACTGTATCAGAGTAAATACGATTATTTAGAATCTTTTGGCAAAGCGAATACAAGTTTGTCATTGTTCTTGGCTGGTAAATTACCCTTAAAAAATGAAAAGATGAGAAGGATGCTCCTAGCAAATCACTAATGCTGTTACAGTATTGTTCTATCCCAAAGGAAAGAAACAGTGACACTGTTATGGTTTCTTTAAGCATACCTTTGAAACAATTATCAGAAACATTTGATTACTGGATCCAAAAGGTGATCGGGTTACATATTACTGATGTAATATTTGATCATTTATTACTTTTGTGCGGTGTTAGAATCTAGCAACCAGAGCCAGTAGAGCCATCTTTTTGTCTGATCTTTCTGTTGTGATGGGCACTGGGTTTGCTTTCTGAATTTCTTCTTTTCAGCTCTGGAAAAAGTACACCCCAGCATTTGTGTGAACTGCACAATTGACAATACATTGTGAGACTGTAATGGTTTACCCTTGGGACAGAAATAACAGGATTGCTAAGGAATGTAATTGACTTTAATCCACATTACTTTTAAAAACTGTTTACCTCTGCAATAATCTGCTGTTTCATGGATTTATTATGCAACCTTTACTCAGCTGGTGAACAGCTACTTCTGTGAGTTGTCCCAGGGACTTCAGCAAGATTACTTTTCTGAGTAACTGCTCACCAATGTAAGTAAAGAGTCAGGCCATTAATCCCTGCACCTTAAATAGTAACCTGGTGATACATACTCAGTAGTTAACCACAAAATGATACATTTCAAAAAAGGTTTTCCAAGTGATTTAGCATTACAGTGTAGTCTTTGAAACAAAAATCTCAGACTATTGATGGTGGGCTATATTTCTTTCTTTTGATTAGCATACACAACTCCTGTCAAACACAAGGGAAGATACGCATGTATGTCTGAAGTCAGAATTCAACATTATAGTGTTGCCTAATTGATAGGTTGGTGCACTGATTATTGGTTAACTGATTAATTTCTTAGATCACAGTGGGATCGATAATGGGTTCCCAGAGCAGCTCCAGCATTACGAAGATTATTGCCAGTATCATTAGAATGAGAGACCCCAGCAGCACAGAAGAAACAACTGCAATTTATCACAAGTCCCTTTATTAACAAATCTCCAGACAGATAAACAATCCCACAGCCACAGAAATAAAACAGCAGACATGGAAATAGGACTAAGCATTTTGTGCTATGGCTGCATCACTCACACCTCCTGCTAGGGAACCTCAGAGTGTCAGTCATTATCTTCCTCACCATCATCACGGTTACCATAATCACCAGTAGGTGTCGTCCTGGTGTCTTCAAAGTCATGCCAGCTGGGATACAGCTTTCATAATGTGTTGTGCTGAGGCCCATTTCCTTATCTATACTTCCACATTCCACTAAATTTGGGGTGCCCCATTTTCATAGGCTAACTTATTAATTCCCCTTATATTCATTAACATGTACATCACTCAATCACCATAACTTGCAGTTATCACATTGCTGACACCCTATATCTGCAAAAATCCCCGAAATACTCTAACCAGCCTTCGAGTAACATGTCCGCAGTTAACACATCTATTAGTTTAATTGTTTCTTCTTGTGACAGAGGGTCACTCATCCCGTGGTTACTCATGTCAGCCTAGCTTTAGGCCTGAGGCTTTGTTTGGCTAAGCTAAATGTCTTACAGGCCTCAGACCTGCAGGCCTTGCGATACAGCATTAATCAATGCTTATATCAGACTTTTCTATCTTGAATATACCTTTGATTGGCTACCACAGGGGGGAATATGAAGGAAAGTGCAGTCTAATGGTAAGGACACAGGACTAGGAGCTAGGATTCCAAATTCTATTCCTGGTTCTGCCAGTGACTTGCTCCATGGGCTGGGGCCAATAATCTAACTTCCCTGTCTCTTATTTCAGCTATCTGTGAAGAGTAGAGTTAATGCTTCTTATTAAACCCTATCTCTCAGGATGTTTTGAGGCTGAATTAATGCTTATTAATTGTTAAGATACTGTAATCTAGTCACTCAGTAGTATTTTACTGAGTACAGTAATTCCCGCATTTCAAGCGGGAAATCTGTGGTTAAGCTGTACAGTACGCTTGAGTGTAAATATTAAAATGTTACCTCATTTAAAAAAAAATTAAGTCAGATTTCCTTGTGGATAAACCATCCCTGAACACATTCCTTTTGCAATATACATATCCGCAATTTAATAAAACTTTTCTAAAGATGCTGATACCACTCTTACCTCAATTACATATTTTAAAATAAAAATATCATATTTTAACCATGAAGCATCTAGAAATGCATGGAGCAGATGGGCAATAAGACTAGATTTGAATTAATATTTAAATATGATTGTTTGAGACAGATTTCTTGAAAGAAACCTGTGACCTGTTTTGAATAGCATGAAGCTCCATGCTGACTATCAGCGCTGGAGTGTCAGTCTATTTAACTAGGCTCCCCTCCCCTACAGTCTCTAGATTATAGCCCAGAGTTCTACCCAAAGGCATACAGCATTAAAATGTATATACATGTGGCTTAGCTGACCTATACTTTAAAAAAGTGTGTGCAGATAGAAGGACAAATTCTACCCTCACACCTTTTCAACTTCATTGAAGATAATAGGATAGTACTGATGCAAAGTGTGGACAGTTGTAATTTTCACTTTTCCATCCTTTAAATTAAATATTGTCGTCATTATCCTCATGATCATCAAAAGCAACTCTCTTTATATCAGCCTCTAATATAACTAATAAGCTCCCAAAATCCAATGCTAAAATCCTGACCCTACTGAAGTCAATGAGGGTTATGCTATTGACTTCAATGCAACCAGAATTTTCACCCTCCAATTCTGTATCTGCTTATGAATGTTAAAGTTCCCATGGCACATTTCTGAAGATTATGGCTACCACAAAACTTGTCTGCTTAATTGTGCTATGTAGATGCTTTACAGACACCTTAAATCCTCCATAAATAAATATAATTTATTTGCAGTACTCCGTGCTCTTTATGGCCACCATGGGAGTCTAACTAAACCCAGAAAACTTAAAAAGTGGCTTAGGAGCTCTAAGGTACAGCAGCATCCTGTTCTCCAGTAGAGATACTGTATCTCAAATGTAGCTTCATCATAAATTTCTAACACAGGGTGAAAACAGGAAGGCAATACAGTGTGGGATCTATCCCGTCCTACAGTCCAGTTCATAGATACACCACCTTTCTCAGTTCATGATGGGTGAACTAAATATCTGACTGGAAAGAGCTGAACTAACAAAAGTCTAAACATCATCCTGTCCAGCCTCAGGTACACAAATGAAGTTGGGCTGTGGTGCCTTAATTAAAAATGGTTTGTGAACCTAGCTATAACAACCATCTCCTATACATCACAACCTATTAAACAAGGACCGTTTATAACTACAAAGTAAGACTAGGCGTCCTTTTTCTAGAACATGCAACAACGTTAATCACCTGCGGAGGGCGTCTGTGAGTAAACACATGACCACAAATATCCACAGGTTTCAGAGTGGTAGCCGTGTTAGTCTGTATCTGCAAAAACAATGAGGAGTCCTTGTGGCACCTTAGAGACTAACAAATTTATTTGGGCATAAGCTTTCATAAGGATTCTTAGCACATCTGATATATATATATTTTTTACTAAAAGGCTGAATTTGGACCAGTTGTATACCGACCCAGATCCCATTGTGTTGTGTGCATTTAAGATAAGAGTTTGGCCTCCATAATGCAAAATATTTGAAACACAAAAACAGTGATAACTTTGAGAGCCATTTCTCCGAGCTATCGTATTTGTTTTCTGAAAGGTGTAATGGTAAAAAACAAAGTCTACAGTTTAGACTACTGCACTAATAGTAAATTAATGTAACACCCTTTTAATTATTACTAATGCTATTCTGAAAACGCAGGAAAGACCCATTTTAAATGTGTACCTGTTTCAAATGTGTCTAGATAAGATTACATTTGCCAGAGCCAGAAGTCTCCGTAGACTGAAACATTTTCAGTAGAGGGAGCTCCTGCCACATCTATATAAAAGGGTGGTTTTTTACCTTAAGTGGACAGACCACATTGCATTTGTAATGACAAAGCAGTGCTTGTGATGTGCTCTGCAACTGCTAAGCAGCGTATCTGAAGCAAACTACTAAATACCAATAAACAAATGTGTTAATACCCATCTTTCTTATAGCCTATTTGTACGTGATGAATGCATTAC
Organism: Caretta caretta; assembly: GCF_965140235.1. Classification (NCBI taxonomy): domain Eukaryota; kingdom Metazoa; phylum Chordata; order Testudines; family Cheloniidae; genus Caretta; species Caretta caretta. The sequence goes on along the minus strand of NC_134217.1, from coordinate 28,370,400 downwards.
CAATTAGACACTGTCCAATGTTACCTACCTAACCCTTTTCCTCATTTGGCGCTCATACTGAATCTTTTCAGTCACCTCAACTGTCAAGCAAAGATTCAAAAAAATCAATACTTAAAATATTTGGTGTGACATTGTAAAACTTAATTTGTCCAGATGATGGGAAGGGAGAACAAAATAACCTTCTTTGAAGATCCCCTGTCCTCCTGATCAATACTGTATTTGATTTCCTGGTCTGAAAGCCTAATAATACCTAGTTTCCAGTGTTCCTAAAAATCTTGAGGGTGTCATTTACTGATCTTCTCCCCTGGCTTTTCCAATAATGAAGAAAGCAGCTTGATGAGATCAAGAGCCAGTGACCTTCTCTGTAGGAGTCCCTCTGAAACAGCTCTCATGTGGGCAGATTACTATGACAGAAAGAAATTCATGGTCACTGTTAATAATGACAACTAGCAATAGCATATGAAAAAGCCTCTGGCATTGCTGACAAAGGTCAGATAGCACATGCTGCATTACTGCAGCAATCTTTATAGCCATTTTCTATTACTTTTGTCTTGCATGTCTGAGAAAGATATGAGTAAACACTGCAAACCATTACTATAGCATTGTGGCAGAGGCTCTATAGTTACAAATGAGGCGGCACATTCAGTGCAGGCCTTAATTGTTCAAGCCCATATCTTCCCAACAAAATTACACTTGGCCTACAATTTCATCATGTTAGTTTCTCTGCCCAAAGGTGAATACTCTGACACAGTTTTGTGAGTATCCATTTTGATAGTTTTGGGGCCAACATTTAGAAATGCAGTGGTTTTGAGTTTTAAAAGCAGCTTAAAAGAATTCACAGCATTTAAAGTAATGGAATCTTAGATTTTTATTTTTATGCTAATATAATTGGAAAAACTGAATTACTTAGACATCAGAGTTGTCATGGGCACAGGCGCAGGTATGTAAAGGTATTTAGATGTTGTTCATTGAGAGTTGCAGGGCCCCAAACTTTTAATTGGGAGTTAGGCACTTAAGTGCTTTTGAAAATCTGGCCATAAGCGATTTAGATGGCTACATCCCATTTTTAGAAGTGACTTAGGCTCTGATTTTTAAAGGTATTTAGATGTTTCTGCCTTCAGCCTTGCCACACCTAACTGATTTTAGGAGCCTCAATTTCATTTTCAAAGGTGATTAAGGTACTTAGCAGTCTAAATCCCATTGACCGTTAATGGGATTTAAGTGCCTAAATAACCTTTGAAAATGAAATTGAGGCTTCTACATCAGTTATGAGTTGCAAGGCTGAGGGCACCAACACCTAAATAGCTTTAAAAATCTGGGCTGTAGGCACTTAGGAGCCTAATTGTCAGTAAATAGGACTTACACATCTAAGCTATTTAGGCTCAAAATTTCAATCTACCGCTCAGCGAAGCTCACAATTAAAAGGCTTTTGACTGACCATTCACAGTCCTCAAAGTGAACTTTTGCCACTGTCACAGCCACCAACACAGTGTAAAAGAAAGCAACAGGGAACTGAAGTGATATCAGAGCCTCCCCATCTCCGAACTAGAAGCATTAGAATGTAGTAAATAGATGCATTAGAGCAGTGGTTCTCAAACTTTTGTACCGGTGACCCCTTTCACATAGCAAGCCTCTCACTGCGACACCCCCCCCCTTATAAATTAAACACTTTTTTATATATTTAACACCATTATAAATGTTGGAGGCAAAGCGGGGTTTGGGATGGAGGCTGACAGCTCGCAACCCCCCATGTAATAACCTCACAACCTCCTGAGGGGACCCGATCCCGAGTTTGAGAACCCCTGCATTAGAATGCAGTAAATAGAGCTGGGCAAACTTTTTCAGATGCATTGTGTATTCACAAAACCCCCTCCGTTTTGGTTGACTTGAAAATATTTGTGAATATTGCACAATTTTGCCAAATAATTTTGGCTACAAATAATTTTTCAGGACATGGGCAGCATTTGTAAACCGAGGAAACGAGGAGCTGGTGATGCCTTCTTTAACCTTTAGCCCAGTGACTAGGGCACTCCCTGTGGATCTGGGAGACACAAACTTCAGATCAAGCCCTAAATCAAGATAACTTCTTTATATTATACAGAAAGCAAAGCCTCCGAATAAAGCACAACACAATCTCTCAGAACTCTGCAATGCAAACCAAAGATCTGTGTCCTTGTAAAATTTGATGGTGAAGATAATTGATTAACCACAGAGTCTGAAAATATTCAATGATTATCGTGCAACATTCCAAACAAATGGAACTTTAACAATTAAATTATAACAAATGTTTAGGGCTTGTCACATGATGCCTACAAAGTTGATAGTTTGAGGTGTTAAACTACCAACTAATCCACAGCAGTAAACATAGTGTACTCACTGGTGGTACAGGTGATCCGCTACCCACATCTTGAAAAAGCCTAAGAAGTAAGATTGTTTTTAGGTGGCTGTATGCAATGCATACAACACATTACATTACAGATGGACCCAGCTCAATATAGAGTAAAAAAATGCATACGTTTGAACATGCAATATTGTTTTCAGAAAGAAAAGAAAATGGATAATTATGGTTAGATAATGGGTATCTTGCTGCTTTCTGCAGATATATGATGGTAATTTGCTAACCTGAGACATTTTATTCCATTCTTGAGAAGTCTTTCATATTTTATCAAGGCTTTTCCGAGGACCAGCCTTAAACACTATCAAGAAAAATGACTGCTTGAGGTTCTGATTTAGCCTTCGCAACTAACTACCCAATTTCCTTCATCTCCCTGCCCATGATGCTGGCAATGGAGTGGGAGACCCCATATGTCTGGAATCCTGAGGAGCTTCCCTGTGTAACCCTTTTGCCAGTGGAGATAGCAGCAACAGTGGCTGGGTTCCTCTTAACAATACAAAGCAGAACCAGCTGGAGCTCTCACCTAGTAATCTGGGAAAGTTAGCCACCACCCCACAGCTCCTTTAAGAAGCAATATTTCCCCACTCCCAAGCACTGAGTCTGTGTATAACAAAAGAAAACTTTTATTACAAGGCAGAGGCAACCAGGCATTAGTTTGGGAAAACAACAACTTATTTGAGAATAGTATTGTAAAGACCCATTCATGCAGACCCTCTGTTAAACTAGGCAGGGGTCCATGGAAACCTCACAGTCTTGTCACAGGATTCCACCTCTCTATATGTGCTCTGACTTTAGCTTGTTTAACAAATGCCTAAAAAGCACTGTATTTTCCATGACTTCAATGCAAAACCATACATCAGCTCAGCTTCACTGGAAGCTCAACAAAAGCCCCTATCCTTCAGGGAGCATGGCAACCAGATTAGCTGTGCCTGGTTTCAGCTTTTAATCTATTTTATTCTATTTATGCAAAGTTCTAGTTGTATACTTACCCAAACATACTGGTGAGCACTGAAAACTACCTTTTTTGTTTTGTTTTTCCTGGACTCTGCAGACAATTGTGTGGGTAATTTGTACACACATCACTGTTCCTTTTGGATAAAATCAGAAGCGCATAAAGGCTGTGATTCTACAAGTTATAACTCACAGGCATACCTCTGAGACCACTCAGAGCCCCAGAAAAGTCCACAAGGCTCAGCCAAGGTAATAGTGTGCCCAGGAAGATCCAATTACAAGATCTAGCCTTAAAAGTAGTTCTCAAGTGGTGCAAGAGATGATCTGAACCTGGAAGATCTGGGATGGATCCCTGTTGATACTATGAAATTCTAAGTAGATATGGTGTGCAGCTGTGAAGTGACAACCATGATGTGTTGTCATGGATTTGTTACAATATGATTAAAGTTTTCTGAATAGTGTACAAATTGTGATTAATCCATCAGCCAGACCTGAAGAAGAGTTCTGTTTTGAGCTTGTCTCTCTCACCAACAGAAGTTGGTCCAATAAAAGCTATTACCTCACCCACTTTAATATCCTGGGACTAACACAGCTACAAAACTGCATAAAAGATGTTCCTTTCATGCAAACACTGTAAAACTAAAGGACAGTGCTGGTGTTGGACTTGTAACACATTAGATTCCTACTATATATATTTTTTTTTTATCTGAATGTCTCCCAAGTAATCTGCTTTTGGTCACGGATAAGGTCATTTATAAGTGAAACACCTTTGTGAATTGCCTAGGACTACAAACATTCTCAGATTTGTTAATCTCAGAAATGTAGCAATCTCATCCATGTGTACTGCATACTTTCAATTACTGGAATCCCATGCAAAATCCTATATTAGATCATCACAATAAAAATCCAAAAAAGCTAATGAACATTGCATCCTTGCCTGTCCAAAGCATCAAGAAAACTATCCCATGCACTGTGAACACTAACAAGTGCACTAGCTTTCATCATCTTTATATTTATCAGTCTATATATATTACTAAGTATGGTTCTTCATAACATATGTTCTCTGAGTAGAGAATAATGCCTTCTGGCTAAAATCTCACTGATTCCTTTTCATCAAGAATGATGGATGCATCCGATGATGTGAGCTGTAGCTCACGAAAGCTTATGCCCAAATAAATTGGTTAGTCTCTAAGGTGCCACAAGTACTCCTGTTCTTTTTGCGAATACAGCCCAACACGGCTGCTACTCTGAAACCTATCAAGAATTCTGTAACTGGTTAGCAGCAGCCTCCTGTGAATCTGCCAGCTACTAGGTTGTGATCTTGCTGGGAAATGCTAAGTGAGTCCTGGTGACTTATTAACTTCAGCTTGATCCTCAGAAATAAAAGGATTTAGGTGTAACAGATGTAGGGAAGAACTCAAGAAGTCTTCTGTGTAGTTCTTCAGGAGCTGATGCCTTTTGGTCTACTCTTCAGCGGCATCCAGGAGTCCAACACCCATAACAGCAGAGCATGTCACCCATTATGGTTCCACTTCTCTGCAAAATCTTACAGGGGTGTCAGTGGGAGCAAGTAGTGCTTGTCACAGAGGGGGGTGGATGTAGGGAAGCTACTAAATAGGTATCAAGAAATACCCTGGGCTCCTGAGTAATTGCACAATGGAGAAAAATCATATAATTCCTTGCCTTTATGAGTGATCACGACACTGTCTCTGGCTACCATGTTAGGGAATATGGAGCATTTGTTCTACTAGTTTAGTACAATATGGCAGTAGGGCTGGAGTTTTTCCTTCCTTAGCTGCCTATTTAGAAGGCAGGCACATGTCCCCTCAAAACTTGTAAATGGGGAGTGAACAGCCCAGGAAAGATCCTAACTGAGGAAGCATCAACTCAGTGCCACCCAACAGCCCTCTGAGAAACAGAGAAGACATTCAACCCCAGGTGTATAGACTTGCCTCCTGAAGGCACTTGAAGGTGAAGTGGTAAGGGCAGGAGTGGAGGGACTGTGTTGGAGACAGGTAAGGGGGAATTTTTCATCTGTGTGAAACTCTAACTTGAGGGAACTGGCTGACAGCAAATCCATCACCCCTCTAGTTCATATGAACTGAACTCTCTGGGGATTGACTGCACAACCCAAGTGGGATCACATGCACACTAAAACAAAAGTCAAAGGATTTACAGGAAATGGCTTAAACAAAACACAGACACAAATTTGCATATCTCTACAAAGGAAAGAATATTTGTGAAGTCTATAAATATACTAGATTAGAGTGTTAGCCCATGCTCTGGATAATCAGTGAGCTGGGAACTCTCCCAGGTGTTGGTGGAAGAGAGCGAGAGGAGTTGGCTCTATGCCATAATTACTTCCTGTGCCACTACAGAGGGTATGGCTAGAGCTCTACTCTAATGATCTCTTATGAGATCTAATTAACTCTCAGTTTTGGACCATAATTAGGTCTGAAGCCACAGACAACTCTCAAATGGCTCCTTCTCTAAGGTGCACCCAGTACTTAATGGGAACAGGTGGGTGCAATGATTTGGGTAATGTATGCACAGTGTATGAATTCTGGTAGATAGCGGGGGGGCTCGGTCTCTATCAGACTGCAAACTCCATTTTGAAAGTGGAGCGTGTGTGCCTAGCTTACTGTCTTTCGTCTGAAAGAAAACCCACAGAAGGTGACAGGAGAAATTCTTGCACCTGGCACAGGGCTAACAATAGAGGGTTGTTAAAGTCGGATCATCTGCTCAGCTGGAGCACGCTTGGACAAAAGTTGCCTACCACCAAAGGTAAACCAGTCTTTCAAGTGTGAACTCTGGGAAGGAGGAACAGAATCCAGGAAAGGATTTAGGTGTTGCAATGCTGACTCTCACAGAGCCTAAGTTTTAGGCACCTAGAAAATCACAGGAAGAACAGTGTAATCTACAAAGCTGAGTGAAGCACGCAGGCTCCCTATGCAATGAATGAGGAGAGAGAGGTGCCCTAGAATGCATTCCCCAAAAGCTAGCCTGAAAGCGTGGCACCACCTGTGCTAGCCAATGAGCGATGCAAACAAGAGAGGTGTGGGCTAAATCCTGCCCCTTTCATGGAAATAGGTGCCAAAGGCCAGCTGGAAGGCAAGCATCTATCACCGCTTGTGATCCAAGAACAGGAACCCAGTGCCTGGAGTCAGGTGGCATAGCCCTCTAAGTCACTTCTTGAGGGAATGAGCAAGTTACCTGCCTCCCTACACCCAAACAGCCATAGGAGGGGTAGAAAGGATTTGAACAGAGGTCTCCCACCTCTCAGGAGCGTGCCCTAACCACTGAGCTGAGGGATATTCTGTTGTGGGGGCTCCCACTCTACCCTATTGAAGCTGTTTCATTGTTGATAACTAATGAAAGTGTGATTGGAGCAGGGGGCATGGAGCCACTTCCCATTAGGATGCCCTAATCACTAGACTACAGAATCATTCTCACACTGGCCCAGTGACTACTTAACTATTTATCCAGTCACTGGACTAGTGTGAGAATGATTCTGTAGTGTCATGGTTCAGGAACCCACCTCTGGGGGAAACTTTACTCATCTCATGAGGCTGATCGGGGGCTAACCCACAAAGAGAACTGGAGGCTATGAAAGAGTGGGTCTTGCCATTTTTAGAGGGAGATTATGGAAGGGCACTGACTACAGGGGTGAGCTCCGTCGAAGGAACTCTGAAGAGTAATGAGGAAAGTGAGGCAAGGAAATGCAGATAGATGCATTATTGTTTTCTCTAGATCTGTATATTTCTTGTGCTGGCTAAGGAAAGTGTGATTTTTTTCTTTAACTCTTTCATAGCCTCTGTTTGCTTTCATGATCATGTGTCCCTAAAGAAGGGAACTGTAATCCAGAGTCCCCAGGAGGTTGGAGCTCCAGGAAAGGGTGTGATTAAGATTCTGGGAAGTTAGCGCTGGCCATGGAGGCCTAGGGCAGCTGCGCTCTGGGGTCCCAGTTCCATTAAGGAGTCGCAGACAGAGCCTGTACTCAGGAAGTATGCCTGAGAGGCCAAGGAAAGAGACAGTGCTGTAGCCTACTCAGACCAAGGGAAACTTAAGAGCATTTGAGTCTAGCATATTGGGCCCCAAACACAGCAGCTTGGTGAGTGTCCAGCTAGAGGAGCTCTACAAGGGTTGTGTGGCACCCACTGCTAATGGGGAAGAGATGGAAATTTGGGCTGGTTTGTGCAAATAAGAAACAATACTGAGACAGAGTTTTACTTTCTTTTGGACTTTGCTGCATGTAGTGTTTGTAGAATAAAGTTGCTTCTTGAAACAATCCATGCCAGCTAGTATCACTTCTCTAAATGCAACACTACCAGATTTTAATAAGTGATGGTTAAACCAGCAGTTATCCATTTAATGTAATCTTTGCCACTGGTAATTGTTAGTATGTATTGCTTAGCAAGCTTTGAACTAGAATTAGTCATAGCAAGCTTTCAAAGAAAATATGTAAAAAGCTTCATTTTGAAGCCCAATTAGAACTAAGGTCAATCTTCTTTAATCTGTCTCATTAGTGCACCCTGCCAGCAAGGAATTATTTAAAGTCTCCAAATGTTTTGTGGGTGAATATTTATTTTGAATGCATAAGCAAGCTAGGATACATAGTCAAAATATATAAATTTATACAGCAACCTTAATTAAATGTTACCACACACAGTGTACATGTGCATACCAGATTTTTTTCCCCACATAAACAGGCTCCGTTTTGCAAGAAGCTGATCATCTCATGAGAAGTATTAAGTATTCTCAATTCTCTTGACTTTAATGGAAGTTGATGGCTCTGAGCACTGCACAAAATTAGGCCCTATAACTATTTCCAGAATGGATATTAAACAGATTCCAAAGGTAGAACTTCTGAGAGTGACTTTGTCTATGGCTAGATAATACAGCATGTCATTGCCCTTGTTCACTTCCTGAATTCATCCATGCATTTCTGTATTCATCTGTAACTGAAGCCTTCTGACAGGGCTTTGGAGCTGTGCTCCGGCTCTGCTCCAGCTCCAGGCAAAAACCTGCAGCTCCACTGCTCCGGAGCTGCTCCGCGGGCTCCGCTCCAATGCCCTGCCTTCTGAAACCTTCTAATAGAGTTACTAGAGTGGTAATCCAAATTTGCTGAATGCTCCACATCTCATGGATGCACAGTGTGGCCTAATTTTCCAAAGTGACTGTCATAAATATAAAGGGAAGTGTAACCACCTTTCTGTATACAGTGCTATAAAATCCCTCCTGGCCAGAGGCAAGACCCTTTCATCTGTAAAGGGTTAAGAAGCTAAGGTAACCTGGCTGGCACCTTACCCAAAATGACCAATGAGGGGACAAGATACTTTCAAATCTGGAGGGGGGGGGAACAAAGGGGTCTGTCTGTCTGTGTGATGTTTTTGCCGGGAACAGATCAGAAATGCAAGCCTTCCAACTCCTGTTAAGTTAGTAAGTAATCTAGCTAGAAAATGAGTTAGATTTTCTTTTGTTTAATGGCTGGTAAAATAAGATGTGCAGGAGGGAATGTATATTCCTGTTTTTGAGTCTTTTTGTAACTTAAGGTTTTGCCTAGAGGGATTCTCTATGTTTTGAATCTGATTACCCTGTAAGGTATTTGCCATCCTTATTTTACAGAGGTGATTCTTTTATCTTTTCTTTAATTAAAATTTTTCTTTTAAGAACCTGATTGATTTTTCATTTTTCTTAAGATCCAAGGGTTTAGGTCTGTGTTCACCTGTACAAATTGGTGAGGATTTTTGTCAAGCCTTCCCCAGGAAAGGGGGTGTAGGGCTTGGGGGATATTTTGGGGGAAGATGTCTCCAAGCGGGCTCTTTCCATGTTCTTTGTGTAACACACTTGGTGGTGGAAGCATAGGGTTCAAGGACAAGGCAAAGTTTGTACCTTGGGGAAGTTTTTAACCTAAGCTGGTAAGAATAAGCTTAGGGGGTCTTTCATGCAGGTCACCACATCTGTACCCTAGAGTTCAGAGTGGGGAAGGAACCTTGACAGTGACTGTGCCCACAAAAGTGTGTAATGATATGTGTAGTGAGGTGAGCAAATACCTGATTCCTTCCCCTATATGGATGCTTCCATATATCCAAAATGGAGTTAAGAAGCTCCAAGACGACACAGAGAGTCAGCAGGGCTCAATTAGCATTTCTCTGCAGGGTTTTGCAGCCTGCTGATGGGAAGGGTCCACAAAATAATCCAGTCATAATATCAAAGAAGCACTTCTCATCTTGTTGACTATGGAGGTTTTGGTTCCAAAGTCTGTTTTTGAAAGGGGTAGACACAGCTGTCGGGAGAGCTTGGAGTTATGTTCTGGGAGGAGTTGTTGAAAGAACATAGCTCCCACAGGCTGACCTGTGTGGCTGTACTGTGTGTACTGAACTAGATAGCAGGCCTGGCCCTGCTTTTGGAAAATAACTTTGCATAAAAGTTACAGGCTTTCAAATCTTGTGTTCTATCTTTACATCTTACTTTATTGTCAGATTTCTATTTCCAATCCCTATGCATGCCAAATTATTATTTGTAAGGTGTAGGGGTGATGTAATTATTTCCAAGTTAAATTCAATTTCTCAAGCAAGTCTTTACTTGAATTTCTTATCTTCCTCTTATTTCCTTTCTTATCCCCTTTACTTGCAAGACTGATATGCTGTAGACTTCTGATGGAGGAAACTGCCCACAGCAATTTCTATCTTAAGGTCATAGCGGAGGATATATATAGAAAACCTTTATTCATACACTTACCTAATTTCCTTTTGTACCTGTAGAAGAAAAATGATAGAGAATAGACTAGTGGATATTAAAAAAGAAAATACAATGAACCCCAGATATCTAATTTAAGTGTCCTAGATTTGAAAGCTGGATATGTATGAAAAGCGAAGGGAATGCTTGATGGTTGCACACATTTTATTCCTGTGATGCTCAGATACATTGATATGTCTTAAAGAAATTAATACTACATAGTTAAAAGAGACTCTGGAGAAAGCAGTGTGTACCTTTAAAGGGAAAAAAAGGCATTTTTTGCTCAACATGGACATTGTTGATTAAAACTTAGTCTAGATACACCTGAAGTGAAATAAAAAATTCTGCTTTTCTAAAGATCAGACTGTTTCATAGCAATAAACCAGCATGGCAAATAGTGGATCAGGACTATAATAATAGGATGGATGTGCTTTATTGAAGTGGGGAAAGACTGGGGAAAATGGTGAGTCATTTAAATGTAAGCTTAGCTGGAAAGAAGAAGAGTCTAAACTGAAACAAAGTTCACAGTATTGTGGCCAAGGTCTAAACACTAAAAGTAATTGCTAATTAAGTAGTGTCTAAGCATGATTGCTTGAAATTGATCTTTAGGAATTGTTGGCAAGTCTTAAAGAAAGAAAGTGATTTTAAATTAAAATATTGAGTGTCTTATAAAAGGAGAAACTTGCCTATCACCCTTTACTCTACTACAAAAATAATATCTAGTTCTAATGTTTCTGTATGAAAAGCAGAAATTATAAATATTCAGGGTTAGATGGTGACTTGGACAACTGGTATATGCAGGGGAGTAGGAACCTCTTCTCTCCCTACCCAGGGTATCCAGACCTTGGGTCCTGTTGTACAGGAGTAGGCAGCTGCTGTGCATCTGTTCATTGCCTTACGAGAGCCAGTGGGCAGGAAGTGGTGGGGAATAGATGCAGAATGGGCTTAGCCTTGGCACCACTCCATCTACAGGAGGTCCCCGGTATACATCTCCCCCTTATCCATTGTTTCGGATATCCATCACTCATCAAAAGGGGAACATGTTCCGATTTACATTGGTCCTGATCTGCATATCCGTCGTTTGCACGGATCAGAATCGATGTAAAGGAGTTTTGGAAGTCCTACAACAACTTGAATGGCGTGGAAAACACTGATGCATCATGAGAAAAGGGCACTTCACAATGTATGAACGGCGTTTGGCACCGCGCATAGCCAGATGCTGTCTACAGCTTCATGGGATTTGATGCTGTTCCTGCTCTCGAGCAAGAAATTGTCAAGTTGGCAAAGGATGTCAGCTTCAAGGAGGTGGAGGAGGATTTACAGGAGTTGTTGGTGTCTCACGCTGAGCAACTGACAAATGAGGAACTGATTGAGCTGGACTAACAATGGATATCCGAAGAAAGCAAGGATGATGATGACGATGAAGGGTAGGAAGCCAGGAGTCTGATGACTAAGAATCTCTCCTCTTTCTTTGGATTGCTGGATGAGATGACGGAAATCATACAGAGCGGTGATCCTTTTCGTGAACAGTCTGCCAAAGTCTCCAGGGCTTTCAATGATGCAGTGGCTTGCTACAGGGAGATCTATCATCCAAAGATTCATGCAGGAGAACAGATGTTGATAAAATACTTTTTTAAGACTTCTGCCATGGAAAAGCCAGCCCAAGAAAACCCAGCCACCACCCCTACCTACATTAAGCATAATTGACACTGTTTTATATTACTGTATTAAAATGTTCTATGTGTTTGAATGGTGTTAATAGAGTTCTACATTATTTTATTCAATGTTTTATGTGTAAAATGTGTGCTGTATAGCCTGTCCTAAAAAGGTACACTGTTTAGGCAAAAAGAGTATTATAGGCGAGTGTAATGAAGTTGTGAACACATCTCCCCCTTATTACATTACTTCTTATGGGGAAAAATCCCCCGGTATGTGTTGTTTCAGTATCCATTGCCCTTTTCAAGAATGCAACCCCAATGTATACAGGAGACCCCCTGTACTCATTGGCCAGTGCAGCTAAGCTGCCATGGGGGCATATCACAATTTTCTGTTGATATGTGCCAGCAGCAAATTACTACACATCTTGGAGCAATGGAGGAATTATATCTCAAAAGCTGTCTATTATCTTTAACCTACAAACAAGTTTTTACAAAAGTCCTATTGTTTTATCTGTCACTGAAAATAGTTAAAGAGGCCTACACAATTATGTTTAGGTCTGTAGTTGAATCCAAATGTTATAAAATCGGAGGATGTTCAAATTGGTTTGGACTTGTTTGTGGAAACAGTTCCCATTATTTTAAATGGGAAAAAAAGTTAACCTTCTATTGAGCCAATTAAAAGCCAGTCACAACGACGTAAGGCAGATATTCACCACAAACATAAAAGCATATCTGTAGGATAATTATACAGTGAATACACACACACATTAATTTTTAAAATATTTAGGAGATATCATCATGTGAACAGCTACACCTGAAAGGAGCTGAGAGAGCATTAGAAGATTTGTTCAATCTCAGTTGGAGTGCAGAGCATTATAGGAATCTTATAAAGTACTGTACTAGGATTTGAATTCTTTTAAAGTACATAACACTATATCTTTCTGTCTGTTCATAACCTTAAAAAGGCAGTTATATATTTAAAGCTTGCTTGTCAAGTTGGGTTTTCCAAGCTCTATTCATAAAAATCAATTTCTGTGAAATCATTGGTCTGGATATGAGCTCAATGCCAGCTTCAGAGATTTATGACTTCATTAAAAATCAAAGGGCAATTTTACTTTAAGAAATGTTCAGGTAAATTTTTTGTTTAGTTTTTTCAATATCCAACAGGTTCTTTTCCTACAGCTACAGATGCTAATTTACACCAAAGTTACAGGATATTTTAGTGTACAAACTTTATAAATATTTAATTCGATTTTATGTGCTACATTATTTCCTTACCCAATCCAAGCTCACTGAGCTACAAATGAATGTATCTGCAAATATAAAAGAGTTTAAAAATGAGTAAACTCTTAATCTTTTCAGTAAGGGATAGCTGTCTTTGTGTATGCAAATAAAAAAAAAGATGAATAGACATAGTAAAAGCCTGAAAATCTGGACTCTGGTTTTAGTCTCACTGCTGTGTTTGACTGGATGTATTTAAGGAATTGAGCAAAACATTTAACCTCTCTGTGTCTCTGTTTCCCCATCTGCATAACAGAAATAATATTTGCTCCCTGTTCTAAAGTGCTTCTAGATTCTCAGCTGAAGTATGTTAGACAAGTGCAAAGAAATCTTTTTAAGGTTAAGTTGTTAAACTATGAAGTATATGATAACATGATACATTCATTTTACAATGAAAAAACACCCATATGAATGGCTGTTAATTTAAATTTAGTACTGGTGCACAAAACACATGAATAATGAGCCTTTTTGAGCTACAATGCAAAAGACTGCAAAATAGCAATGTGTGGAAAAAGGAGAAACATTTTAGCATAAATATCTTCTTGTGACTATCTGTGAGGCATTTCCTGTGTCCTTGAACATAACAAAGTTCTTTCAAGGACTCCTCCTCTATTCTATACCATGTCAAGATCAATTAAGTTGACTGTGCATGCAAAACACGACCTTCCCTATTCTTTGACTAATCTCTCCCAGCATGCCCTAGCCAAGTCATCACTATGGTAACTAACCATTCCCAAATCCATCAATACTACAGTGACATGAATGATCCATCTTATGTTGTTGTTTATAATTGATCCCCATGGAAATATTAGTTGGAAAAATGCAGATACCTTTGAAATTGAATGTGAGGATATCACCAGAGATGTAGCTTCTGTTATCTAATAATGGTACCATTTCAACAACGCTTCTAACTTTACAAAAGCAATATGAAGAAGAGTGTGGTTAAAATTAGCACCTTGAATTGCATGCAGACAGAAAGTGGAGGTCAGTATGAACTATGGAGCACCAGGTGTAATTTGTTCCCTACAGGAAACACTACTGAGCAAGTGCACAGCTGCATTCTTCACTAGCTGAAATTTGCTAAGTGATTGTCAGATGATCTTTAGTATTTACTATAGTCTTTGGTTATTTATAAAGAGTTATACCTCCCCCCCCAGTAGATTGTCTCAAATGGTAAAGTCTGAAGATGACAAAGGCATAAACGAAAGGAATGAGGTTAACATTTCAATATCCTAGATGAGAAAGCATCCTGGAATAAAACAGTTGAGAACCTCTAGATTTTGCCATTTATTATTAAAAAGCTGACAAATCCCCACTATCAAAGGGGTCAATAACAATTCCACCATCTCTCCTGAATGGTCCCTCTAATTAACTAGTATTAATCTCTCTGACTTCTATAGACTGCTTTAAGATAGCTGGCTAGTCCTCCTCCTGTACAGCTGCAAAGTACTTGTTCTTAAAAGCTACCCTGAAGCTTCAGCTGATGCAGTATGTGGCAGTCTGCCGCTTAGCGGGACATGCAAATGTTAGTATATTATAGATGTGTTCTATGAATTGCAAGCTGAAGTAGAGAAGCTATTGCAAGTATCGAAAAACTTTTTAAAAATGGGGGATTGTGGTCTTCTAACTCATGCAACTGAAATTTAGTTCCTGCTTCTGTTATCCGTTATGGCCTCGCTATGTGATTCTGTATATCGCTCACCTCTGTGTGTCAGTTTTTCAATCTGTAGAATGGGAATTATAATAATTACCTGCTGAATAGATATAATGTGAGATTGAATATGTCAATATCTGTAAACCACTTTAAGAACCTGGAACAAATGTGCTGAAGAAGTGCAAAATATTTTTAAATAACGTAGTTTTAGCTCTAATGTAAACACTGTGTGGTTAGGGCAGTTAGGAGCCTTCTCTCTCAATTTGTAGTTCTGTGACAGCTAAGATTAGCTCAGGCATGCTTACCAACAGTCCCCAGATGTACACATGTGGTAGAGGGAGTGGAGGTATACTGCTATAGAACTCAGCCTCTCTGGCAATCTGCCAGAGCCTGCAGGGTTTTTTTTTTAACCTTCAGGATATATCCTTTTGTTTAAGCATTTTCATCTCTTTTCTGGTTGTTGCTGTAGTTATATGGGGATCCAGAAAGATAGCAGGTGGCTGTCTGTCTGTTGTGAGCATTGTGTGACAAGGATGGTGAGGTAATGTCTTCTATTGAACCAACTCTCCTTGGTGAGAGACAAGTTTTCCAGTTTACACAGAACTCTCCTTCAGGTCTGGAAAATGTACTCAGACTGGTCACAGGGAAATACAGGGTGGAACAGATTGTTTAACTAGCATAAGTAGTTGACACATATCAATGGATCATTCAAGATGAACTGTCCTGTTAACACCACTCCAGTCATGGAGGGTGGGCAGAGATGCCAAGCTGGAGTGCGGTGGTGTTTAATGGGTTATAGATTATGTCTGATTACAGTAAATCCAGTGTCTCTATTTAGTCCATGGTTTTCAGTGTCTAACAGAATTACGAATCTAAGCTCCCAGGCTCACCATTGGAAGGTATTATGCAGGTTTCTTTTGAGGATGAGGACAGAGAGGTCAGATACAGAGTCATCACTTTGTGAAGTGTTTGCCCACAGGTGATAGGGTGTTTTTTTTTTTATCTTCTATCTTTTTTCTGTATTAGTGTTGCAAGAGCATAGTGATTGTCTTGTTTCGCCCACATAGTTGTTGTTGGGACATTTAGTGCACTAGATGAGGGCCCCTTCTGACTGCATAACCTTAGCTGTCACCTCCCACTGGAATCATGGTATCCTCAAACAATTACAACCCATGCTCTATGGGAACCACATCCTGAAATAAATCTTTCCTAAACCCCCTCTTCTGGCCATCAAACTGCCCCCCAACCTCTCCAAGTTCATCACAGAAATGAGCTCCTCACAGGCCAAGACAGATCAGTTCAAAGCAGCATCAGACCCTGCCAATATAACCGATACAAAACCTGTGGATATCTCTCCTGCTACAATGATCAATACCTTCCACAACAGAACTTTCTAGATGCATGTGTCCTATAAGTGCCTATCACAATACGTATTAACTACTTACGCTAAACCAGCTGTTCTACCTTGTATTTACCTGTGACACTTTGAATACATTTCCCATACTTGAAGAAGAATTCTGTGTAAACTCGAGATATCTAATATCCTGGGAGCAACACAGCTACAGCAACACTCCAAACATCATTGTGTGTAATTTATGTCATGAATCCAAACACCACAGAAATGGTGACACAAAAATAATAAACAAATGAAAAACAGATCCCAGGATGAAATGGGAACTGCAGCTTGAGTAAAAGACATGCTGGTCATTCAGTAATAAAAGCATATAGAATATACAATTGCATTATCATCTATGGAGACTCTGACAACATTATAAACATCAGAGTGGCAATCCCAATAAAAGTGGGAAAGGAAGAAATAGCACAAGAGCAGGTCTATGAATCAAAGACAAGCATTTAAATCTGCTAGGAAACAAATTTGCAACTGCAGCAAGCTTTAAGCTTGATGTTGTGAACCTGCTGGCTACTGTAGATTGTTTACCACTGCAAGGAATATATGGTTATGAGTACTCACCAGTTTACGACAGTCAATGCAAAAATGGTTGTATGCCTACCTTTCTCCCAGAAAGAAGAAATTGTAAATAATCCTATGAATAAGATGCTCTCTTTTTTTTTTCCATGGGTGTGAGGATTTGGAGGTTGGCTAGAGTGGGAAGAGGGTGATATTTTTATATTTAAAATGGTCAGAGCTATGCAAGTGCAGGACAAATTCTAGATGCTACCTGCCTCTAATATGCAGCCAGATAGACTGATGTACACACAGGTTTACAGTGTCTGTGAGATGCCTATACAATGATGCATAGTGTCACAATTACAGGGAGAGCTGTGGTCTAGATCCCTTTTATTCCCTCTTAGGCACTCATTCAAGGACTGATTTTGCTACCTTCACACCTCTGAGTGGAACCACATGGTCCTACTTCTCAGACCGGATTTCTGTGCTGCAGCCCCCTGTTTACCAGCTATGTGAATCCAACAAGCCCAATTTTCTTTTGCACCTGTTAGCCCTTTTTTCCCCAGAAGCCTGTGCCAGCTGCTGATTTAGAAGACCCTCAAAAACAGCTGCTTCAAAACAAAACATTATTTATGCATTAACCCACAGGTACATAGTATGCAGGGTAGAGGGATTAAAAAAAGCCAATGCACATATTTCCCCCTACCTAAATCTCAATCTTTCCTTGCAAGCTTTAGTAAGTAAGCCACCCGGGTTGGAAGGCAAGGGTATTCCCCAATTCAAAGCTCCCCATTGTTGCTTTAAGGACCCTTGGTGTTCTATGAACAGCATCTTATCTTTGCCATTGTTTAATTTCCAGTTTGTTTCCCCTCATTTGTACACCTGGCCAAACAAGTCATTTTCCAACCACTTGCATACATTTGAATGACCCTCCTCTAATTTCAATTCCTGAGAAAGCCCCCACTAGCATCCACTGATTTAACTCCTTGCACTATAAAGTGAAAAGTTAAACTGTTAGAATAAAATATACATAACTCCTTCATTCTTCACATGTGATAAACAGTAGGCAGTAACATATTCAATAATCAATTAAATTTTAATTAAGTGGCTACAAGGTATTTGGCTCTATACAATGCATACACACAGGCAGTGCCTGCCCTGAGGAGCCAGACCCAAGATAACGTACTGGGAGACCATAGAAGTTGCTGAATTATATTGACAAGAGGAAATCATTATGCGACTCAAGGAGGCTTGAGAGGAGGTTTCAGTAATGAAGGCAGAAAGTAACCAAATAATAGTAGCCTTTATATAGCGCTTCAGAGGACCAAATCCTTTGGAGGTGGATCAAATCCTAAGTGTTCAGAATAATATACATTAATTCATCAATGAATTAGGGTTCAGTCTCTCAGAAGAGAAAGGACACATTTACGGATGCTTTTATAGTTCAAGAAGCAGTAAGAGTTGGTAAATAAGCTGGAGGTGTGGGAAGAAAGAAGGAGAAAAGTCAAAGATGTAAATCGTAGGAAGTGGAATGCTAGTAGTGTTGCCCATAGGCTAAAATAGCAAAGTTTTGGAGGAAAATAAGGAGCTCTGTATTGGTCACTGGAGCTGGTGAGAGAACTGAAATTTGGATGGAAAATGCAAATGGATTTTCCAATGCGCCCCCCCCCCCATTTATTTTCAGACCTATTCTGTTGGCCCTACTGAATTGTGCTTAATAAATCACTTCCTACCGGACAATCACAGTACAATCACTTACTGGGGGGAGGGGAAAGGGGGGATCATCTACAAATTCAGCTGGGCTAAGTCCATGTATGTGTATCTTAACCTTTTAGGAATCTCTTAACTTTCATCCCTCTCACTTCCTCATTCAGTCCTTTGTCCCTTCTAACCCACTTAGGGTATGTCTACACTGGCAGAGTTACAGCGCCGCTCAGAGAGCTCTGAAGGGAAAACGCTGTTGTGTGTTCACACTGTCAGCTGCCCGCACAAT
This sequence comes from Caretta caretta, assembly GCF_965140235.1. NCBI lineage: Eukaryota > Metazoa > Chordata > Testudines > Cheloniidae > Caretta > Caretta caretta. The sequence continues at coordinate 28,351,821 of NC_134217.1, read as the reverse complement.
AGCGAGTTCACACTTGCGGCACTTGCAGTGATATTCGGAGCGGTGCACTCTGGGCTGCTATCCCACAGAGCATCTCTTCCTCTTCTGCCACTAAAAGTTGTGGGAAGGCAGAGGGGGTCATGGGGCATCCTGGGTCCTGTCCCAGTGCCCCATGATGTATTGCTTCCCATCCCAGAAATCCCTGTGCTGTCATCCACATTTGGTGACAAATTGTTGAAAGATGTGTACTGCACACTCTGCCTTTTCAGTCTGCAGGAATGGATCCCGCATTGTTAACTAGTATGCTGCTCGTTCTGAATAACATGTCACGAGTGGCAGTGGAGTTATCCCTTAAGCCCCATGGCGCTGTGCCCCCAGAGCAGAAAGCTGTACACCTCTCACTGGGGTGGTTTTTTACAGCGCACCAACTGTGCAGTTTTTGCACACTAAGTGGCTTGTCAGTGTGTACACCTGGGAAGTTAAAATGCAGAAAACTGCTTTACTGCTCAAAAACTTGCCGGTGTAGACAGGGACTTAGACTCCTTACTTCTATCCTGACTTTACTCTCCTCTCCTCCTTCACAGTACAGTTTAGTTTCTGGCTGATCCAACTTCAATCTTGGGTGTGATAACATTTGTTCTCCATCTGCCTTGTCCTCCTCTTCCTCCTACCCCATCCCCACCTATTGTCTTTTAAACCAAGCATCCATTCTGGCATTCCAAATACAGTACATCTTTGGGACTCAGCAGGTCTGTCAGTCTCTTCTGGATACATTTTAATTTTCATAGTGCTCTCACGCTGGGTCTTCCATTTATCTGAAGTGTATAGTACATCTTGGGGTCTGCTGTAATCCACGGAAACCCAGGAGCACATGTGTTTTGAAGATTGCAACTGATCCAGCCATTATTACCTGATTTGCTAAGATTACATAGTATTGTAGGATAACAGCAAAGCAAAAATAGGGAAGAGGTAGCCAGAATTGGACAGAACAGATACTGTATTAAATGTGTACAAATTTGAACCTTCAAAATGGGTTAGTCTGCATATTTTCTAGACTGTCCCATTGTTTTGTTCATCCATCTCTGCAATAGCTCATTGGTACGTGCACTTAATGGCTATACTTTTCAATTATTTCCTTGAGGTCTTCCCAATTCGTTCCATCCTTTCCTGCTGTCAGTTTTAATATAAATGTCCTTTCTGGGTACTTAGCTGATCAGATTAATAATGACAAAGGAAGATTTTTGAACACTGGATATAAAATCAGATACCCTAAATTTGGTTTTGTAATTGGAGCATGATATAACTTTATTCTTTAAAAAAAAAAATCTTTAGCTGTATCTGGTCTTAACATTCAGTGCTTTAAAATGTGACTGTAGTGTGCTCTCCTTGTTTCATAGTAACTGTGTTTTTTGCTATTCTTTGATTAAGCCTGCATTTAAACATATTTGTAATGTTGATATAATAATGTTTTATGGATTTAATTATTTCAGTAAGCTTACTAAAGTTTGATAAATGCAAGGTAGTTTACCACTAGATATTCAAGCAAACTTAAAACTTAGTCACAGCATAGCATTGATCATTATTAAACAAGGTACAATAACTGACATTTATGTTTTAGGTAACTGATCATCACATGTTGCTCCATGTTTATTATATATTTTAACTTTGCTTAGGGATTTTCTGTATGTACAGTGAAAAGGCAGTATCCAGGCTACAAATCTGGGGGTTGGGGGGAACAAATGTTAAACTGATTTTAGTGAGTTGGGGCCAATTCTGCAAACACTGAAACTATTTGTACATATGTTCTACTGGAATAGTCTGATGTAAGTCTCCCTCAGTTCATCCTATTGAAGTTGCTTTACTCTAAATAATTGAATAATTTTCAATATTAATTGGCCCAAAGAAAGTGAATCTATAGCCCATGGTTAGGGTACTCACATGAAAACTGGCAGATTCCTGTTCAAATTGCTTCTCATTAGGAAGGGGAGTGCAGACTTGAACCAGGTGTCTCCCATGTCCTGGGTGAGTACCCTAACCACTGGGATAAAGGTTATAATGGAGGACCCCCCTCCTTTTCTCTCTCCCCCACCTTCACCCCCACACACAGATTTTCTGTGTAGAATTAGGCAGACTCTAAGTATGCCTACTGGATTGAGTGGAGGAGCATCTCTCCTCCTCCTCCTGGTCGTGGATCACTCTGGGGCTTAGGCAGGAGATAGGCACTAAGACATCTAGAGTGAGGCAGAAGTGCACAAGAACAGCGACAGAAACTTAGGGGTCTAGGGAACTTTTATTGCAAAAACTTAGGTGCCAAGTGATTTTTAGACACCTACAGGCAGCAGAGCAGGGATTTTTTGTAACACAGTAACACCTAAAAATGGGATTTTAGATGCCTAAATCTAGGGGTTAGGTGGGCCTAATAGGCTCTTCACAGGTGGTCGCTAACTATGTGTACTTTTTCTGGGTGCCTGAGTTGAGACCCTAGGATGTGATTTCAGAAGTGCCTAGCGCTCATAACTACAACTGAAGTTAATAGGCACTATGCTTTGAATGTATACAATGCTAAATACTCTGAAAATTCAGATTCTAGGTATCTCATATTGGACTAGGTGAATATTATACAGGAAGATCTGGATAATCCTGAAGACTGGGATGCAATGAAATGGTATGAAATTAATTGGTACAAAGTTCAGGTCATGCACTTAGAGTTATAAGAATTGCTGATATAAGCTGGGGCTCACGAGTTGGAGGAGAGAGACCTGGGTGTATGGGTTGGTCATAGGCTGACTATGAGCCACCAATGTGATGTGGCTGTGAAAAAAGCAAATGTGATCCTATGATGAATTAGGCGATGCATTTCCAGTAAAGAGACAAGTATTAATGTCATTGTACAATGCACTGGTAAGAATGCATTTTGAATACTATATATAATTCTGATCACCCATGTTCAAGAAAGATTAATTTAAACTGGAACAAATGCAGAGAAGAGCTACTTGGATGACTAGGGGAATGAAGGACCTACCTTATGAGAGGAGACTGAACAGCATGGCTTGTTTAGACTAACAAAAAGATCTATAGGGGATCTAATTGCTCTCAATAAATACATTACAGGCATAATAAATACCAGGGAAGGTGAAGAGCTGTTTAAGCTAAAGGACATAATTGGCTCAAGAACAAATGGGTATAAGCTGGCAATGAACAAATACAGGCTGGAAATTATAAGGTTTCTAACCATCATACGGATGAGGTTCTGGAACAGCCTCCCAGTGGGAACAAACAACTTAATTCATTTTAAGAGAGAACTGGAGTGGAATTTGAGTGCTGCTGTATGATGGGGTTACTTGTGTGGGTAGGGGGCACAGAGCTTCTTGGGGCTCACTTCCGGTTTATGTCTTATGTTCCTAAAGCTCATTATTCAGAGTTTCATCTGACCACCAGTAAGGATCAGGAAGGGATTCCCCCACCACAATGTATTCTATGAGGTTCTTTTTATCTCCTTCCTCAGAAGCATTAAGCATGGATGCAGCAGCACATGGGATATTGGCTGGGGTGGGCCAGGCCTCTGAGGTGGCACTGAACATTCTCTCTCTTAGGTTCTTGTCTGGCTTGTTCTTGCTCATGTGCTTAGGGTCTAACTGATCATTATATATGAGGATGGGAAGGAACTTTCCCTCAGGTCAGATTGGAAGTGACTGTGTGTGGGGAAGGGGTTCGCCTTCCTCTGCAGCATGTGGATGTGGGTCACTTGCTTGAACTAGCTGGGTATATATCATTTAATCATTTCCCTGTGATAGTAAGGGCCTTGAGCAATGGTGCACCTCAGTTACTCTGATTATCTTCTTATGGCACATAATAGTCTCATCTCCCGTGCGTTGTAGTTTTGCCTCCTGTGGGTTTGGTCTCATTTCAGGAGTTGGGCATGGTGTTGGTGATCTCATAGAATCATAGAATATCAGGGTTGGAAGGGACCTCAGGAGGTCATCTAGTCCAACCCCCTGCTCAAAGCAGGACCAATCCCCAATTAAATCATCCCAGCCAGGGCTTTGTCAAGCCTGACCTTAAAAACTTCTAAGGAGGGAGATTCTACCACCTCCCTAGGTAACGCATTCCAGTGTTTCACCACCCTCCTAGTGAAAAAGTTTTTCCTAATATCCAACCTAAACCTCCCCTACTGCAACTTGAGACCATTACTCCTTGTCCTGTCATCTTCTACCACTGAGAATAGTCTAGAACCATCCTCTTTGGAACCACCTCTCAGGTAGTTGAAAGCAGCTATCAAATCCCCCCTCATTCTTCTCTTCTGCAGACTAAACAATCCCAGTTCCCTCAGCCTCTCCTCATAAATCATGTGCTCCAGCCCCCTAATCATTTTTCTTGCCCTTTGCTGGACTCTCTCCAATTTTTCCACATCCTTCTTGTAGTGTGGGGCCCAAAACTGGACACAGTACTCCAGATGAGGCCTCACCAATGTGTAATAGAGGGGAACGTTATTGTATAGGAGGTCTCTTCTGGCCTTAAACTCTATGACCTTAATCACTGTGTGCCTTACTTCCCGAGCTGTAAAACTAGCACAGTGGTTCCCAAACTTGTTCCGCGGCTTGTGCAGGGAAAGCCCCTGGCTGGCCAGGCCGGTTTGTTTACCTGCCACGTCCGCAGGTTAGGCCGATCGCGGCTCCCAGTGGCTGTGGTTCGCTGCTCCAGGCCAAAGGGAGCTGCTGGAAGCGGCAGCCAGTACATCCCATACTACAGGGATGAGTACCACAGAAAAGCCTATGAGGAAACTTTAATAGTTTTGTTCTCAGAGCAAGGTTTTTGAATAGTGTGCACTAAATAAGGTAGGGGCCCCATATTGAATAATGAGGGGAAAACATTGAATAGCTGTTCATTAAGTGCACTTCTTGTGCACTGAATAAGGTAGAGGTTCTGTGGAAAAAACAGCGTGTGATCCAGTAATTTAAAAACTATCATAATGCATATACCCCAAAAGATACATCCTTCACACAAAAACCACCCCCTGACAAATTTCAAGTTCCTGCTCCAAAACATGGGGGTGCCACTCCCAGGGTGGATTGATTTTAATCAAGGCATTTTAAATCACCAATTTTAATAATGATTTAAATCAGCAAGGAAGAAACTGTAATTCCTATAATCAGTTTTAATCTTGTCTTGCATTTGAATTTATTTTCTTAGAGAGAGGTTGATTTTCTTTGATTTGTCAACTATTAAAAACATGTTGGTGGGCAACTACATATAACCTTTACACTAAAATTGGTGCTTCTTTTTGCCAACCCGGAATATTCAGCATCAATATATATTTATTTAAACAGTAATATAGCTTCATTTAAGGTTATTCAAATTCTTATTTTTTATTAAGTTGGAAAACAGAACAACTATGAATTTTTTATTTACTCGATTAATTTTTTTCCTTTTTCATTTATGTCAAGTACTATTTAGCTGGAAATTCAAATTCAATTAAAATGCATGCAAACCTTTTATTTTTTATTAGTTAAATGTGCTGTATGCATAAAATATTATCAAACATGTTTTTCATTTAAAACTAACTGAATTATTAAACAAAGTATTATCTGTAGCTAGGGAATTGAACTGATTGTTTCTGGTCCATTGCCCTTCAAGAATTTAGAACTAGTAGATCTTATCCTCTCACATCTATTTGTATTCATAGATTGGAAAAGGAAAACAAGCTTTCAGTGAACTAGTCATTGAATTGAACTGATTGATTAAACTGAAATGGATAAAATATTCTCTCTGCACCTACAGAAGAGATTACTGCTGTCAAAAAACAGTTTAGCACTTGTACAAACTGGTGTCACAGGTGCTTAGATAGTGACTTGTACCAGTTCAATGGTTTATCTTTCTTCAAAACTTAGACAGCAAATCTGTACTACTTAATGTTGTTTTTTTATTTATATGATTTTAATACATTATAGTAAATTTAGGCCTTTAATTTTAAATGGTTTACTTTTATAAAGAATAAACCCGTATTTAATTTACATTTTAAAAAATTAAATAAAATCTATTTATTTAATTATTTTGTGCATCGCTGGCTGTTGTTCAAAGAAAAGGTTGCCAGAATATTTTCACAAGGGATGTGGGAGGGACAACGTATGTTCCCCTACTCGCATTCTCTGACATGGCTGGACCATTTTGGCAGACACTTTCAGCTCAGTTAGAAAACATTTGACAAAGTTATAAGCAACTGAAAAGTAGGTTGTATAATAAGGTTGCCCAACTCTTTTCAATAGATCACTGGAGCAACATATAACAATGAGCAAAATCACCTTACTTAGACAAACATCCCATTGAATGTCCCAAGAATGTGACCTCAATTGGATTATTGGCTGTATAGGCTCAGGTCCATGGATTGTAAAGTCTAATTAGGACAACATGTGTGTCATTCTCTCTTTAATACCAAAGAAAATGATATATTTGTTTGTCTCATCTTAAAAATCAGTAGAATTTACTCAACTACTTAAGTCAAAAGGATTTTGTCTGTATTAGGATATCAGGAACAGGCCCACAATCTTCAAATATATCAAACTACATAAAATTACATAGATGTAGCTGTTCAAGAAATAACTGGAACTTTAATCAGGTGTCTTATATTGATGATATGACTTTCAGGTCATAATAATAATAACAATTAATAAACTGCTTTCAAAGATTCCCTGATTTCTGTTAAAAAAACAACCATCATAAGCATGGCTTTAACATTTAAGAAATTTTAAATATCCCAAAGAAATGTGCAATCCAGGAGACTCAGCTATGAGTTTATGAAACAAGAGCAGGATATGATTATACTGCAAAAGTTTTATGTTCTTAAATTACAATTTGGGTTATGCATTTCAAAAGGGAAGTTGTCCAACAAGAAGAAAATTGATTGTCTTTGATCTCATGATTATATAGGTCTCTTTGATTTAATAAATAATGGCTAAAGAAGTGGAGAGCCTTCCTGTGTTTGTCGAGGTGAAAAAAGAAATGGACTGATTTGATTATAGAGGACAAGTGATAGTGATCTGAAATAAATAACCTAGTCTTTGATGTTGATTAGCATACCAAAGTAAGGATGCAGATGATGCTTCAAACTTCTGTTGTAATTGAATCAGTGCATCCTATTCTGCTTAAACTTGTTTAACTGATAATCAGTCAGGCCACATTTATTTAGGAACAGAACGATAGGCACTCAGGATTGAAAATGTTGGTCTTCTGTTTTTTAGTGTGTCCGTGTAAATCAGTACCTGTGACCCCCTCATTATTGCTGTTATTTTTCCAAGTTACCTCTGATCTGTTCTTTACAAAGAATGCTTCATATATGAATAGATGCACCTGTAAAATGTGCAGGTGTATTAATGGGAGCCCACTGAGAGTATTAATGGGAGCTCATGAGGTTTCCTGAGAATATGGCTTTCAGTGCCAAGTAAAACCAGCCATCAACTTCCCCACCCCCTCCCCAATCAATAATCTAACTAGGTCAAAAGTATGCAGACTTCTAGTGAAAGAGAAACAAATATTTGTGGGCATCCCTTGAGCCTTTAAAGATTTGTTTCCAACTTTTCACATTGTTTAACTAAACTATTTCTGGTAGAGAAGTCTCTTTTAATTTATTCATCTACTTTTTTTTCAAGATCTGAATGAATTTAAAGATTAAATTTTGATTAACAATCTAAACAAATGTATAAGACTTTTTTTCTCTTTCCCTCCCTGGTCTTTAAATCTTGGCAAAAAATCAGTATATTTTAGAAAATGATGCAGTAGGAATGTTAATGAGTGTATTATCTATTACTCACAATAATTACTATTATTCTTTCTCTTTTTTAACTTCAAAGTACTTTACATCAATTGTAATTAATTCAAAAGGCCTTACAATTCATCTTTACAAAGGCCACAATATAAGATCCTGTTTTGCTTCTATCTCGATGTAGTTAATTACTAACTATATATGAAATATAATAGATTTTTGAAGAACACAGCTATGTTTTAGCCTTTTTATAGAGATGCACCAACTGAAAACAGCTATTGGGGAAAGTTTATTGGGAAGGTGGAGGTGAAGAAACTCTGATATCTGGAGTCTACAGATTTCTTTCAGGCTGGTCATTCTGGTTTCTGGCCTGAGTAAGAGATTAAACCAGTCTTATGGTCTCCCAGTAGGGATGAACAAAGGTCAGGTGCCAAGGCACTTCTTTTAAATCAGCTGCCTTTGGTGCTATTGCCCATGAGGTTTTGTCAACTCAAATGTAGACCCTGGCAGGGGCAAATGGGATTGTTCATTCTTTTCCATTGGAGAGATACCAAATAACCATGATGGAAACTTATTTATCTGCTGCAGAGGGCTCTTACTTTCAGAGAGCTGTGTTGTCACCCCTCTTGTTCCATGTATATCTGAGATAGCTGGAGGAGATAATTAGATGCCTTGACCTGGAATACCAGCAGAATGCTCATGATACACATTGGACCTAACAGTGCTATGATGACCAGTCTGTTTCAGTGCCTGGCTTAAATGAACTTTGGGTAAATGTGAGCTGATGCTTAATGCAAGTAAAACAGAGGATGCTGGTTGGTTTAGGAAAACAACCTGAAAGTATAACTGAAGTAGTGCCTCCTCTTATTCTTGAGGACACTTGTCTAGCCTTTCAGGAGGTTTGTAATTTAAAGGTACTTTTGAGTCCCCAGTTTTGCTCCTAGAGTCCCAGGTTACCAAAAATATGTATTTCCCTTTGTGCTGAGTGCGGTGACCACAGCAATTTTCTCCAAAATGCCATCCTTGGCACAGTTATCCAAGCCTTCATGGCTTCAGGTTGGGTCACTGTAATGCATCCTACCTGTTTACCCTTAAAGACCAGATAGCAGATCCAGTGGGTACAGAATGCAGTGGCCAGACTTCTCAGTGGGGTTGGCCAGAGGAAGCTTTTTGAAAAATAATCTATTTCCGTGTGCAGTTGATATGTTGTCAGTAAAAGTCCATAGATAGCAGTCCCAGATGTTCAAATCTAGAGACTCCCAGCAGGACATCTATATTTGATGTTTCAGGTGCTGATATAATGCTGGTATGATGCATGAACTGGAGGCAGGAGAGGCACAAGAGGTTCTCAGGGGTGGTGGGGGGGGTGCCAGGAAACTGGGACCCCATGGTAGTGATCAGCAGTTTTAGATGTGAGGCTTGTTTTTGATTCATGTCCTTGTTGTCTGCTCTAGCTTCCTGCGGCTTCAAGGCATCCAAAGACTGCTGTGCTTTATTAGTGCTCTGGTGAAGTTAAAGGAATATTAGGATGTTCATGGCATATCTAGTTATATTGCAGATGTGTTCTGTCCAAATATGCATTCTATATTATGTGTCCATTAATAGTTTAAGTTATAATAAATAAGCCATTCTGATTTCTAATAAGGCAAACCTTACTTGTCAAAGACTTCTTTGGGGAAGCCAGGTTGATAAAAATACCGGATTAGTACGTGGGTAGTTCCCAGTTTGGTTGAGTGTTTCATTTCTTACCATTTTCTAGGTACAGCCTTTGGCACTTACTCTTCAAAAGATTAAAAATCCTTTGGCACATTCTTCTGAAATTCAGTTATCTGTCCTTCCTATACTCCCCATCCTCCATCTAATTTGACTGCAAAGTAGACCAAAAGATCTGGGAGCAGTTCATTCTCTAGTCATTCCATTAGTTGATGTCTAGAGGGCAGGTGATATAGCCTAATGAGCCTGAATCTAGTGAGCTGTACAAAATGCTGATTTTCAAATGCATTTTATCTAAACATTTTAACATTCATTCCTTGAAAATTGGCTTAATCATACAGAATCTCCAAGTCTCTAGTATATGGTAAAACCTACTTCAGATGTTTCATTGCACAGGAGAGGGCAAAAAGCTGTAAGATGGGACTGGTGTGTGTGACCGTTGTAGCTACTGAATTTAATACAGAATATTGTTCAAAAAGAACATGGAAAATATGTTAATTGCAAACGTATCTTAGGAGTAAGCCCTAATGGGCAAATACCCATGGATAACTTTGTCTTTTTGAAATAAAAATCAAACTATTAACATCTTCAGCAATGATGCACAAACTGTGGGAGAGAGTGGGGGGCACAAGAGGTTCTCGGGGTGGAGGGAGTGCCAAGAAACTGGGACTGCATGGATCCCACAGCACCTGCTGCCATAAAAGAAAGAGTGGATAAAAAAAGAATGGGTATGGTGGGCCGGGAGTGGGATTTGAAAAATAGTCCTCCTGCGCTGCAATCACCAAGGTCACCCCAGCAAGCAGCTGCTGGTCTTCGGCCGCTCAGCTCTGAAGACACACTGCCACCAGCAGCAGCGCAGAAGTAAGTATGACAATGCGGTGTGACTGGAGGGGGGAAGCAGGGGCACAACTGAAAAAGTTTGTGCACCACTGATCTACAGTATTATGTTAGTTCAGCAAACATAATTGGCTCATTAAAATGATGTTTATTTGTTTACAACTATGTAAAGAACAGTTAGTACTTATGAGTAATATTATTTGAGAGTAATATTTCTTTGTGTGAATGCAGTTTACAGCTGACATCTTCCTCTTTGTATGAAACCTTTCACATGCCAAAAATGATTTTTTATCTTTCTATAATCCCCTGTACCGTTCAGCACATGAGATGATAGTACTGGATACCTTTTATGGCATTATTACTCACCATTTCTATTTTGTGCTGTTTTTATACTAATACAGTAATATTTCTGTAATGGAATAACTGCTGCGTGAGCCATAATGGAAAAAAAGAATGCTAATAAAGAAAAAATGCTAATCAGGAAAAAATTAGTGGATTTTTTTTAAAAAACTTTGTTTAAATTAAGTGTTGAGATAAGAAGGAAATAACCAAAGTATAATAGGAATGTAGGACTGGAAGGGCTTCCAGAAATCTAGTCCAGTCCTCTGCCCTGAGGCAGGACCAAGTGTTATCTAGACCATCCCTGACATGTGTTGGTTAAACCTGTTCTTAAAAACCTCCAATGATGGAGATTCCAAAGCCTAACTAGGTAATTTGTTCCAGTACTTAACTACCCTTACAGTTAGGAAATTTTTCTTAACATCTAACCTAAATCTCCATTGCTGCAATTTTGAGTCTATTACATTTTGTCCTGTCCTCAGTCGTTAAAGAGAAGAATTTATCACTTTTCTTTATAACAACCTTTTACGTACTTTAAGACTGTTATTATATCCCCCGCACCCCCACAAGTCTTCTCTTCTCCAGACTAAACAACCCCAATTTTTTCAATGTTTCATTGTAGGTCATGTTCTCTTGACCTTTAATCATTTTTTTGTTGCTCTTCTCTGGACTTTCTCCAATTTCTCCACATCTTTGCTAAAGTGTATTGCTCAGAAAAAGACACAGTGTTCCATCTGAGGCCTTATCAGAACTGAGTAGAGTGGAAGAATTATTTCTCTGTCTTCTTTACAAGATTTGTGCGAATACATCCCAGAATGTTGTTCACCTTTTTTTTTTTAACAGTATTACATCACTGACTCATATTTAGTTTGTGATCTACTATAACTCCCAGATCCTTTTCTGCAGTACTCCTTCCAAGGCAGTCATTTCTCATTTTGTATTTGTATAATTGATTATTCCTTCCTAAGTGTAGTAGTTTGCATATGTCCTTATTGAATTTCTCCCTGTTTATTTCAAACCATTTCTCCAGTTTGTCTACATCATTTTGAATTCGAATTCTGTCACCCAAAACGTTTTCAACCCCTCCCAGCTTGGTATCGCCCACAAACTTTATAACTGTACTATAATATGATAGATGATACCACCACACTATCTATTAAAACTATTCCTTCAGAAGTACCCCTCAGATTCTACCATAGGAAGAAAGGAACAGCTATTCGTTTGTTTAAACAGAAACTGCATTGTTCTGAATCCAAACTTCTATTTGTGCAATATTTTTATGTGAAAATTGAGGCATTTTCGGAGGAGGGGAGATTGCTTCAGCTGAGCAACTGTATTTTCTTCAGAACAAATGTGCACAGAGCTTTTTGGAACTATTCAGTGAAAAAGATGAATTACAGGGAAACAAATACCAGTGTGTGGGGAGAGGAGAAAATCATTTTCTATTCCTTCAAAAGCAGAGTGCTGTGTTTTGGGTTAATATGTATATTAATGCATCGCCGGTATTGTTGATGATATGCTCTAAATCTAATTTTATATTCCACACAAAAGATTAGCATTAAGAAATGATGGTTGAGAAAGTGAGAATGTGGAACTCAAGAAATGGGCATCTAAGAGTAATCAATCTGTACTCCACCCCCTTGTTATTGTGCCTTAGTGATCTAGTTGTAAGGCTGTCTAAAGAGGAAGGTGACCATCTATACTCATATGGTCATCACTGTTACTTTGTACAAGATTTATCACAGTTTGGCATGCCTTATGAGGTATCATTGGAAAAGTTATAACCTGATGAGTACTCTTATATCAAAATGTATGTAACGACACTGTATATGAAGTTATGAAATTTGCTATGTGTTCGTATCTAAGACGTGAGCTTGAGAAACGCTCACAAGTTAGCTCTTCAAAAATAAGAAAGGACCTGTAAATAAGGGTGTCTGCAAACTGTCCTCAAAGTCATCCCAGGGGGCATGTAGGCAAAGGTGCAAGCTAGAATCTGCAATTTGGATGAAGGATGGATGGCAGAGTACTTATGCCATGAAGTTGCCTGACATGTAACGCAATCAGGATTTTTCCAGCAAAACGGGGTCGAGATATAAAAGGAGTGAACAAAAGCCCCTATCAAAAGCGCACCTCTTTCATATCCTATCTCTGGACTCGTGAATTGTAAGAGGAGGAAATTTTGAACAAAAGGATTGAGATCTCTAAACCTCTTGGCAAAAGAGAGACTCATAGAAAACTAGCAGATTTAACATCCCTGCTATTATTTTGAACTATCTGTTCTGATCAAACTGTAATTTTTATATGCATTAATCATTTAATAACTCATTACTTTTTTTAGTTAATAAAATTTTACTAAATATTGGCTACAGCATTATTTTTGGTGTGTGATCTGAAGTATCCATTGACCTGGGTAAGTGACTAGCTTCCAGGGGTTGAAAGAAACTAATGCATAGTGAATTTCATTTTAATAACTATTTATCATAAAGTCCAGTTTGTCTGGGTTCTAAAGAGAGACTAGAATGCCTAAGGGGTCTGTGGCTTCATGGTAAAACTAGTACAGTTTTCCCAGAGTCCACATTTGTTGCTGGTTTACTGAAATCTAATGATCGAATATACCACCAGTTTGGGGTGTCTGCCCTATTTTCTGACAGTCTGTTGTAAGTTTGGCATTCTTAAGTGTGAGCCACTCCAGGCACCATGACACTAGTTACATCATTAGAAGTTGTCAATTAATATAATACAATGCAAACATCTGTTTAATCTCTATATAGCAAGTTGCAGTATTGTACTTGTAATTTTCAAAATTGGCATAATTAAGTCTTAATAATATATAGAAAACTAACCAAGTTTAAAAAAATGTTTTACTCCATGCATTCCTCCTGCCTCTTAGTCCCAAATAGCTTGGATTTGCTGACTTTTAGGCAACATTGAGCTTACTTATTAGGGCTTTTTTCTTTAAGGAATGTTAAATCTAGTTTTCCTTGGGTTTATTGGAGGACTTGCTGATTTTTAGAGATGGTCTTAATCTAAGTTGATCAAAATAGTAGGTAGAGCTAACCAATTTTTGTTTACTGTCATCACAGACTCTGATATCATGTGATGTGGCATTATGTCATTGTGTGGTAATACTTTTCATTTACCCTGTAATTTCAACAGTAGGGATATTTTCCAGGAGAAGGCAATGGACACAAGTGAAGGAAAGTAGTTGAAAATAGTATGCCTCCTCAAACAGGACCATAGCCAGCCATGCAGAGTTCTACATTCATCTTTGTTCTGCCCCAGTTCCAATTCTGCACTCCACTCCTGCCTTCCCTGATTCCTGGTAATCTAGTTCCAGCCCTCAGCTCTGATTCCTGACTTCAACTCTATCTCAACCCTGGGCTCTGGCATTTGGCCCTTCTTCCTGCTCTGGTATTCATACTCCCAGTCCGACCACTAGGCATGACCAGCAATGCCTTGCCTTCTGACAGGAGAAGAGTGTCAGCCAATGGAACACAGAACTTGTTTAGAGTAGAAAAGGTGGATAGAGAACTCCTAGATGGGGGACACATCCTCTTCTCTCATGAAATACTGCTGCGGCTCAACTAATGGAGCCTCAGAAACTTCCCAGCCAAGCACCAGTGACTCACGCTGCTTGCACTTCAGTCTATTCCATTGCCTGGTGAGTCCTCACTTCACCAACCAGCCTGGAGATGAAACAACACATCCCTAAACAAGGAGATGATCTCTTGGTAAAGGACGGGGACTTGTGGGAGTCCCTGCACTTTAGCCTGTTTTGTGAGCTATTGTATCTTAATTGAAGTGCGAGAGTGTTGAAAGTTCTTGAGCACGAAAGCTGAATGACAGAGAGAGGAAGAGATTATACAGAGTGTTGATAATTCTTTATTCATTTGTTTTTGTAAATAACTGTTTAACTACTATGCCTAATGAACATTATTACTTGAAAAGATCTCTTAAGATGTTTCAATGTGAAAAGTCATCCATTAAAACTTCCTTATATTTATATGAATATAAAATCATTGTCACAGAATAAGACGAGATTCCAGGCTACTTTTTTAGCTTCTGTCCATTTTCTCATCCCAAACATTTCAACAGATTGCTAAATCCGTCAGCCTAGCCAATTAATGTCCCCATTTTGCATAGCCTCACAGGGATAACTTTTGATATAAAATGAACTTTTGAATGTTCAGTTCTCATCTTAAACTCAAACTGCAGGTCAAATTGAAAAAGTTGCTCTTGAAGTTGATAAAGTTACGGTATAACTCAAATGTAAATATTTCCTAAAATCCTTCATTGAGGCTCAGAGAGCCATCACTTCTGCTATTGCTGAAGCTAAATCTCACCCTACAGAATTTTCCTTAGTTAATTCATCACCCCAGAAGCTGGCTCTGAATAAAGTGAAGAGAAGGTAACAATAGTTTTTTAGACATCAACCTTAGGGAAAAGTATTTATTAAGAAAAGTATTTATTGCCTATTCAGCTAAGAGGTCAAATCTTACTCTCTGATGGACATTATGCTTCTATTGACTTCCACAGGAGCTGCATGTGTTTGGAGGTCCTTGAAGTGTTCTAAATTGGATTAGCCCGTTGTTAAATAGAACATTATTTGGTTCCATGCTCTTACCTAACATGACATGTAAAACATGTGCATTCATTATGGAACATATTTCTCAAATAAATCAAGCCCATATAGTGATCATAATGATGTTAGCTAAGTAGTCATTACAATTAGCTTTGAAAATTATTGCAGGTGTGATTTTTAACAGTATTGATTAGATGAAAGTGCATTAGAACATGCATGAAACCTTAATGAAACCATCCAATTCCAAGACAAATTTCATGAAAAAATAAATGCATATGGATCTTCAATTTCTGTATTCAGGTATTTTAAAAATTTTCATTAAAAAGAAAAAAACTTGAAACTTTTGTTTATTACTGCATAATGAGAAGACATGCATGTTCCTCTCATGGCAGATGCTTTGCAGATGGACATAGCTTCTATTTTTCTTTTAATATAGCCAAATGCCACATTATATTTGTAAAGATATGAATACTTATGCTAATAGAAAGAGTAGGCAGGTGCAGGAAGAAAAAATTAATATCATTTACTCAGAAAAAAACTACATAAAATCTCTAAAGCATTACCTTTATAGCATTTTAAACACTTGTGTTTAAGGTTTCTGAATAACACCTGCTGTAGGCAGAAAATAAATTTGCTCTTACAGCTCTAAGTAGAATATTTTAAGTGGGAATAGTGGTTGAAATCCCTACTCCAGCACTAATAAAGTAACCAGTAAAATACTTTGTTTTAACTGAGGTTGGAATGGGAGCTGCAGTTCATTTGCACTCAAGGGGACAGATGCAGCCAAACAACAGGCACTTGGACAGAAGGACGGCATGCACTTGCTACTAGAAAATCAACTTCTTTGGCACAAAAGGCTGTTTGCTACCCCAGGAAACATGAGGGTGCCCAAGGAATTTTTTTTCCTTCTGGCTCTGAGGTGTGCATGACCAATTTGCCTGCTAGCAAGTTACATTGTATGGAATTATTTTCTTATATACATAAAAAAATATAAATCACGCAGCATCTGCATCACATGGTGCTACATTCAGTGGTTACCAAACTTTCCTCTGATATAGTCAGCTAATTGTTGCTTCAAGCAACTTTCATCTAAGCCAGTGTTTCTATAAATTTCAGAACACTACACTATTAGCATTCATTGAATTCACACTGATAATTTTTTTTATCAGTGCCATAAGCAATACAAGGATGGAATTCTAGTTGTGATTTACAATGTGTAATAAAACATTCCCTAACAATTGAAATGAAAGAGCAATTCTATTTGTGGCAAGTATGTAGTATCTAGTTTCAATCTAAAATATGATTACAGAAGGAACCAACAATGTGAGGCACTTGCTTTCCTTCTTTCTCCATGCTAATTGGCTTGGACTAGATTTTGACTTTAGACCTAGAATCATAGGACTGGAAGGTATCTCGAGGTCTTCTAGTCCAGACCCCTGCACTCAAGGCACTGCCTGAGGAATATTCTCTAAATTGCAGTCTTTCCTCCTTGTTCCTCGTAGATGATAATCTGCTGTTAACTCCTCAGCTATTCTGCCAGGGAATGGGGTGAAGCCAAGGCTCTTCCATTTCCTGTCCACCATAAACATGTAACCCTGAGCACTTATTCCTTGGCTCTTGGACCCAATGTCCCGTGTGTGGATAGATTGTCCAAACATCACGCTAGCCGTTTATTAAACTTTTATATTGTGCCAAAAATTTGAAGAAATAGTTAAGTAATGCACAACAGGAATTTTTCTGCTGATGTTAAATAAATATGTAGTGCTCCTCTCTAAAAACGGTTACTTTTTTTATGCCAATCTGCTTACAGGTTTTGATGGACAGGTCTGGGGTTTTTTGGATTTTGCCACCCACTCAGTGGGGTGTATCTTCTTTATTTTTTTTCACTAATTTATTTGGCCGTGCCTTCACCCCCCTCGCTCCTTCCTGGCAGAGTCACCAGGGCAGCTTGGGAGGAAAACTCTAACCACAGGGTAATTCCCACTTACTTGCCAGATAGTTGGAGACTTCCAAGAAATAACACAAACACAATAAAACAGGAGAAAAATATACACAACAGGGTAAAACACTATTTGTAGGGTCACCGGTGCCCACACTGATAATACCTGTGACTTTCCCCAGTCACAGGACCTGATGTAGCAAATGTAAGATTAGTGTCCCTTTGGTACGGGTAATTTCTTGCGGGCCTTGATGGCCAAAATACCAGCTTAGATAGAACCAAATTGTTTTGTTTGTTTGTTTTTGAAGCATTGTTTCTGCTAAGGTCTAGTTTTACAGAAGAAACCTAAGGAAAAATATTACAGAACAGACCTTATTTTTAATGCATTTTTGAACATAATAGCTAAAAAGAATGCATATTTGGATAAAGCCATCACTTCCTTAATAGTTAACTTTTGTGTTCCTCCTAACAGAGTGTCTGCATCTGTCATGGACTAGCTGGCCCTTTAAAAGGAGTTGGGCTCTGCCTTGCCTGTGACGGGTCAGCTCCCACCCCACCCACCATACTGATCATGATTGGCTGGAGAGCAGATGACTTGGGTGAATTATAAGGCTCAGATGAGAAGATGTAGGAGTATGATTAACGATACTACCTGGGGAGAACCAGGACTCCATGGAAGAAGCCCTGAGGATGAGTGCTTTTGGAAGAAGCTAGGCCTCTAAGGAGAAAGTCTGGAGGGTCAGCACATGACAAGAGTGTGGTGGAAAGTTAACCCCAGGGGCAGAAGACCCTGAGTTTTGTGTTTTCTTTGGACTACACTGCTATTTGAGAGTTCCTTCATGAAAAAGGTTATCTTGGGGAATAGGAAGGAAATAGTCACTGCTGCATCAGGCCAGAGCGGGGCACAGGGAGGGACAGCATCATGACATCTAAATAGCTGCTGTCAAGGTTCCTTCCCCACTCTGAACGCTAGGGTACAGATGTGGGGACCTGCATGGAAAAACCTCCTAAGCTTATCTTTACCAGCTTAGGTCAAAACTTCCCCAAGGTACAAAATATTCCACCCTTTGTCCTTGGATTGGCCGCTACCACCACCAAACAAATACTGGTTACTGGGAAGAGCTGTTTGGAAACGTCTTTCCCCCCCAAAATACTTCCCAAAACCTTGCATCCCACTAACCTGGACAAGGTTTGGTAAAAAGCCTCACCAATTTACCTAGGTGACTACAGACACAGACCCTTGGATCTTAAGAACACTGAACAATCCTCCCAACACTTGCACCCCCCCCTTTCCTTGGAAATGTTGGATAAAAAGCCTCACCAATTTGCAAAGGTGACCACAGACCCAAACCCTTGGATCTGAGAACAATGAAAAAGCATTCAGTTTTCTTACAAGAAGACTTTTAATAGAAATAGGAGTAAATAGAAGTAAAGAAATCCCCTCTGTAAAATCAGGATAGTAGATACCTTACAGGGTAATTAGATTCAAAACACAGAGAATCCCTCTAGGCAAAACCTTAAGTTACAAAAAAGATACACAGACAGAAATAGTTATTCTATTCAGCACAATTCTTTTCTCAGCCATTTAAAGAAATCATAATCTAACACATACCTAGCTAGATTACTTACTAAAAGTTCTAAGACTCCATTCCTGTTCTGTCCCCGGCAAAAGCAGCATACAGACAGACAGAGACCCTTTGTTTCTCTCCCTCCTCCCAGCTTTTGAAAGTATCTTGTCTTCTCATTGGTCATTTTGGTCAGGTGCCAGCGAGGTTACCTTTAGCTTCTTAACCCTTTACAGGTGAGAGGAGTTTTCCCCTGGCCAGGAGGGATTTCAAAGGGGTTTACCCTTCCCTTTATATTTATGAAAGCTGCCAAATGGTCCTTTTACACTGTTTACAAGATGGTTACACTAGTTTTAAAATCCTAGATGATGCAAAGTCTTGGTACAGATGTCTAGATAATGGAAGGTACTTGTTTCAGAAGTTCTAATCACTTTTTTCCACTTTCCTTACCCCGTCCCACTCCCATGCCCCCAAAATGTCATGAGTTCTATTTCTTATATCACATGTATGTGGCTAGTTGATGACTGTGGGACATTCAGCTCCCCATCGTCTCCCTCGCTGCAGACTCTGTTGTGTGCAGATCTTCATTTCTGGCAATAGATGGGCAGCATTGTACAGTAACTTCTCTGCTGGGCTTTTCCATAAGAGTTCTCTTCTTAGTGATGCTTCACTCTGGGACTTCCTGACACTTTCATCTCAGAATGCATTTTGCATTGCATTTGCAGAAAATTAACTACCATTATCTGTCATTTCAGAAGCGTCCAATGCATTCTGAGGTGGAACTATGGGGAAAACGGACTACAAAGCAGAATGAGAGGTGTTGCAGAAGGCCAGCAAATAAATTAAGGTCTTCCTGTGACATAGTTGCTAAAATTGAATTGGAGAGATGGGAGGTGGGCAGCCTTTCTCTTTACTTTAAGCTGGTCCTGCCACCAGTAGTAAGAGAAACTGTAGGGTTTTGCTCAGCAAAAGCCAAACAGACAAAGGAGGACAAAAGGAGACTTCCCAAAACTTTCTCAAACTTGTGGGGGATCGGAGAGGAAGAATACGTTTGGATTTTTCTTTGAAAGATTCCTCACCTATCCATTCACAATACTGTGTGAGGCCTTTGGGTGATATAAAAGAACTTGATCACTATATAGAGTGAGGCTGAAATAATAGGGCAGTGGCAGCACAAAGAATTGTATGTGACAGATCCCAATTGGATTTACTGTTTATCTGGGAATTAGATTTTAGCTGTGTATGAAACCTGATATATTTTCTTTTATAGATTATGAAAAGCAAGCTTTTTGGTTTCCAGCCAAATTTTATCACCAATCCGAGAATGTGTGTTGTGTATCGTAATAGATCAATGGGACAAAAATGGAAGATTAATGCTTAGTTAAGAGTAAAAATGAACACTAGTTTGTTTTGAAAATACATCTACTTTCCAATATTCACATTGCTATATCTCAGAGTTACATTGGTTTGTCACGAAAAGGGTTCAGTGCTGATTGATAAGGAATGAAAACGAAGATCAGAGTCATGAATAATGTATAATTCATGGGAATTTGTATCCTTCAGATAATAACAGGCTTACCTTGTTCAATGGATTCTAAATCTATGAAAAAATATCATTATTTTTACTAAAATACAAGCAAGATAAAGATGTATAATCCACACTTCACAGCCACTGTTTTTTGCACACTGAAGCATTACATGCTATGAAGTTTTTCCTTCTGTTTTACAGATTTATAAAACTGGATCAGGACAATTTGAGATTTTAGGTCATCTTCTAATAATCACACTGAGAGAAGATTTAATAGCAATAATTAACTTCCTTCTCCCTATTTTTTTTTTTTTTACAGAGGGTACTTTTGTCATTCCTTAGCAGTGAATGAACGTTTTTTCCAGTTTATAATGTTTGCTTTTTTAACAAAATCAGAATAACACAAAAATAGTAATACTTTGCATTTCTGTACTTTGCAAACGGTTTTAATCTCCTATGAAGAAAGGGACTAATTACATCTCACATTTACAAAATCTATTTGAGGTAGGTAAGGAGCATAAAATGGAACCTGTTTTAAACCACCACCCAAGGGAGCAGCAATCACAACTTGTCTGCTAAAAGTGGTCTTTAATCTGAGTTTGAACAAAATTATACTATGTATGTTGTAGGGATACATAATCATGATCATTCCTTTAAGGCAGGTGTTTTTCTTCCGTTGGTATTCATTAATATAGGTTCCACTCTACAGAGATACTTTCAAACATTACTGAAATGCAACCATGTCCGGGGTGCAAAAAATGTGCTTGGTTGTACTACAATAATACCTTTAAGCCCCAAACAGCAATCAGTGGCCTTCTTTTTTAGGCACCGTACAAACATGTAGTAAAAGACAACCACATTGTGGAATGCCAGAACTGAGGGTGTTCTTTTACAGTGTATATGAACTTTATGACTACCTGATTACAATGTAAATGTACTCCCATATTGGAACAAATTCCATGCTGAATTCCATGGAGAACATGTCTCCTAGTGTGTTACCCTTATGATAAATTACACAGCCAACATTAATTTCACTCATTCACACCAGAGCTTTCTTAACTGGTGTTCACATATAGTAGCTCAATTAAATAACAAAAGGAGTAGGCAAATACAGCAGACCGGTATATGATCAGTATTTCATTATATAGATTTTCTAAAAATTACTTTTTTTAGGTAAATTTTCCATATTTTTATCACTCACCCTTTCTGTTTTTAAATTATTTGTAAGTTGATACACTTGTTTTCTATTATAAATGTGGTATCTTTGCTGCTGTTTACATGTCACTTTTTGAAGATAATCTTGCAATTGTCTGTTGAAAGAATTGATTTGGTGCTAAATTGTACTTTATCTGTGAAAGGGATGAATTGATCTCCATCTCTTTCGGCTGCTTTTTGTATCTCTGTTGACCTTCAGTTGTACCATTCCATATATTTCCTATCAGTTTTGTTTACAAAGGATTTTTCCAGTTACTATCACTGTTTTGACTTTTCAAATGTCTTTCCTTCCACCTTATTTAGTATCACACAATAGTGGGATAAACTCTAATAGTTTGACAGGTTTCAAAGTAGCAGCTGTGTTAGTCTGTATCCGCAAAAAGAAAAGGAGTACCTGTGGCACCTTAGAGACTAACAAATGTATTTGAGCATAAGCTTTTGTGAGCTACAGATCACTTCATTGGATGCATACAGTGGAAAATACAGTGGTGAGATTTTTTATACACAGAGAACATGAAACAATGGGTGTTACCTGATCACTTTCCTTAGCGTGTAGGGTAAAGTGAGCTATTCCAGCAGGAGAGGGGGAAAAAAAACAAAAAACCTTCTGTAGTGATAATCAAGGTGGGCCATTTCCAGCAGTTGACAAGAATGTGTGAGGAATAGTAGGGGGTGGAAATAAACATGGGGAAATAGTTTTACTTTGTGTAATGACACATCCACTCCCAGTTATAAATAAAGACTGGGAGTGGATGTGTCATTACACAAAGTAAAACTATTTCCCCATGTTTATTTCCACCCCCTCCCCCCCCCCCCACTGTTCCTCACAGGTTTTTGTCAGCTGCTGGAAATGGCAGCTTGTTTTGCGTTCGGGAGATTTCCAGAAGTTACCAACTTTAAAATGACAGGTTTCAGAGTAGCAGCTGTGTTAGTCTGTATTTGCAAAAAGAAAAGGAGTACTTGTGGCACCTTAGAGACTAACAAATTTATTTGAGCATAAGCTTTCATGAGCTACAACTCACTTCATTGAATCCAGGGATCATTTTGCAATACATCAGGAAGAAGACCTGGCTTCCTTATACTCATTACTGCTGTTAACGTTCCTTCAGTAAAAGTAACAATTACATTTAAGTTATTTGTATCATGAAAATACTTTCTAAAAATCAAAATAACCACTTGATAAAATAAAATCATAACCACCCCTCCAACCTCACATTTTCTCCTCTTTATTAGTACATATATTTTGAGTGCCCTCATGCCTTATGTAACAAACATTTCCTTTTAACAGCCTTAGTTATATAATCTCTGCTCTTGTGATTCGGAAGTATATTTTAGTGATAAACTCCTTTTAGCCAGTATATATTCAATTAAATACTTAACCATATGTTATCAGGACACCTCCCAGGATACCAGCCCTTATTTTATTTCAGTCACTAGGGTCATTGCATTTCCATTTCCAATCTCGCTTTTATTCTATTTCTATTGATGGTTCACATTTAAAACCATGGCTTTAATTTGTTCCAATATTAAGGCTCCTATAACCATTACTCATGTATGTATTCCCATTGATTTCAATAAAGCCTACATTGGGGAATCTTTAAATAAATAACAATACTACCACTGATTCGTCTTCTTTACTACCAGTTTATCAGGTTTAACTGAAATACTGGTAAAAACAATCTGCAGGATCCTCATATACATGAGAGATACCATGAGTTCAGCTCTCGTCCCTTGGTGAAATCATGACAATAGCCAGCTTGGGCTGCTTCTGCTGCTGAAAATCCCCATTTCAAGAAGCAGCTCTCAGTGGTGGAAGTGACTGGCTGGGAGCAAGGATGTGTTTCTCCACTTATTGGTGCTCTTGCTCAGCTCCTGTCCTTACTGTGTGACAGAAGAACCAAAATGTGTGCTCAGACTTGCACCATTAAAGTCAAGGGGACTGTCATTTAGTGATTTCAATGAACACAGACTCAAGACCTCAGCATTCCTAGCAGGAAGGTTGTTGGTATCTTTAAGCTACCCCCCACCCCACCACTCTTCCTTTGCTGTGCTCAGCAGCCATGTTTCCAGCCAGAATGCACCCATCTACCCTTTATGGCATCTTGCAAGGCCTCTGGAACTTATCACATAGATTGGAGAACACTGCTTAAAGGAAAGTGTCAGTTTCACACAATACTGTCACTGACAAACAATGGATAAGGTGGTGGTGGGGTGCCTCCTTTCTTTTGTGGGGGCACAACCCCATGCAAACAGTCCTGGGAATGGGGTTCAACCTGGATACAGCACATTTGTTCCATTTGCATCTAGTATATATTTCAGTAGAGAGAACCCAATTAAATGTAAACTTCTTAAATTCATTCCAATTTATGAAAGCAAATGGAGAGCCTTCTCACTTGGCCTCTCATTGCAGCTTAGGCACTAGCTGATGTCTGAAGGAATTTTCGTCCAGATGTTAGACAATATCCTGGAGTAAAACAAACTCTGGATCACTTTCTCTTGCCAGGTTGGGCTGTTTTTTATGGTTTAGGGAACAGCCTGAATATGTTTTGTACAAGTACAATAGTACCTAAATGGCTATCTCATTGTGATTTAGTGGTTTTAAAAATATCCCTATTGTTAATTCATCATAAAACTTCATAGTGACACTTTAACATGCAATTTCTGTGTTATGTTGGCTTTCATGAAACTTTTCCTGTCTCCTTTGGGAGATTCCAATTGCACTTATAAAAGGGTGGGAAAATCCTTTAAATCCTACTTCCAAAGGTGGATTATTGGGAAAAGTAAAATGATATCTTTTCAGCAGGATTCTAAGCCCAGAGACTAACATTTGAACTTAGTCCAAACATAAAGACTGATTACTAATGTAATTCTACATTAAATCTAAAAATCTATAGGAAGGTCACTTTCCTTTATAGTAAAAATGCAAAATATTCTTGTTGGCTAAAATTCTGGCTTGCTGAGGCTTAAAATACAGCAATATTATCCAGACTGTTTTTTCTTCTGAAGAACAGAAACAGCTATCTACGTAAGATCCTGATCCTGCAAAAGTGCTGAGCTCCCCCTGAGAGATGCTGAGATCCCTTACTCCCATGGATTTCAGTGGTTGGAGCGGAGGGCTCTCAGAGCCTCTAAAGATGATTCACAGCTTATAGGATTGTGTCCTCAGACATTTGGTGAAATACAAGACTGTCAAGCAGTAAGGAAGTTGTACAATGCATGAATCTCAGCCTAATTACACTTTTCTTTTGCTTAATGAGCTTATGCAATGCAGAATGTTAAACAGGTTCTAAAATAAAATTATTCACTCATTTTAAAAAAAAAGCTTTCAACTATTTAATTATATCAATTACAAAACTGTATAGGGCCATCATTATTTGTCTTATGGTAGCATTTAGAGCTTCTACCAGGTTGGGGCTTCATTGTGCTAACTACTGTAGAAATATACAGTTGCTGGCATTTTATAAAAAATATTATTTGAATTACCTATTTTGTTAGCTGACTTGGTATGATTATAACTTGTACCTAAGTGCTGTATTTTAAACATTTCAGGCTAAGAAAACCCTAACCCCTGATAGTTCTAGAAACTATTTCCCTACAGTTCTATAAACTATTTCATATTCCTATTTTCCTCTGTTCATGAGTAATGTACAAATTCAACAATGCTGAAATTTTAATTTATATTATTAAAATTGGGACCAAACTGAGAGCAACCCACACAGACTTGCTGTAATAATACTTTGAATTATTCTTTGTATCACAGTAGTGTCCAAATTCCCAACTCAGCACTAATACCCCATTATGCTAAAATTGTACAAATGCACAGTAGATGCAGTGCCTTCCCCCTCTTTTACATGTATAATTTTCCCAGAAAGGATTTCACCTCCCCCTGGAAAACTGATAGTTCCATCGAAGCTTTGGGTCAGGGTTGAGGGAGAAATAGATCTGTTTCTGGAGATTCTAATTGCACTGTTGAGCAAATGTATATTGTTCTTCTATTCTATAGAGTCAATTAATCCCAAACTCTCATACATCACAAACACATCAGTATTTATCAGTGTGCATCTTTGTATAAAAAGGGCAGGATTAAGGGAGAGATTTTTTCAGATAACGGCAGTTCTGAGCCTTCTGTGCTCTGTATGGTAAATCTTGCACAACTGCAACAGGGGCCCTTCATATATGGAGCAACCTGGTGACATCTTTGCCATCTCTGAGAATAATTTGAGATCTTTATTTCTGCCCTTCTGATGAGGTCCTCTATATCCAACAGGAGTAGAGATGCTCCTAAGGTTCTTCAGAAAAGGAACAAGATATGTTCCTCTGGCAGAGCTGAAAGGTGGGGTGATATGCCTGGAAATCCTGTTTAGGTTTTCACTCATGGAATAAAGTAGTAGTAAAAGCTTCTTGACTTCCCCTTTCTACAGGAGAATTTGCCTCTGAGCTCCACATGGAACACTTTGGAGCCTGACTGCCCCTGAGGAGAAAGTTATAAAAAAAAATAGGAAAGATTTGGCAAACTTTCTAATTGAAGAGGTGCCCATTAATACAAGGAAATATGAGCAATGACTTTATGATATTAGCTGTCAAACACATAATTTTGCTGAAAATCTTACTTTTGAGTATAACACTAACAAAATCACAGGTCATGCATTTGGATAATCCTATTGCTGTGATTTGTGCAGAAAAGTTATACTTCTAAAGACTAAGTGTGAATTAATACTGCCTATTCAAAAATGCTATATTTAAACACTTATATTTATTTGTGATCAGCTTTAAAAAATGTAGGAATATTACCTTAATTCTTATTCACTCTTTAAGTCTGAAACCGAAAATACCAAACCCAAATCCCACAGTATTAGTGAAAATGCCAGTGAAAGTCTGCCAAAAGGAGGACCTTTGCTGAATACACAGAGTTCAGATCACAGCAGCACTAGTTATTTATATGAGTTAAGTGGTGTGGCTATTTGCTTTCAAATACAAAATCTCTTTACAGCGCTGTAGTTTGGGATATGAAATACCAGCTATTAGCATAGTCCTGAAATAGTGACTCTAGATCTGTCAAGCAAAAGACCCCCTACAGGAGTATTACTAGCTATTAAAGATGAAACGTAATGAGGAAATATAGTATGTTAATGTAACTACATAAAACTTTGGAATCTAGTCCTCTTGAGTTATGGTCCACTTGTGTTATGGTATCGCCAATAAACAATATTTTGGTGCAGAATGTTTTGCATTCAAAGATTTTCAGCCATATTTAATAACTTTTTTAAAACATGAAAACAAATTCTTGCAAACTATTCTGTGACAAGGAGTGGGCAGTAGTGACACTTCTTGGAAATGGGTTGAGACTCACAGCAGACTTCCTGGCCAATAAAATGCTCCTGGCTCCCATCTCTACATCTCTTTCACAAACACAGCCTCATCAGAAAGATGTCACAATGCCTGCATGAGATTAGTATTGGGATGAAGAACAGCTGGTTAAAATGTACTCAAGTAAGACTGAAGTGATGCTGGTTAGAAAGGGAATTCTTATAGGAGCTAGCCAAAACACAAACACCTCTCCTTCCTTTTTAAACCATCTACTCTCCTTTTGTTAAGGTAACACAAAGTATCTGGGTCTTACTAGACTCATTCTTGATACCCAGATAATAAGAATGGTGAGAAATGCCATCTTTTGCCTTAAGCTTGCCAGGAAACGACATCCCTGATTCTCAATAAGGACCTAGCCATAGTGAACCATGTGTTCATAAATTAAATGACCACAAAGCATCAGTCTACCCTCTTAGCAAGAAAAAACACCAAGAACACATCACAACACTGCTCTTCATCTTGCACTGGCTCCCAGTTCACTTCCGGTGTCACTTTAAAGCCCTGAAAATATTTGGGCCAGGTTATATCAGACACTGTCTCTGGCCAATGAGACAGTTGTGCTCTTATAGACAATGCAATACACAGAATAAGCTTTCAAGAACTGGACATCAAAGGTCCTTAAGTTGTGGAGCAATTTACCAGAGAAGATAAGAATGAGCCTGACTCCTGAATATATTGCAAATCTCTTCTGTTTTCCAAAAGCCTTTCTACAGTAACTGAGAAATAAAGGAATGACAACAGCAGCCAAGACACATTGATACACAAAACCACAGTAAGTGAAAGCTGCTGAAACTCATACTATACGCACAAAGAGTGAAATACTGCCTTCACTGAAGTCAATGGCAAAAATCCCATTAACTTCAATAGGGCCGAGACTTCATCAAAAAAACCCTGAATAAATATTGGACTTGATGGCAGCTGAGAGTAGTGTTGACCATTAGGCCAAAGGGTAGATGGCTAACCAAAGACCTACTGTCAAGTGAATCAAACCCCAGCAAGCTTTAAGAATTGTGTGTCATAATAAAATTAAGTTACATAAGCTTTATTCAAATTTTAGCTAGTGAGAATGGAAAGCTTAATTGCCTCATGTTTAGCACAGTATCCTGTTTATCAGAACAAGTGTTCTAACTGAAAAATGTACTAACCACATTAGTATGAGACATTTGAATATTGCAATATGTTTGGAAGTTTACAATATGTACTAGACAAAGGGGATATGCATAACTGTCATATGTATGGGGAAAAGGAAAGTTATAGACTGTCAACAAATAGATTGTCAAAAGATTTCTATAAAAGAATAAAGGTTTGAATTATTGATCAGACCAGACAGAGAGGGATCAGACCGTCATCAGCTGCAAGCTTGATTCCCCAAGGATTGGGTATTGTTTCTCTCTTGTTATGTGTTATTCTTAAATAATAAAGGCAACTTTTATTAATAAAGCAATCTAGCTCGACTACTCCTTTCTCACTATTTTATTGTTACCAGCTAAGACCAGACTGCTAATTTTTTTTAATGTATGTATTGTATTTGTTTATTGATTTATATAACCAGTGCTCAGCCTTACAAGAGGTAATCAGCATTTCATAGGATTTATCTGATATTAATGAACAAATAAGCTACTCAGGATGTTGGGAGTATTATGCTGCAAAGGTGCTGTGTTCCAGATAAGGGGAAACAAGTTCTTAATTGCAAGTTGTGGTCATTAAAGTATTTCTCACAGTATTAAGGATGTACAATTTGAAATTCTGACCTGTCCTAATTTATGTAATTACATTCTACCAGAGGGCCTACATGCTACAGTCCTTTAAATAGAATAGGTAGTCTTCTTTCCAATTTCTTATTGGAAACGTTTTAATACTTCTGTGCTTTTTGAAATAGGCATCAGAAGTATCTCCATGTTAGTGACAGCTGAAGTGAGACCTGAGTATAATTTATATGTCAGTGTGCTATACTTGTAAACAGAATTGTTTTAAACATAGCAGCTTAATTTTCCAGGTGTTTGTGTGAACAGTTTCTTCAATTACAGTCTGCGCTGGGTCAGTCCCTGAATTATGTTTTGACTCAGATTTGAAACCCATATCTGAAAATGAAACTCAGCCAGTCCAATAAGGTCTAGATTTGTGAACTTTCGCACAAACCTGGCCTGTGTTTCAAGTTTGTAACAAAATCTAAAGCCTAGTTACTTTCAAAATATGTATGTGCCACACTATATAAAGTCCTTTTAGAATGAACAGTGCTATTGAATGTAAATGAAAAATGTTATTACTAATATAACTAACTGATAATGGCACAAAGGGCAATTATTTAAAAATTCAGATTCTGACTGATTTGTCATGTTTTAATAAAATCACAAAAGGATGGTGTGTCATTTTGGGTATTTAATGTTATTTGTAATAATGGAAATCCACATAATCAAGACCGCTTCCATCACAACCATTTTCCAAAAAAAAATGTTGTCAATGAGAATAAAAGAAAACAAAGATGATTGAGCACAATGACTTTGAGCACCCTTTTAACAGAAATGAAATAATCTCATTAACCTGCAAGGGAGACAAAAATTACCCCTTAGTAATTATGCATATTGAGCCTTTATCTTTAATAACTACTCCTTCAGCTGTATCCGAATTAATAACCAGAGGTGTTTTGTTATTCTTCTGATAAGAATGATTTGATATAATTAATAAATTTCTTAGGATTTTTTTCCCTATGGTTTCCACTACTTTCAGTTTTAAAAAATCAGTTGGGGTCAACTAAGGCCCCAATTTAGGGAAAGCTCTTAAGTTCTTGAGTCCTATTGGTTCCTAAGGTTAATCAAATGCTAAGTATTCTGAATTGAGGCCTAAAATAGTGATTAAGGTCTCTACTTGATTTCTCTGAGTTACCCATTGGTAAATACCAGAGCTGAGGGAAAATCAAAATGTATGTCCCATGGGAAACTCTGATATTTCAACATCTGTTTTTGTCCCAAATTCAGATGAAAAGTTGAAACACTGAAACTGTTTTGTAGAACCAGAAGTTCAAATCTGGAAATATTGAAATGTTTTGCTTCAGTCTGTTGAGTCAAACCAATATGTTTTGGTTGAGTCAGTTCAATATTAAAATGTGTTTCTCTATTCCCTCATGTAGTTTTAGTTTATCCCTATTCTCTCCTATGAGCCAGGCCCCCTGACTATACTACATCTTCCATGATGCCACTTGAAGTTGTGTGATTCCGAACATGCACCATACAGCTCATTCAGAAGGGAGAGTGAAAAATTTAGATTTTTTTTTGTAGAAACTGCATTTTCCATCCAAAAATCTTTTTGATGAAGAACTACTGATGTGCTCTGTTAACTACAGTAACACAATATGGCTTTTTCATTTTTTATGGACTTGCATATATAATAATACATACTGCACATTCATCTATGTATGAACTGAATGTTTTGGGTTTTTTTTAAATTTGTGGGACTGGCAACTCTGGAAATCTAAATCCTTTACATTAAAATCAGCTCAATTCCATTTTTTCCCCAAACATCTGTGGTCAGCAAAAGTGACCTGGAAAGCATATGAGAACAAGCTTCTCCACATTTTCTGCTTATGGCTGCACCTGACCTAAGAAGAGCAAAGGAATGTAAGACCAAGTTTATAGGAAAAAAAAAACATTTTTTTTCCCTAGAATCTCAGAAAAGGCTTAGGATTCTGCTGAAATTTTGAGCAAAGGTTCAGGTCATTTCTTTTAACCAAACTCATATTCACATTCCTGAGGCATTTCTTTGACTTTAAGTCCATAAAAAAGATTACTTGAGACTAATGAGTATGCCACTGAAGGCATTTAGGAGAGACAAAATACAGTTCATATATAGTTTATCATGCTGCCTAAAATCTCATTCATTTCTCTTGTCTATTCAATGTTTGGCTTCCTCTGTATTTTGCTTTTTGACAAGAATATGGAGGCATTTTTGCAACCTTAAAAATAATAATTTCTATCAACAAGATAGCACTGCAACATTCTAAAACTGTCATGTTTTATATACTTCCCAACATCAAACACTAATTATTATTCCCTCAGAAAAAGCATCCCAATCACATTTGTATAATCTGGTTCTGCTCCAACAAATGGAATCTCGTTATATTTTCTCTATTGCTTTGCAAAAAATCAGCTATTTATAAAAGGCTGAAAGATGGTTTCATTTTTAATTTAAATGGAGTCTTCCATGACCCCTCTTTGACGGAATCTAAACCTGCAAGTAATCAAAATGATTTTACTATTGCAAATCAGCATTACCTGAATCTTTAAACATCTAACCTTTGTGACATGCCTGGAGATGTTAAAGTAGCCATATGGTGCCATTTTTTTCATAATCAACTCAGAGAAGATTGAAATAATGTCCAACTGTTTCACTTGCTACACTTGAATCATTTAGCAGCAACTTCAAGCAGTTCCAGAGTCCTAGATATTTTTAATCAACAAAGTGTGAGAAACAGACTATTTTAATGGGAAACTGAATACAGTGCCTGAATTTTAGGCAGCTGTGAATGTAGTGGTGTAAAGAAGTCCATGGAAAAAGGAAGCATAATTACTAGATATAGCCAATTGCTGGACTACGGTTACAGTTCAATATTAAAAATATTCGAAAGTCGGTTTATTAGTCCAAAGACAAAGTGGCACAGCATGACACGGACACCTACATATTAACTTTTCCGGGAAGCAATCTCTTAGCATTCACTTTATATAGATCTGCATCAAAAATATACACTGAAAAGACTGCCTGTATTTACAGCATAATAGTTTTCAGATTAGAGAGCATACTATAAACCACCCACCAGCCTGTACCTCTTTTTTTTCTGTCCTGTCCTGTACCTTCCTTATCTTTCTTCTGAATGCCATCTTCCAGGTGCCAGTGGGCTGTGAAGACACCTCCTAACTGAACCAGGCCATACCATTCATACATCTTGCTTTTGACAGGCTTTTTATTTGTCTCTCTGTGCCAAACTCTTGCAAAATGTTATGGGATATATCTTAGCATGAGTGAACAGGAATGCATGGCATTCTGAGGAAAATATAATACCAATTCACAGCACACAACTTGTCATAACTACCTGACATTCATATATGTTAGAGAGCTTATTCCTTCACTGTCCCACTTCTCTGGTCCTTCTTGCATGAACAGAGAGCAACAATACCCGAAGTCCGAAGGGGCAAAAAATTCGATGTTTATTAGGGTGAGCTTCCAGCAAGCTTCAATCCAAGTTCCTTTTTCCTTATTTTCGAATCCCAATTTACTTCCTGTTTGTCCCTAATTTATACAGTAATATTCTTAGCTGTACCTTAACCAATCATTCTACTGAAATTTACCTAACCAATCCTAACATACTGTAACATGATTAGCTAACCAATTATATCCCACCACCTTAATTAGTTTACACCCAGCAAAATTAATTATACAGCAGACAGAAACAATCACAGAACCAGACAGAGACCATGCAAATAAACAATAGCAAAGTGAGCAAAACAATACACAAGTGAGGATTTCACAACTACATCTATGAAGACATAAGGGTTTCCCAGCTGTGTCTATTGATAAGTGAATTCTTACCTGTCATAAATATAAAGGGAAGGGTAAACCCCTTTGAAATCCCTCCTGGCCAGGGGAAAGCTCCTCTCACCTGTAAAGGGTTAAGAAGCTAAAGGTAACCTCGCTGGCACCTGACCAAAATGACCAATGAGGAGACAAGATACTTTCAAAAGCTGGGAGGAGGGAGAGAAACAAAGGGTCTGGGTCTGTCTGTAGTCGTCTTGGCCAGGGATAGACCAGGAATGGAGTCTTAGAACTTTTAGTAAGTAATCTATCTAGGTATGTGTTAGATTATGATTTCTTTAAATGGCTGAGAAAAGCATTGTGCTGAATAGAATAACTATTTCTGTCTGTGTATCTTTTTTGTAACTTAAGGTTTTGCCTAGAGGGGTTCTCTATGTTTTTGAATCTAATTACCCTGTAAGATATCTACCATCCTGATTTTACAGGGGGGATTTCTTTATTTCTATTTACTTCTATTTTTTATTAAAAGTCTTCTTGTAAAAAACTGAATGCTTTTTCATTGTTCTCAGATCCAAGGGTTTGGGTCTGTGGTCACCTATGCAAATTGGTGAGGCTTTCTATCCAACATTTCCCAGGAAAGGGGGGGTGCAAGTGTTGGGAGGATTGTTCATTGTTCTTAAGATCCAAGGGTCTGGGTCTGTAGTCACCTAGGCAAATTGGTGAGGCTTTTTACCAAACCTTGTCCAGGAAGTGGGGTGCAGGGTTTTGGGAAGTATTTTGGGGGGAAAGACGTTTCCAAACAGCTCTTCCCCAGTAACCAGTATTAGTTTGGTGGTGGTAGCGGCCAGTCCAAGGACAACGGGGGGAATATTTTGTACCTTGGGGAAGTTTTGACCTAAGCTGGTTAAGATAAGCTTAGGAGGTTTTTTCATGCAGGTCCCCACATCTGTACCCTAGAGTTCAGAGTGGGGGAGGAACCTTGACATTACCCAGCAGAAAACTATCAACCTAAATTTCCTTTTACATCTTCTAGGCTCTTCCCTTTCTCTGGAGGTGATAGATCGGATCACCTTCCTAACAGCCCCATATTGACTTGTCAAGCCTCACCAATTTGCCTAGGTGACTACAGACCCAGACCCTTGGATCTTAAGAACAATCCTCCCAACACTTGCACCCCCCCTTTCCTGGGAAATGTTGGATAGAAAGCCTCACCAATTTGCATAGGTGACCACAGACCCAAACCCTTGGATCTGAGAACAATGAAAAAGCATTCAGTTTTTTACAAGAAGACTTTTAATAAAAAATAGAAGTAAATAGAAATAAAGAAATCCCCCCTGTAAAATCAGGATGGTAGATATCTTACAGGGTAATTAGATTCAAAAACATAGAGAACCCCTCTAGGCAAAACCTTAAGTTACAAAAAAGATACACAGACAGAAATAGTTATTCTATTCAGCACAATGCTTTTCTCAGCCATTTAAAGAAATTATAATCTAACACATACCTAGCTAGATTACTTACTAAAAGTTCTAAGACTCCATTCCTGGTCTATCCCTGGCCAAGACGACGACAGACAGACCCAGACCCTTTGTTTCTCTCCCTCCTCCCAGCTTTTGAAAGTATCTTGTCTCCTCATTGGTCATTTTGGTCAGGTGCCAGCGAGGTTACCTTTAGCTTCTTAACCCTTTACAGGTGAGAGGAGCTTTCCCCTGGCCAGGAGGGATTTCAAAGGGGTTTACCCTTCCCTTTATATTTATGACACGCCCCCCAAATCTCAGCTAGGGTGGAACAGTGGCTGGGATTTCTTCCTGGAGCTCTAGGAAAAACAGAGTTAATAAGACATATGCATCTCTAAATATACTACCAAGTACATAAAGACTAACAATATTTTCCACATCTCAAGGACGATTTTAACCAGTTGACTCTGGGAAACTTTCACGGGAGAGTGCATCAGCCACTTTGTTAGAAGCTCCTGAGATGTGTTGGACATCGAAATCAAAATCTTAGAGAGCTAAACTCCACCGAAGAAGTTTTTTGTTAGTTTCCTTGACGGTGTGAAGCCACTTCAGTGCAGCATGGTCGGTTTGCAGGTGGAAACGCCGTCCCCAAACATATGGGCGTAGCTTTTCCAGAGCGTAGACAATGGCGTAACATTCTTTTTCAGTGACTGACCAGTTGCTTTCCCTCTCAGACAGTTTTTTGCTGAGAAACACTACAGGGTGGAATTCTTGATCAGGTCCTTTCTGCATTAAAACTGCTCCCACACCACGTTCGGACGCATCTGTGGTTACTAGGAACGGTTTGTCAAAGTCTGGGGCCCTTAGTACAGGGTCAGACATGAGTGTCGCTTTAAGCTTGTTAAAGGCCTTCTGACACTTTCCGGTCCACTGAAGAGCATTTGGCTGTTTCTTTTTGGTTAGGTCTGTCAGTGGGGCAGCGATTTGGCTGTAGTGCGGTACAAATCGTCTGTAATAACCAGCCAAGCCTAAGAAGGATTGAAACTGTTTCTTTGACTTTGGGACAGGCCACTTTTGGATAGCATCCACTTTGGCCTGTAGGGGGCTGATAGTTCCTTGACCCACCTGGTGTCCAAGGTAAGTCACTCTGTTTAGGCCTATTTGACACTTCTTAGCCTTAACAGTTAGTCCTGCCTCCCTTATGCGCTCAAGGACTTTTCGTAGATGTTCCAGGTGGTCTGCCCA
Organism: Caretta caretta; assembly: GCF_965140235.1. Lineage (NCBI taxonomy): Eukaryota > Metazoa > Chordata > Testudines > Cheloniidae > Caretta > Caretta caretta. The sequence goes on along the minus strand of NC_134217.1, from coordinate 28,316,776 downwards.
GGAATCCGAAAATATGGCCACATCGTCAAGGTAGGCGACTGCATATTCTCCTAATCCCGCTAGGAGACCATCTACAAGTCTTTGGAAAGTGGCGGGTGCATTTCGCAGCCCGAAAGGGAGTACATTAAATTCATACAGCCCGAGATGTGTGATGAAGGCTGACCTTTCCTTGGCAGATTCATCTAGCGGTACCTGCCAGTACCCCTTGGTTAAGTCCAAGGTAGAGATGAACTGGGCCCGTCCCAGTTTCTCTAATAGTTCATCTGTGCGTGGCATTGGATAGTTGTCTGGGCGAGTTACAGCATTTAGCTTACGGTAGTCCACGCAAAAACGTATTTCCCCATCTGGTTTGGGAACTAGAACCACTGGAGATGCCCATGCACTTTCAGAGGGGCGGATTACCCCCATCTGTAACATATCCTGGATCTCCCGTTCTATAGCAGTTTTAGCTTGAGGAGACACCCGGTAAGGTTGGACCCTAATTGGGTGAGCATTACCTGTGTCAATGGAGTGGTATGCCCGTTCAGTCAGTCCTGGGGTGGCTGAGAACGTTGGCGCGTAGCTAGTGCACAGCTCCTGGATCTGCTGTCACTGCATACGCCCAAGGGTCATGGAGAGGTTCACCTCTTCCACACCACCAGCACATTTCCCTTCGTAGTAAACACCTTCAGGCCACTCAGCGTCGTCTCCTCCCTGGGCTGTAAACTGACAAACCTTTAATTCTCTGGAATAAAAGGGCTTTAGAGAATTAATATGGTACACCTTAGGCTTCCGGTTGGAGGTGGGGAATGCTATGAGATAATTAACAGCTCCCAGGCGCTCCTGGACCATGAATGGCCCTTCCCACGATGCTTCCATTTTATGGGCCTGGAGCGCCTTTAAGACCATGACCTGGTCTCCTACTTTGAAGGAACGCTCTCTGGCATGTTTATCATACCAGGCTTTTTGCTCTTTTTGAGCATCCTGTAAGTTTTCTCTAGCAAGGGCTAAAGAGGTTTGGAGGGTGTTTTGTAGGTTGGTTACGAAGTCCAGAATGTTAGTTCCTGGAGACGGTGTAAATCCCTCCCATTGCTGCTTCACCAACTGCAATGGCCCCTTAACCTCATGGCCATATACAAGTTCAAATGGGGAAAACCCTAAACTGGGATGTGGTACAGCTCTGTAGGCAAAGAGCAACTGCTGCAACACTAGGTCCCAATCATTGGAGTGCTCATTTACAAATTTACGTATCATGGCCCCCAAAGTTCCATTAAACTTCTCCACCATGCCATTTGTTTGATGGTGGTAAGGAGTGGCAACCAAGTGATTTACCCCATGAGCTTCCCAAAGGTTTTTCATAGTTCCTGCCAGGAAATTAGTCCCTGCATCTGTGAGGATGTCGGAGGGCCAACCTACCCTGGCAAAAATGTCTGCTAGTGCCTGGCACACACTTTTAGCCCTGGTGTTGCTTAGAGCTACTGCTTCCGGCCATCGGGTGGCAAAATCCATGAAAGTCAGTATGTACTGCTTTCCTCTGGGTGTCTTTTTCGGAAAAGGACCCAGAATATCCACAGCTACTCGCTGAAATGGAACTTCAATGATGGGGAGTGGCTGGAGAGGGGCTTTGACCTGGTCTTGGGGTTTTCCCACTCTTTGGCACACCTCACAAGACTGGACATAGGTAGAAACATCCTTGCCCATTCCCTCCCAGTGGAATGACCCCCCCAAACGGTCTTTGGTCCTGTTCACCCCAGCATGGCCACTAGGGTGATCGTGGGCTAAGCTCAAGAGCTTGGCCCGGTATTTAGTTGGAACTACCAACTGTCTCTGAGGATGCCAGTCTTCCTGGTGTCCACCAGAAAGAGTTTCCTTGTATAAAAGTCCTCTTTCTACAACAAACCTGGATCGATTAGAAGAGCTGAGAGGCGGTGGGTTGCTCCGTGCCGCCGTCCAAGCTCTCTGGAGGCTTTCATCTGCTTCCTGTTCGGTCTGGAACTGTTCCCTTGATGCTGGGGACATCAGTTCCTCATGGGATTGTGGACCTAGGCTTGGTCCCTCTGGAAGCGATATAGGGGATGGAGCTGTTTCTGTTGACTGTGAACCGCTCTCCGCTGGTGCACTATGTTGGGATTCAGGCTCCGGCTGAGCCTCTTGTGTAGGGTTATCGGCTGCTGCCAGTTCAGGTTCAGTGGGGCCCTCTGGTGTTGAGGTTGCAAGTACTGGATTCAGTGCTGGCACGGGGTCTGGTGTTGGTTGTTTGGCTGGTTCCGGTTCTGGGACTGGTTCCGTCTGGGTCTCTGGGACTGGATCCACTACTGCTGTTGCAGACATTGGCCTGGGGTCCGGGTCCATCACCTCTGACTGGGTCCTGATAGAAGTTTCCGGAACAGAGCTAGGCCTCACGGCTTGTTTAGCCTGGCTGCGGGTGACCATTCCCACCCTCTTGGCCTGCTTCACATGATTGGCCAAGTCTTCCCCCAACAGCATGGGGATGGGATAATCATCATAGACTGCAAAAGTCCACATTCCTGACCAGCCCTTGTACTGGACAGGCAACTTGGCTGTAGGCAAATTGAAAGAGTTGGACTTGAAGGGTTGAATCGTCACTTGGATCTCTGGGTTGATTAAATTGGGGTCCACTAAGGAAGCATGGATAGCTGACACTTGTGCTCCGGTGTCCCTCCACGCGGTGACCTTCTTCCCGCCCACACTCACAGTTTCCCTCCGCTCCAAGGGTATCTGGGAGGTATCTGGGCCTGTGGACCTCTGGTGTGATTCCGGTGCAATGAACTGTAATCTGTTGGGGTTCTTGGGGCAGTTGGCCTTTACATGCCCCAGCTCGTTACATTTAAAACATCGTCCAGCTGACGGGTCACTGGGGCGAGGAGGGCTGCTGGAGAACGGGGTGGTGGGACGATAAGGGGTCTGGAGGGCTCTTTGGGAGGTAGGTGGGGCTTTGGGCGGCCCCCGGTAATAGGGTGTGGTCTGGGGTGGTCCCTTCTGGTCTCCGCTCCAACTGCGACCAGTTTTCTTCTTCTCTGCCACCTCCACCCATCTGGCTCCAATCTCTCCTGCCTCGATTACAGTTTTTGGTTTCCCATCTAGGATGTATCTTTCTATTTCCTCAGGAACACCCTCTAAGAATTGTTCCATTTGCATTAGGAAGGGCAAATTTACTGGAGATTCAACACTTGCTCCTGATATCCAGGCATCCCAATGTTTCACAATGTGGTAGGCATGTCGGGTAAATGACATGTCTGGTTTCCACCTTAGGGCTCTGAACCTCCGACGAGACTGCTCGGGTGTTATCCCCATTCTGACTCTCGCCTTGGATTTAAACAGTTCATACTTGTTCATGTGTTCTTTAGGCATTTCAGCTGCCACCTCAGCTAAGGGTCCACTGAGCTGCGGCCTCAGCTCTACCATGTATTGGTCAGTAGAGATGTTGTACCCAAGGCAGGCCCTTTCGAAGTTCTCTAAGAAGGCCTCAGTATCATCACCTGCCTTGTAGGTGGGGAACTTTCTGGGATGGGAAGTGGTACCTGGAGAAGGATTGCTAGGGTTTGTTGGTATATTCTGCTGGGCCTTTATCTTCTCCACCTCCTCCACATGCTTCCTCTCTTTTTCCTTCTCCTCCAGTTCTTTGGCCCTTGCTTCCATTTCTTTGTCCCTTGCTTCCATTTTCAGCCGCATGAGTTCTATCTGTCTTTCATGTTCCCTTTGTTTTTCCTCAGCCTGAAATTTGGCTAATTCCAGCTGTAGTCGAGCTGAGGATTTGGTCATTCTAACCTCTCTGTTTTTAACTAACTTTACACCTGAGGTTTAGAAATAAACAAACAAAACGTGGCTGTAAAATTTTGCTGTGCTGGAATAGAATACCTATTCTCTGATAGTGACTGTCAGCCTACAGAAAAAAACAATTCCCTTGTCTCTGCTCTGGGCCCAAATCAAAGCAAAAAACCTCCAACTACTTGGAAACCTGCTTACCAGCAGCCCAAAGGAAAAAAAAATTCCTTTTCAAACCTGTGCTCCTTGTAAAACAAAAAAAATCAAAATCCTAAAAAAAAAACCCTGCCACTTTTGTCTCCAGGCAAATGGGTAGAACACACACCCCCTATTTACTTTTAGGAAGAAAAGAAAAAAAAACTCTGGGTTGGAAGACTGTGAATTTCCCTGCAGGAGTTAAGTACCCTGCCTCCAGGCAAAGAAAACCTGCAATTCACAAAGATAATCCCCTTTTGTCTCTGCTTGGCCACAAAGCAGAGAGAAACCAAGCTGCTTTCAGTTTCAAAGCTGCTTTCTGGACTTCCTAAAAATTCCTTTTTAAAATCTGTATTTCTAGTTCAAAAAATCTCAACTGGATCTCAAAATGATTTCAGGTTAATCCCACCACTGTGCCACCATGTCAAGGTTCCTCCCCCACTCTGAACTCTAGGGTACAGATGTGGGGACCTGCATGAAAAACCTCCTAAGCTTATCTTTACCAGCTTAGGTCAAAACTTCCCCAAGGTACAAAATATTACACCCGTTATCCTTGGAATGGCCGCTACCACCACCAAACTAATACTGGTTACTGGGGAAGAGCTGTTTGGACGCGTCTTTCCCCCCAAAATACTTCCCAAAACCTTGCACCCCACTTCCTGGACAAGGTTTGGTAAAAAGCCTCACCAATTTGCCTAGGTGACTACAGACCCAGACCCTTGGATCTTAAGAACAATCCTCCCAACACTTGCACCCCCCCTTTCCTGGGAAATGTTGGATAGAAAGCCTCACCAATTTGCATAGGTGACCACAGACCCAAACCCTTGGATCTGAGAACAATGAAAAAGCATTCAGTTTTTTACAAGAAGACTTTTAATAAAAAATAGAAGTAAATAGAAATAAAGAAATCCCCCCTGTAAAATCAGGATGGTAGATATCTTACAGGGTAATTAGATTCAAAAACATAGAGAACCCCTCTAGGCAAAACCTTAAGTTACAAAAAAGATACACAGACAGAAATAGTTATTCTATTCAGCACAATGCTTTTCTCAGCCATTTAAAGAAATCATAATCTAACACATACCTAGATAGATTACTTACTAAAAGTTCTAAGACTCCATTCCTGGTCTATCCCTGGCGAAGACGACTACAGACAGACCCAGACCCTTTGTTTCTCTCCCTCCTCCCAGCTTTTGAAAGTATCTTGTCTCCTCATTGGTCATTTTGGTCAGGTGCCAGCGAGGTTACCTTTAGCTTCTTAACCCTTTACAGGTGAGAGGAGCTTTCCCCTGGCCAGGAGGGATTTCAAAGGGGTTTACCCTTCCCTTTATATTTATGACATGACTAGTTTGGAATGTGAGGATGTGACCGTATGCTTCCCATCTTATGGCTGCCTCTGCTGCTTAGCCAAAGGCATTGGCCTAAGAACAAGGCCTCAGACTGTCACAGTGAGAGAAGGCCCTTACACAGATTCTTTCTTGTACACCTCTATTACTAGCTGTCAAGGTTCCTCCCCCACTCTGAACTCTAGGGTACAGATGTGGGGACCTACATGAAAAACCTCCTAAGCTTCTCTTTACCAGCTTAGGTCAAAACTTCCCCAAGGTACAAAATATTCCACCCTTTGTCCTTGGGTTGGCTGCTACCACCACCAAACAAATACTGGTTACTGAGGAAGAGCTGTTTGGACACGTCTTTCCCCTCAAAATACTTCCCAAAACCTTGCACCCCACTTTCTGGACAAGGTTTGGTAAAAAGCCTCACCAATTTGCCTAGGTGACTACAGACCCAAACCCTTGGATCTGAGAACAATGAAAAAGCATTCAGTTTTCTTACAAGAAGACTTTTAATAGAAATAGAAGTAAATAGAAATCACCTCTGTAAAATCAGGATGGTAGATACCTTACAGGGTAATTAGATTCAAAACATAGAGAACCCCTCTAGGCAAAACCTTAAGTTGCAAAAAAGATACACAGACAGAAATAGTTATTCTATTCAGCACAATTCTTTTCTCAGCCATTTAAAGAAATCATAATCTAACACATACCTAGCTAGATTACTTACTAAAAGTTCTAAGACTCCATTCCTGGTCTATCCCCGGCAGAAACAGCATATAGACAGACATACAGACCCTTTGTTTCTCTCCCTCCTCCCAGCTTTTGAAAGTATCTTGTCTCCTCATTGGTCATTTTGGTCAGGTGCCAGTGAGGTTACATTTAGCTTCTTAACCCTTTACAGGTGAAAGGATTTTTTTTTTTCTGGCCAGGAGGGATTTCAAAGGGGTTTACCCTTCCCTTTATATTTATGACACTAGCTAAATGATAAACATATACCTACATTCTTAAAGTATAGGCCTTTACAGGCAGGCCTGAATATCTATATCCTAACAATATATAGTACAATAAATGTGATGTGAAATACTCATAATTTTTGTTGGCTAACAGGAAGGTATCTTGGCTACCTAAGCAACCTTCAAAACAGTGGTCCCTGCTATTATATATTATTTGGTAAAATATAAAATAGTAAAGTCTCCAAAAGTGCTTGATGAGCTGATTGCCCAATATTGGACAATAACTAATATTAATACAGTGACATCCATTCATTTGTTCACAACCACTGTACAAACGTAAATAACAGGCATTATGTCCATGTAGCTAAGCATTTTAATTCTACAGTGCAATGTTTTGAGGATAAAGCCACGACAGGTGTTCATCCTAAGAAGGTGTTAATGGGTTAGTGGGTAAACTCGCATAGGGAGCACTCAGGGTGAATTCTGAAATTTTATCAGTGAAATGATAAGTACAGAGTTTAGCATTTGTAATCTGAAAGCCATGAAAATAGACCCGATAGTGCCAAATTCTATCAAATTATGACAATTTGATACTGCATGGTGTTCTTAAGTGATGGATGGAAGTTGTTAGAATTGCAGTTAGGTCATTTTCGTCGCTTAAAATATTATGTATACCTTATTGCCTCCTCCTACAGAAGATTATTTAAATAAACACTTCACATAAGATGAGTAAGGAACTATGACTTCATGATTGTTTTCCTCTTTATTAGGTGTTGATTGCTAGTTGTTCTGGTACCATCTAAACTAAAGTACCTCCCCCTGTATTCTTCCATTTTGTGATAAATGACGTACATGCCTTCCACATTAAGGAAAAGACCCTGGTCTGGACAGAGAGATAGCAAAAGAACATCTGCTTGTGTCTGTAGGTATTTCCCATTGAAATGCGCATTTGCCATAATTCCAAAGTTGAGTGAACTGTAAAATATGCACCTATAGCAGCTGCTTATTTTGTTTGCAATCAAAGACCATAGCATGAAGACTCTTCTTTTCCAAAACAAGTGTGTTAAATGAGTTGCAGCCATTTTCCTATATTAAGTATTTGGTGGAGAAGAATACGAGTAAAAATGTACCCATTTAAAAATAATATATTGGAACCATTCTAATACTAATTGCTTCCTACCAGCACTACTACATCTATAATGACTGATCTGACCTAATTGGATACCACAATAGTAAAACAAGTAATTCCAATCATATACAGCTGGCAATAGTTTTGAGGTTAGTTTCTGCAAGTTGATCAATAAAACGTTCACATCACATAATCCACATTGAATGTATTCCTGTAATATATCTTAACTTCAAATGTAGCTGTGGTTAATTGCTAATCCATACTCTTTGAACAGAACAAATGAGTGTAGCAAGAGTAGATACTTCATGTACCACCTCATCAAATATGTGAACTTATCCAGAGCATTTATGTTTTCCTGGTTTGGTTTCCATCCACAACTTTAAAAAACCCTTTTTGAGTTTATCACAAAATGCGCATGTGTCAGGTAAGAAGGGAGTGGTTTCAGTGATGAAGGTGATATAAATTCAAATCATTACTACTATATACTTTGATGCTAATTGGATATCTTCTGTTGAATATCTTATTTTTGGTTGTGTGATGTTATTGATCATCATTTTTTTAATTGTTACTAATCATACTTCAGTAATGACTTTCGTAGAGTGCCCTCTCTAACCTGTATATCTTCTGTAATATGCCACCCAGTTAAACTTCCAATGTACAAATTGATGCTTGTGCATTGTTCTGGCATGGCATAGCAAAATCCAGAATTGTCTTTGTCACGTACTCTTGATAGCACCACCTGATATGTCTAAAATAGAGCTTTTTTAGGTCCTGATCCAACACTCATTGAATTTAATAGACTCTCATTGATTTCAGTGGGATATGATCAGATCCTTTGTCCTCCATTCTGATTGTATATTGTTCACAGCTCGATCCTGGCTTATATAAATGTTTTTATTATGTGCAAATATTTGCCAACTAGTTCATGTGTTTCAGTAAATGTGTTGTTTGCCAGCTATCAATAGTGACTAGTCACTATTTTCTGTTTTGTTCTTTGTGATGTGTGATATATCACCAAGTCATAGGGGGATGATTCAAACTTTTTGAAACAGGAGAATAGCAAATGGCAAAGAACACACAATGAATAGCCAGTTTGCTTATTTATGTGCAAATACTTTTTGTTTGCAGCAAACACATATACTTAAATGAAGAACTTCCATTTCCAACATTTGTCGACCAAATCCATTCATGTGAATGTATGAATAGCAAATAAAAATATTGGCAAACAATTTTTTTTTCAATATTCAACCAGCTCCCATCTTTAATACTAATTTGATTCTAAAGAACATAACATAAATCAGTACTCACCTCAATGTAATGCACAATTCTTGAACTCCTGTGAGAAATCTACAAGGAAGAAATTATTTGAAAATAAAATTAAATGAGCATTTGAACAAAAAAATGAACAAGAGCAGTTTTGATATAATCAGATAGGTCATTCTGTTTTCTTCTATGTGTGGAGGAGAATGTCAGGCGTATTTAAAGTGGGAGAGAGCCCCAAGAAGAACTGTACCTGCCCTTTAGATTTAAGAGAAGATATTTCTATGTAGAAATGTTGTCATATAGACTCATAGACATTAAGGTCAGAAGGGACCATTATGATCATCTAGTCTGACCTCCTGCACAATGCAAGCCACAGAATCTCACCCACCCACTCCTGTAATAAACCTCTCACCTATGTCTGAGCTATTGAAGCCCTCAAATCATGGTTTAAAGACTTCAAGGTGCAGAGAATCCTCCAGCAAGTGACCTGTGCCCCATGCTACAGAGGAAGGCGAAAAACCCCCAGGGCCTCTTCCAATCTGCCCTGGAGGAAAATTCCTTCCTGACCTCAAACATAGCGATCAGCTGAACCCTGAGCATGTGGGCAAGATTCACCAGCCAGATACCCAGGAAAGAATTCGTTGTATTAACTCAGATCCCACCCCATCTAACATCCCATCACAGGCCATTGGGCCTATTTGCCATGAATAGTTAAAGATCAATTAATTGCCAAAATTAGACTATCCCATCATACCATCTCCTCCATAAACTTATCAAGCTTTGTCTTGAAGCCAGATATGTCTTTTGCCCCCACTGCTTCCCTTGGAAGGCTGTTCCAGAACTTCAGTCCTCTGATGGTTAGAAACCTTCGTCTAAGTTCAAGTCTAAATCTCCTGATGGCCAGTTTACATCCACCTGTTCTTGTATCCACACTGGCACCGAGCTTAGATAATTCCTCTCCCTCCCTGGTATTTATCCCTTTGATATATTTATAAAGAGCAATCATATCTCCCCTCAGCCTTCTTTTGGTTAGGCTAAACAAGCCAAGCTCCTTGAATCTCCTTTCATAAGACAGGTTTTCCATTCCTCGGATCATCCTAGTAGCCTGCACACAGTATTCCAGGTGAGGTCTCACCAGTGGCTTGTATAACAGTACTAAGACCTCCTTATCTCTATTGGAAATACTTCCCCTGATGCATCCCAAGACCGCATTAGCTTTTTTCATCATATTGGTGGCTCATAGTCATCCTATGATCAACCAATACTCCAAGGTCCTTCTCCTTCTCCATTACTTCCAATTGATACGCCCCCAGCTTATAACTAAAATTCTTGTTATTAGTCCCTAAATGCATGACCTTATACTTCTCACTATTAAATTTCATCCTATTACTATTACTCCAGTTTACAAGGTCATCCAGATCTTCCTGTATGATATCCCGGTCCTTCTCTGAATTGGCAATACCTCCCAGCTTTGTGTCATCCGCAAACTTTATTAGCATACTCCCACTTTCTGTGCTGAGGTCAGTAATAAAAAGATTAAATAAGATTGGTCTCAAAACCAATCCCTGAGGAACTCCACTGGTAATCTCCCTCCAGCCTGACAGTTCACCTTTCAATATGACCCATTGTAGTCTCCCTGTTAACCAATTCCTTATCCACCTTTCAATTTTCATATTGATCCCCATCTTTTCCAATTTAACTAATAATTCCCCATGTGGCACCGAATCAAACGCCTTACTGAAATCTAGGTAAATTAGATCCACTGTGTTTCCTTTGTCTAAAAAATCTGTTACTTTCTCAAAGGAGATCAGGTTGGTTTGGCATCATCTACCTTTTGTAAAACCATGTTGTATTTTGTCCCATTTACCATTGACCTCAATGTCCTTAACTACTTTCTCCTTCAATTTTTTTTCCAAGACCTTGCATACTACAGATGTCAAACTAACAGGCCTGTAGTTACCCGGATCACTTTTTTTTCCCTTTCTTAAAAATAGGAACTTTGTTAGCAATTCTCCAGTCATACGGTACTACCCCTGAGTTTACAGATTCATTAAAAATTCTTGCTAATGGGCTTGCAATTTCATGTGCCAATTCCTTTAATATTCTTGGATGAAGTTTATCTGCGCCCTCCGATTTAGTCCCATTAAGCTGTCGAGTTTCGCTTCTACCTCGGATATGGTAATATCAACCTCCATATCCTCATTCCCATTTGTCATGCTACCATTATCCCTAAGATCCTTATTAGCCTCATTAAAGACTGAGGCAAAGTATTCGTTTAGATATTGGGTCATGCCTAGATTATCCTTAACCTCCAATCCATCCTCAGTGTTTAGCGATCCTACTTCTTCTTTCTTTGTTTTCTTCTTATTTATATGGCTATAGAACCTTTTACTATTGGTTTTAATTCCCTTTGCAAGGTCCAACTCTACTCGACTTTTAGCCTGTTTCACTTTATCTCTACATGTTCTGACCTCAATAAGGTAGCTTTCCTTGCTGATCCCTCCCATGGTCCACTCCCTGTATGCTTTCTGCTTTTTCTTAATCACCTCTCTGAGATGCTTGCTCATCCAGCTTGGTCTACAACTCTTGCCAATGAATTTTTTCCCCTTTCTTGGGATGCAGGTTTCTGATAGCTTCTGCAGCTTTGACTTAAAGTAATCCCAGGCCTCCTCTGCCTTTAGATCCATAAATTCTTAAGTCCAATCCACTTCCCTAACTAATTTCCTTAATTTTTGAAAGTCAGCCCTTTTGAAATCAAAAACCCTAGTCACAGATTTATTTTTGTTTATCCTTCCATTCAGTTTGAACTGAATTAGCTCGTGATCACTCGAGCCAAGGTTGTCCCCTACAACCATTTCTTCTATGAGGTCCTCACTACTCACCAAAACCAAATCTAAAATGGCATCCCCTCTTGTTGGTTCAGCAACTACTTGATGAAGGAATCAATCAGCTATCGCATCTAGGAAAATCTGAGCCCTATTATTATTACTAGCACTTGTCCTCCAGTCTATATCTGGGAAGTTAAAGTCTTCCATGATCACGCAGTTCCCATTCGTATTTACTTCATCAAAAAACATTAAAGTGGTCTCTATCCATATCCAAATTAGATCCCGGTGGTCTATAGCACACCCCAAGAACTATCCCAGGGGAGACTTGAGTAGTTTTCTTCCCCAATGTGATTTTTGCCCAGACAGACTTTGTCTTATCCATTCCATCGCTTCTTATTTCTTTACATTCTACCTCATCATTGATATACAATGCTACTCCACCACCTTTGCCTTTATTTCTGTCTTTCCTAAACAGCACATACCCTTCAATACCTGTAGTCCAGTCATGACTACTATTCCACCATGTTACTGTTATTCCTATAATATCTGGTTTCAGATAGTAATTATTCCCACAAAAACTAGTCTCTGTTTTAGCTACTGAGAGCAATACTGCAGGTGGCAGCATGCACTTTTCCCTCCACATCTTGCCCAGTTAATGACCTCCAACTCAATGCAGAAGAAGTACTCACTCAAAGGAGCAAGGAGAGATGCACTCTAGCTATACCGTTATCCCTGGACCTTTTAAAATGAAGCCTGCCAGTCACACCAGATTATTCACAGAGGTTGTGTGATGAGAACTGTTATTACTTCAAAATAATTTCACTTAAGACCTCAAACTGAGACTTGAATTACAAGTCCCAATAGGGAAATGCCAGAAACGTGTATGTTTAGTCTTCAATGTCCCAAGGGAATTTGTTTGCTACATATTACGGGTCCCTTTTATCATTAACTGTCCCTCTAACCTTCCTCTGGGTTCTTGCAAGAAAGCCTTTTTTTAATGTCTAATGACCAAAAGCCTTTGGTGTTTCTAATGATCATAGTATGTTTGTCATATAGTCTGATTAAGGAATAATTATCTTACTACCTCATTGTCAACACAAGGGAAATTGCCATGTCCAAATCTGAATTTAGTACATCATCTGGTATGCAGTATAATTCCATAAATATGCTAGTACATCCTAAAATGCAATTTTGTTTATGAATCACATGTAATATCTTCCCTGGGTTGGGTATAAAACAAATTTGGAAACAAAAAATAACCAGCCTTACATTTTATTATGCATCTGGACTAATGTAATAGGAAACAATTACATAATATCTCAACCACATCAGTAGCAAGATACATATGAGGTACTGAGTGCCAACAGGCTCTGTTGTAGCAGTGATCTTTGGGGACAAAGCACAAAGTGGTCAGGTTCCACTAGAAATGGTAACTTCATGGAGGACAGTGCTGCCCCTTTTGAAGACAGCCAAGATCATATGAAGGCGAGGAGAGGCAAATGAATGCTACCAGTACTACTTTTAATGTGATTGTTACAGGACAGACCAAATTTTTAAATGTGAGTTCATCCATTTCATCTGTAAAATCCCACATTTGCACAGGAAGACATGCAGAAACCAGGCAATGTACAATTTATGACCATCTGTGCCACCAATTATATTAGCTACATGGACTAATGCAGACTGTTATGAGTGAAATAGATGTATGTACCTTGTTAAAGGGAAATATCCTTTCTATGTTCCATTGAAATTCTGGCTCTGAGGTTTTCTTTTCTTAAGAAAGTTACTTGTACTTTTATTTAGATGATCATGTTCACTCTCTAGTTCATTTCTTACACATTTTTAATAGTGAGCATAATTAGCAATTGGAATAGTTTACCAAGAAGGGATGTGGTTAAGTCTCCAAATACAATATACAACCTAATATATTATAATTGACAGTATAAAATATTCCTTTTGAATAGCCTATTGAAATGTCTCATACAGATATAGATAAAGAAGGAAATCCATTAGGAATATTTTACCTAACATCTGTTACAATAACAGGTAAGATTCCTGGACACACTGTCTGTAACACCTCTTTTCAATGCCATTAGCATTAATTTTCATATTACACTGGATTTCATATATAAAATATACAAACAAACTGGGAACCTTCAAGTTGTGCAAGAAGTAATTTATGTAACCTCGTGATCTTATATTTGTTACTTTCATCCTTCCCCTCTTTTTCCTTCCTTTGTTTTCTCATGCTCACTTGTGACCACTGTTCTCAGTTGAGTCAATGCATGAATGCTTGAAACCCCATTAGCTTAAATGGGATATACCAAGCAGATTCATTTTCAGGATCTAGCCCTTTTGTTGTAAACGCTTAGGAGTAGTGAATACTAATGATAATATATGTATAGTATCAACAATAATGTGGTTCTGTACCTGATTGGGAACTCTAGTTCCATAGTCTTACTGCTAATATGGTACGATATGTCCATTTATCTGGGCATCCCTCTTACATGTGCAGCATTACAAAAACATCACTCTTCTCTCAACTTTCGGTAATTAAAAGAAAAAAATGCTGAATGCCTTTCACCCTAAAGGTGGAGATTGATTGCTGGACATATTGTATATTTATAATATCATTTATATCTACCACAACAGAATGTATCTCTGTCCCTGTCTTCCTTAACAGAAACTTTGTTTTATATGCTGGGTAGAGAGGCAATATGGAAATATGTGATCTGCATGCAAATGTTTCTATATGAATTGAGAACACAATAGACATATTGGCTGCACTTCAAATTGAAAAGTAAAAGCTGCCTTAAACCTGGGCAAAACATTAGTAATGAATTGGGCCTTGGACTTTACTCTGAGACATTACTACATTAGGAGAGGTTATATTTTTATTGATAGGTACTCAGTGGGATGATAAAGTAAAAATTTCTGCTCAGGAAAAACAAAGATTTAATAGGTTATAAATGTTTACAAAGAGCTTTGAAAATAAGTGCCTGTTTGATTAACTCTTGGGATAAGTGTTAGTACATTAACATTTGGGGCCTGAATCATAGAATCATAGAATATTAGGGTTGGAAGAGACCTCAGGAGGTCATCTAGTCCAATCCCCTGCTCAAAGCAGGACCAACACCAACTAAATCATCCCGGCCAGGGTTTTGTCAAGCTGGGCCTTGAAAACCTCTAAGGATGGAGATTCTACCACCTCCCTAGGTAACTGATTCCAGTGCTTCACCACCCTCCTAGTTAAATAGTATTTTCTAATATCCAACCTAGACCTCTCCCACTGCAACTTGAGACCATTGCTTCTTGTTCTGTTATCTGCCACCACTGAGAACAGCCTAGCCACATCCCCTTTGGAACCCCCTTCAGGTAGTTGAAGGCTGCTATCAAATCCCCTCTCACTCTTCTCTTCTGCAGACTAAATAAGCCCAGTTCCCTCAGCCTCGCCTCATAAATCATGTGCCATAGCCCCCTCCTAATTTCCGTTGCCCTCCGCTGTACTCTATCCAATTTGTCCACATCCCTTCTGTAGTGGGGGGACCAAAACTGGACACAATACTCCAGGTGTGGCCTCACCAGTGCTGAATAGAGGGGAATAATCACTTTCCTCAATCTGCTGGCAGTGCTTCTACTAATACAGCCCAATATGCCATTGGCCTTCTTGGCAACAAGGGCACACTGCAGACTCCTATCCAGTTTCTCATCCACTGTAATCCCCAGGTCCTATTCTACAGAACTGCTACTTAGCTAGTTGGTCCCCAACCTATAGCAGTGCATGGGATTCTTCCTTTCTAACTGCAGGACTCTGCACTGGTCCTTGTTGAACCTCATCAGATTTCTTTTGGCTCAATCCTCCAATTTGTCTAGGTCACTCTGGACCCTATCCCTACCCTCCAGCGTATCTACCTCTCCAGCCAGCTTAGTGTTATGTGTGAACTTGCTAAGAGTGCAATTCATCCCATCATCCAGATAATTAATAAAGATGTTGAACAAAACCAGCCACAGGACCGACCCCTGGGGCAC
This sequence comes from Caretta caretta, assembly GCF_965140235.1. Classification (NCBI taxonomy): domain Eukaryota; kingdom Metazoa; phylum Chordata; order Testudines; family Cheloniidae; genus Caretta; species Caretta caretta. The sequence goes on along the minus strand of NC_134217.1, from coordinate 28,301,277 downwards.
TCCACTTAATACTGGCTGCCAACTAGACATTGAGTCATTGAGCCCGACAATCTAGCAAGCTTTCTATCCACTGTATAGTCCATTTATCCAATCCATACTTCTTTAACTTGCCGGCAAGAATACTGTGGGAGAACGGATCAAAAGCTTTGCTAAAATCAAGATATATCACATCCACCACTTTCTCCATATCCACAGAGCCAGTTATCTCATCATAGAAGGCAATCAGGTTGGTTAGGCATCACTTGCCCTTGGTAAATCCATGTTGACTCTTCCTGATCACCTTCCTCTCCTGAAAGTGCTTCAAAATGGATTCTTTGATGACCTGTTCCATGATTTTGCCAGGGACTGAAGTGAGGCTGACAGGTCTGAGTTCCCCAGGTTCTCTTTCTTCCCATTTAAAAATATGGGCACTATATTTGCCTTTTTCCAATCATTTGGGACCTCCCCCGATCACCATGAATTTTCAAAGGTAATAGCCAATGGCTCTGCAATCACATCAGCGAACTGCCTCAGAACCCTTGGACCTGAACCTGCAGCATTTAAACAGACAACAACAAGCAATGGATGAAACTCTCCCTGATATAGGCAGCATAGTTTCCATGGAGTTGCACATGTTGACTCATTAGTGAATTTGTCACAGATGGAGTAGTTTACAAGGGCTTTGGTTCAGGCCCTTTACTAGCACTTCACAATAAGGACCTACTTAAATATTTTGAATAAGCAACCAGTGCCTAGATTTAATGTTCTATCTGATAGTAAACACTTTAAAATTGCGAAGACAGTCTTGATTTACTAATATCCCTTTTTTCTCAGTTTTACCCATTATTATAATTGACTATTATAACTGAAATAAACCAGAATTTTTTCTCTCACACATACATTTCATTTTCTTTACTTAGCACATTTGACAGCATTTTGTGAGAATTCAGTTTCACTCTTTTCTTAGACTCATCCCTCCACTTGGGTGGGATGAAGGAAGTAAAGTCCCATCAGCAATGCCAGTTCCACACTAGCCAGTGATTCTTCCATGTTAGGAAGCATAGAAATTCCCAGTTAAATTATCTTTAATACTGGTTTTGGAAACACAAATCAGCCTTTATACGAGGCTGCATCTGGCTCAATGTTTCCTTATATCATAACTGTTATTTCCTGTTCTAAGTTTTTCTGTACTCCCTGTAGGTTTGACCTTACTTCTGCTGAAGAAATGGCAAAACTGCCATTGGCCTTAGTGGGATCAATACCACTGGGAGTGCATTTTGTCCAGCTGTGATTTTTAATGGTGAAAGTTATAGATATTCCTCCTTTAAAACAATGCACAATATGTAATATCCCTTGCCAGGAAGACAAGTCAATCAATGGGACAAATTTTGCCATTTGATTTGTGCCTAAGTCCTTTTGTATTATTTTACAATATAAAAGAGGCACTTTATTTTCAATAGGTTTTTAGTAAACATGAATGACATTAAACATTATTTCATCTTAGCATTTTTCAGATCAGATGAATTTTTAGATATATACCACCACCCACGTCAATGGGAAGGGAAAATTGATTGGGTTGGCAGTGAAGGGGGGATAGTCCCAGTAATAGCTCCTCCCCCTGGGAGTCTGTGGTACCCCTTGCCCAGCTGGGAGAGAGGGGTCTGATTCTCCAGTTCCCAGGGTTTAGCCTAGTGCAGGGGCCATGTGGAGCCCCTTTAGGCTCTGTTCCAGCAGCTCACCCAGCCCACCCCAACTAGGAATGGGAATCCAGCCTGACAGATGCTGAGGGTCTAGCCATTCACCTGTTTAGTGGGTCAGGAGGGCTTTCCCCTGCTGCACCCTCTGTGTGAGGAGGGTGCTAGGACTCACCCTCACCCTACTCACCCTCAACTGTTTGACCCCAGAGGGTAGGCTGAGGAAAGCCACTTCTTGCTGTGGGTTATATGGTGAGGAGACCTGTAACCTCCACATTGGAACCAATTACATGCATGGTACAGGAGAGTATGGGTGATGGGCAGGTAGTGTCCCTCCCCTGTGTTAAAGTTTAATAAAAGTTGAGCCTGTACTTAATGTCATGCATGTGTCTGTCCTCATTTTGCTCCTGTGTCCACATCAATTGTATATTTCTTGGATGACATTCAGGAGACTAAAGACTCTGCTGCAAATTTGAATTTGTCTGGCATCATCTTTCAGCCACTGTTGGGTTGGTTTTTTTTTTATGCCTTTCTCCACTAGATTAAAAAACTGTTTACGAACTGGTATTTTCTTCCTGTGAAAGTACTTATATATTGTAATTAAGTCACCTCTCAATCTTCTTTTTGATAAACTAAGCTCTCTAATTCTCTCTCTGTAAGGTATTTTTTCCTGCCCTTGAGTCATTTGCGTGGCTCTTTTCTGCAGCCTCTCCAATTTTTTGTTCTTAAACTGTGGACATCAGAACAGGATGCATTATTGCAGTATCAGTCTCACCAATGCTATATACAGAGTTAAAAGACCTACTCTACAGTTCATACGGTCACGGATTGCATTACTCCTTTCTGCCACAGAATAGGACAAATCATGTTGTTTATCCACTATGACCCGTTAGTCCTTTTCAGAGACACTGTTTTCCAGGATGCAGTCCCCCATTCTGCAGGTATGGCCTTCATTCCTTGTTTCTAGATGTATAATTTTGCACTGGACTGTACTAAAATGCATTGTCTTTGACTTGGTCCTGCTTACCTAATGATCCAGATCATTCTATATGACTGCCCTATCCACATGATTATTTACCACTCTGTCAATCTGTGTCATCCACAGATTATATCAGCAGTGATTTTATATTTTTCAGGTCATTGATTGAAAGTTGCGTCCAGTCTGGTACTGATCTCTATGGAAAGCCTGCTAGAAACACAACTGTTTGATGATGATTCCCACTTTGGCAACTACGTTTTGAGATCTCACAGTTAGCAAGTTCTTTGTCCATTTAACATGTGCTTTACTGATACTGTTTAATGCCAATTTTTAATGAAAATGTTGTGCGGTATTAAGTCAAACATCTTATAAAAATTGAAGTGTTATGAGTACACAGGCATCTTTAGCAACCAAACTTTACTCACATTAACAAATTAAATCAGGTTTATTTGATACAACCTATTTTCCATAAAGCCATGCTGACTGGCATTAATTATATTCTTATCCTTTAATTCTTTATCAGTTCAATCCCATGCCAGTTTTTCCATTATTTTGCTCAGGACTGATGTCAGGCTGGCTGGCCTATAGCTACCTGGGTCATTCCACTTGCCCTTTTTGAACATTGGCACCATTTTACCACTTTTCCAATCTTATGGAATGTCTCTAGTAGTCCAAGTTTTATTAAAAATATACTTCAGCAGACCAGAGATTTTCTTAGCCAACTCTATTAGAACTCTTGGATGCAAGTTATCCATGCCTGCTGATTTAAAAATGTTTATCCTTAAGTAGCTGTTGTCTAACATGCTCCACTACTAATAATCTGTAAAGTACTTCATTCTCATATGATATGAGTACAGCAGCCTGCTTCTTTCCACATCCAGAAATATATATTCGACATCTCTGTCTTTTCTGCATCACCAACAACACTTCTATCTAGTAAAGAGTCTATACCATTGCTAGGATTTCTTTTATTCCTAATATAATTTTTAAAATGCTTATAGTCATTGTCCCTGCCAGCCATGAATTTTATTCTGATGTCTTTAAGTTTCCTTATAAATCGTCTGTACTTCATAACTTCTAATGGATATCAATAACTATAGATTTCCCCCTTTTATTTCCATTTGGTGTACATTTCTCTTTTATTTCTAATAACTGCCTTCACTTCACCACTGAACCAGGATGGCGCATAGCCAAAGTTGTCCACTTTCTTGATTACAGAATTATACTTTTGGCAATTTAAAGATGGTGTTATCAAAGAATTTCCCATATTCATTCTCACTTTCATGATGCTAAGACCCTAAGTTACTACTAGTGATTCCAGACCAGTGATTAATTCATCTGTGTCCATCATAATGAGATCAATACTTATCTTATATTAGGAGCAATACTTTTTATGTCAGCTACAATTTTTAGAAACTCTAATATTTTACTACTGGCTGTATGCGACTTTAAGCATATGAATCCCAAATTGAAGTCCCTCATAACAACTGTTTTTTTTTCTTTCCACATTTTACAGATGGGTTCCTAAGGAATAACTCATCTTACTCTCTGGTTTGTTTTGGTAGTGTGTAACAGACCCAGTGCCCTCTCTTGGGCCTTTTCAATTAGGACACTGATCCATATGCATTCAAGATCCTGTGGTTCTGAGTTATTGATAAATCTAAGACAGGTAATGGTGTCTTTAATGTAGACTGCCACCCCTCCACTCCTCTTTTACTCACTCTGTACTTCCTAAACAGGTCAAAAACAATGATTGTGATATTCCAATCATATGAATTATCCCATCAGGTTCCCGCATACCAATTGTATCATTTTTTCTCTTTAAAGAGAATGTCCAGTTGCTCTTGTTTGTTATCCAGACTCACAGCATTAGTATCTAAGCAATTGAAAAAAAATTCTTCTCATTTTTGTCAGATCAGTTCAGCTTGTTCACTACACGGCTCAGTATGTTTGTACCATATGTGCCATTTTAACACCATTCTGGATGCTCCAGCTAGTCTCCAATGGAGAAGATTATTCACACACACACCCCACACACCTGTAAAATGCAGGCCATCTCTTCATACAGCTCCTTTTCCAACAGGAGTGAGGGAGAGTGTACCAAAACCTTCAACTTCACACCAGTTGCACAGCCAACTGGTAACCTTCAGTATTTCTGCCTTCTCTTCTTTGTCAGACTATATCATCACCAGTAGAGACTTGCCAGACACTTCATGATCCTACCCTATCTTGCAGTTATATCTCATACTTTAACTCTGGCAGACAGCACACCGTTTTGTTGTCCCTCTCCCTTGCTGAATTCTCAATATGAAGCTGTCAATGAAGACTGCTTGCCTTCTTAGGGTGGTTGAAGAGGCTCTCTTGATAACTTCTTGCTTCACACCATAGGGACATCCATCAGGTTTGTCTGATGTAGCTTTCTTGTTCTCCAGAGAGAGGTTCCTTGGTAGTTGACTTCCTGAATGTCTGGTAATGATCTGATAATTCTAGCGAGGTTAAATACTTTGTATCTCTTGGTTACAAATAGTCAGTCTGCTTCAAGTCTCTCAAGTTCCCTTATCACAATCCATCCCCTTGTAGCATCTGTGTCAGTGATTTCTGATGGTATCCAGACTGTGCGGATTTCCAAATTTATTAATTCCAATGGTGTTTTCTCAGTTCAGGGTTGGAATTTGTTTTTTAACATATTGAATATAAGTGACATGAAAAGCTTATAGTGCTTTGATGGTAAACAACCACAACTGCACAATTATTATAGATGGCTCAGGTAGCACTACCTAGACTTAACCTTATCTGATACTTCCTATTATATGACCTTGTTTTCAGTTGCTTATACCTTATTCAGAGTTCAATCATTTGGCCTGAAACTTTCCATGCTGAGTTTCTGTTTTGTTTTGTTTTGGTTTTGGTTTTTACCACTCCTTCAATTTCAGCTAAAACAGTTCCAGCATTTCCAAGATTGAGATTGTGGGAAAATATATTGTTTTGCCCAAATGGAAAATACTCTTGCAATCATTTAGGAGGTGTTAAAGCCTCAACTAGTTTGGGAGCGGGGACTTGATATCTGGCAGTGGGCATCTCCCTAGGGTCAGGGCTGTGCTTTGTGCCATCCAAATTTGGCCACGTTATAAACCTCCAAAATGCAGTTCACATAGTCTCAGTTGAGACTTGTTAGTTTGGCACTAGAGGTGGGTGAAATTACTCCAATAGCTTATTTGCTGAAAAATGCTGTTTTGCATTGATCAAAGTTACTCACAAATTCAGGTAGAGTTTGCTAACTAATTTCAACTTTTTTAGTTTGGTCAAAACATTTTTAATGATGAAATGTTTCATTTTGGTTTGATTTTCTGGGAATTTTACAAATGCAAAAGATTCACTAACTGGTTAGAGGTGGTAGTGGTGGCGGCTTCTTTATAACATTTACCCAGTGACTAGGGCACTCATCTGGAAGGTCAGAGACTTAGGTTCAATTCCCCCCTTTATCTGATGTGGAACAGGGATTTGAACTTGGGTCTCCCACACTGCTGGAAAGTGTCCTAGCCATGGGTCTGGGTGATATTATTGTCTGCAGTTTTCTCACTATCCCTTCTCTGAAGCGGTTCTACTTCTTATAAATAGTCTTTGAAGTAGGCCCTTGAACTGGGATCTCCCAGCTGAGTGGCCTTTTTCCTCGCTATAGAGAGTACCAGGTGACTCTCTGAGAGCTCAAGCACATTCTGTAACTTCTTTGAGAGATATTCTAATAAGGACTGGAAGTGGATGGGTCATTACAAAAACTAATTTTCCGCTACTGTTACTCAGCCTTCTTGTCAACTGTTTGAAATGGGCCATCCTCATTACCACTACAAAAGTATTCCTCCCTTGGTATTCTACTGTTAATTGAATTGGCTCGTTAGCACTGACCCCCCACATGATAAGGCAACTTCCATCTTTTCATGTACTGGGTATATATACCAACATTGGAATATATATGGACAACATATCTCAAAGAACAGTGTACTGTAAGGTAAGTAACTGTTTCTTTCACCGTGATATTTCCAACTATCGGTAATCGAGTTCAGCAGCAGCAGCTGTTTGTAGTGCAATTTCTCAAAATGATGCAAATATAAACTAGACTAGATTTAATGAGTGTTCGGGGGGTGAGTGGGAAGGGAGGAAGCTACAAATTCTCACCCTGGTTGAACCCTTGAAAAAATTTTGCATTGTATCATACACATCGTGTATTGACTAAACTGATGTTGCCCCTTAATGCTGCTTTATGTGTTCAATAACATTTCTCTCATAAAGTTTTCTCAAGGACACTGTTACACATAGGCAGGATACAAAATCCTTGATGCTTTCAAAGTCTGTGAGGTTGCAATGAATGATTACTTGTAAAATTCCTGTATAAAGCTTTCCATAATAGTGATCTGAAATTCCTAGCTCTATATTTGCAGTGATAAAATGTTTCAGTGTGATTGTGTGCCTGATTCTTCTCCCACTAAAATCATTTTTGTTGCACAGGATGTACACTTCATGCCCGATTGAAAGTTCTGGTGGGTACACAAACAGATGCTTTATGTACCAGTCCGACGCCCCCTGAAGTCAATGGGAGTGTTTATATTGATTTGCATGGGAATTGGATTGCCCCCTTAAGAGCTCAGTTGTACAAAATACTGAGTACTCCCAGTTAAGTCCATGGGCGATGACAGCACTCTGCAAATTACAGGATAAAACTCTAAACCTTTGTCCATGTGTTAACTGGTTTGCATGCATAAATATTGGTGTACACATATGCACTTATTTCACATGTATCTTGGCCTTCACTCTTTCCAAATTGGTCCCCTAAGATTTTTTTTAACATGTAACTTCTTTGGAAGAAAAGATAAATTGCTATTCAAAAATAAATAAATCTTAAACTGAAAGTCACTGAAATATTTACATGGTATTTATTCCTCCCCACAGAAATAGAGAACAAATTTTAAATAAATTGTCTAAATATTTACAGCTAGGTTGTGCTTTCGGTGCTGAGTAAGCTGCAATACATAAGCACCACCCCAAGAGTATTTCTAGAGTTATTATGCCTCCTGCACCCTCAGGAAGAAAATTCCCTCTCTGCTTCTCCATTCCATGTTGTGGTGGGAGTTGGCTAAGAATTTCCTGCTGGCCAATCCCTGACCAGGATTCTTTGACCCCCTTGCTGGATGGGAGCTGATCCAAGGCTCTGTCAGTAGTCCACCCATCTGCTCCAGGTTGTGAGTGGCAAGTGCACAGGAGTAGCACAAACTTGAGCATGATCAGGATAATGAATCAAGGTCTTATTAGTAGCAACAGCAGCAAAGGCTTATTCTAATTTTTTTTTTGACATTTTCTTTAAATAATTTTACATGTACACAGTTTAGAAAGAATGCAAATACTTTCAGCATTTTTAACTCTACATTTGTGCTAGAATAATGCTCCCCCCCCCACAAAGACTTGGAATAAAATATATACACTGGCTTGTCCTTTGACAGTTTATTCTCTATAATGACTATTCTATTGAAAGAAAGTCTGCACACATTTTTTTGTGTGTCCAGCTCTTTGAGCTGATTGCAAATCAGTGCCTCTGATTTTTGTATTAGATACTATCATAAAAAGCCCAGTAGAATATAATTTCCTTTTCACTGCATAATTGTATATAGCTCATCTGTTAATCTACAGTTTTCTAAATAGAGGAATCTACCTTTGGCTAATTCTTTTGAATTCTGACTGACCTTGCTCTATTCTCTCCACCTATTACAATATATTTTCCATAATAATGTGATCTAATCTGTGAAAGGTATTCCAAATATAAGAATACCAGTAATAAATAGCGTTTGAATATTTTCTTCTCTTTAACATTTGTCTCTATTTATGGTGTAAGTATTAAACTACATGCTTTTGCTGCAGTTAAGCTCTTGGTGTATTTTTAGCTATTTATACACCATCATCCCAAGACAATGAGGCAAATCAGGGTGTTAGAATATGACCACAGAAGTTACACTGACATTTTTTGTTGTGTTTTTATTTCCCAGGGTCCCTGCATTTCCCTTTTCAATTCTTCACAGTAAACTGTATGGGCAAGTCTCTTCTCCTTCTCTTAGCCTGTTGGTCTGAATTTGGTGGTGGTTCTCTTCTCATGTGATAATCTTCCCTTCCCAGCTTGACCCCAGTTTTCTACAATCCGCAAATGTTCACCTTCTCCTTGCATGTTGCTTCTCCCAGGTTATTGATTTAAATAAAACAAACAAAATTTGTCTGAATATTGATCTTTGTGCACTTCACTGGTCTTTTCCATTCATACCAAACTAAGTTCACTTATAAGGACTTCTCTTTAATAACCAGGCTTGTCCATTATCCACTCAAGCAGTTCCCCAGCACCAATACCATACTTACTCCCCTCATATGTGATGTATCAGATTACTCAAAGATCAAGAGAATGATGTCTGTGGCTTTCTGTCACTTAGTTCCTTTCTTCCCCCTTGTTGTCTGCCTCAGGAAAAAAATCACAGTCAGAAGGAATTCTTGAAAGCATTTCTAGAGATGTGTTTGTGCATTGTTGTGGTTTTAAAAACAAAAGAAAGCAAAAAACTCCAAACAAATTGCTGAACAGAAAATTGCTGTATTATATTTTGTATTCTGCTCGTCTTTCTATTTTTATTTTTTAGAAGTTTTACTTTTTTTCCCTTTGTTTTATGGAGAGACAGACGCAAATTTGTTCTTTAGATAACTAAAATAAAAGTATTCTTAACTGAAAAAAGGGAAAATGCATAAGCAGCTGTATCTTACAAAGGGGCAGCTCTTTCTCCACACAGCATGTCTTGTGTGCTAGTACAAGGATTTGGGATTATGGGATGGAAAAAAAAAGGGGGATTG